>NW_027361679.1:75162500-75565000 GCF_039654945.1 Dendrobates tinctorius
AGTGATCTCAATGACTTTATCAGACTGAGGTCAATTTCCAAACACTGACATTCCTAAAGAAAGTTACATAATACATCAGATTATTTGAAGGAACAATCTAACTTGTCATAAATAGGTATTTATTTACTTTTTTACCTGGTGTAAATGATGCTTTTCTGCTGAATCTGGTGTTATTTTTCTTTTTGATCCCTCTCTTCTCTGGTCCTCTTCTCTGTATGAAAATCTCACATTTTTACCAAGTGGGCTTGGCCTTCAACATTTCTCTATGGAAGTCAACTTGAGGCTCAAGCCCAGTTGGCTAAAAAGCTGAAAGGGACTGTCAGCACAGAATGACTGTATAAAGCCAGCATAGACGCTCAGTCCACCTTGACGTTGCCAAGCATATAAGTTCACCTTCCAACTTACGTTTTTCCCCTTTAGCTCCCCCTCTTCTTCTTTGATTGACAGCTCTGGCTTCATCAAGCCAAAGAGGGGAAGAGATAGATGGAAAATAAGTAGGTGGGAAGGTAAACTTAAATGTTTGGACACGCAAAGGGTGCACCGAGCGCCTGTACATGGTTTGAACAGTCATTCTGTGCTGACAGAGACCCTTTACAACACAAGATTTATATACATAGAAAGGAGGGCTATTTCTCTAGAATTTTAAGACTTTGGAACAAAAAGTAAATGCCGGGTAAAAAACAAAAATCATCCTCATGTCAAGTGTTGTTTAATACCCTGCTTACACCAGCAGATTAAAGTAAGCAATGCAATCTGTAGAAGATCGCTATAGGCTGCCATGGTTCTCGGCAAGGCGAGTCCTGTTTGCATAGCAGAAAAGATCATTTCACCTGATGAACGAGCGTTTTGCTCATTCATTGGGTGATCAACAACCTTTTACATTGCAAGAGAAACAATGATGTTTCCGTGCAAATGCAGCTATAGTCTGTCATTTTCAAAAATCAGCCTGAAGATTTGTGTTTGGCTAGGCCAGCATACTGACTCTTTTCCCCAGATAGCAAAGCTTAGTTACGCCTCTATCTTATAGATTCCCAGCCTCTCTTCAAACTATATAGTATATCTGCTATACTTTCAGAGGGAAAATTTGCTTTGATCTTCTCTTGAGATTATTCGTAGTTTATTGGCAATAATAAACATTTTTGCCAGGGCTTTTGATCTCTGTGGACTACTGTGTGCACACAGATGAAAAGAATTGCACAGAATGTAAAGTGTGGGTCCCATAAATGTATTAGGCTAACCATACACAACAAACTAAAGGGTTTGTCCAGGACGTAACGATTGATGACCTATGCTTAACAGAAGGCTGGATATATACTGTATTTTAATTACCTGCTGTTGGTCAAACTCTGCTGATCGGTCATATGGACAGCTATTCCTCTGCTTGGCTGAACATACATATGTTCTCTATGGGAAGAGAAGAGTAAGCTTCTGCCAGACTTATTTTGCTATAGGATACCGGTATGTCATCAATATGAAATCATAGGGGACGGAGCCCCACCACTCCCAATGATCAGCTGAAAATTTCTCCGACAGCAGCTAGTGATGAACTAGGTGGAGCACAAGAACCTCATACAATGCTTAATGATCACTGCTAAGTACTACACTTTATCTCCCATTTGCGTGAATAGGAGATATATTGCGGTATTTGGCAGAAGACACAAAGCAATTTATAGGGCCACTGTGTTCCATCCCATAGATTACTTATATCAGTCCACTGCAAATTTCAATTGATCAATATGGGTTTCAATCTCATATTGATGGGTCATCAATTGCTAGGTCTTGAACATCCCCCTTAGTGTTAGCCAACCTGTCAGCAGAGGCAGCTGACCAGATAGATCTGTTGAGTAGCAACATGCTTGATCCTCCTGTTTTTTGGAAAATAAGTCTGAAGTCTGGCAGCAGCTTACTCTGCTTTCACAACAGAGAATAGATGTATGATCAGCCAATGTGAACATGACTGTAATTTGGGGGCCATGAGGTATAGCTGTCCCATCATCAAAGCTTGGCTGTCAGGTATCAAATGGGTATCGCCAGTCTTCATTTACTATCAACAAAGTTGTAACAGTGCCTCTTTCATACATAAGGTGGGGTGTGGTGTCCCTTGCTGATTTACGTAGTAATTGATCCTCATAAATAAATGCAGACAAAGCCTAACTATTAAAAGAAAGATGCAAGAAGCCTATTAAGTTGGGACATAATAGTTAATTCAAGCATCAAAGCCACAAGATACAATAAACCAAACTGGATGATGTTCACCAAGGATGGAAACCTGCCTGAGTAGAAACATGTACTGTTCTCTTCTAAAAGACACTAAGAAAGCATACCCTAGGACTGAAAAGAACCTACTGCTCATAGTCCTGATATTGGCACACACTTATCACAGACATACAGTGACTGCAGACAGACATTGACACTTCCCTATTGTGCTAGGCGTGGAAGTAGTACTTGACATATTTACATTGGTTCTTAATAATAATGGCACAGCACAACATAACACAGTATTCAAGCAGAGAAGTCATTTTAAGCTCTTTGGTCCTAATGTACAATCTGTATAAGGTCTGACATGTTATTTTTCAACATTGGTGTCATCTTATGTGGCAGAGGAAAATTTGGATCTCAACGCTATGATCTGAATTTTGTATTCATTTAACTCGCTTATTTAGCACCATTAATTTCACAGCACTTTACAGACATCATCATCACTGTCCCCATTGAGGCTCACAATCTAAATTCCCTATAAATAGGTCTTTGGAGTGTGAGCGGATACCGGAAAATCCGAAGGAAATCCACACAAACATGCAAACTTCTTGTTGTCTCTCGTGGGATATGAACCTAGGAATAGTGTTAACCATGGAGCCACCGTGATGTCCAATTTGGCTCTTAGCTCTACACCCATTAAAATTTAGGTGATTGTTGGAGGAGAGGGAATATATCTAAGTAGAGATGAGAGGATCTTTTGCAATTCAAATTTGCTGACTTCAAATTTTTCCTAAAAACTGGATTTGCAGAAAATAAATTCACATTAATCTCAATACTGGAAAGCTTGTAATTGCTTGTAAAATACATGTGGGAGAGAGGAAAGAGGGAGATAAAGAACCCCGATGACCATAAGACCTTACACTGTACACAAGAGAGCGTGGATCCTGCTGACTATAAGACCTTACACTGTATGCGAGAGAGCGTGAATACTGCTGACCATAAGAGCTTACAATCTATAGTAAAGAGAGTGACCCGGTGACCGGAGAGGGAACACGACTCTCCTGTACAAACTCTGCTTCACTGGGAACCAATGATCTCAGATACCCAAGGTATCGGAGGTCCGAGCGGCAATGCAAAATGGCATAAGCCTGCTCTCTGAGGCTTCAGCAGTGTGGGAAATAGGGCTGGGCAAGACTTTTTTTTGCCAACCACAAATTGAATCTTAAAATGCACAATTTATTGTGAATTTTTAAGAAATTCAACTCATACTCAATCCTCCACAAATCGATCCGTTCGTCTCTATAACTAAGCGTTGAAAATGAAGGTTTTAATAGTAACAGAGTAAACAAGCTCAAAATTCATGTACTGCTATAAAACAAGATTTTAGGCTAGGAGAATTTAATCTGTTATAAGTAAATTGATTTTAAACTTTTAGTGCCCGGTAGTGATATTTTACATGTTCTTCAAGGAATGTCAATATATTTACACAGTTGTGGTCAAAACCGGGCCTCCCATTGTACACAAATGTGCACTTTTGCAACTGATTGCACTTGACAAATGAAGGTGACGTAGCAGTTGTGCATACACAAACTATCCACTGGTATCACCTCAAGGGCTGTGTCCTTGTAATTGTTTCCCATCAAAAGCTTGCAAAAAAAGCCATGGTGCCAATGTAGAATCATTTTGTAAACTAATCGCCTACCAAAGGTAGCATTAGTAATGCAGATTGGTCTATAAAGAACCAACATGGTATACAACAATTAGAGATTAAAGTGAAAGTAAAACCTTAAATACCTATTTGTATTTTTAATCCAAAAAGGTTATTAAAAGAGTTATTGAAGGGGTTATCTGGGCAAAAGGTGCTCATCATTACCTATAGGTTGAATTCTGTAAAAAGATCTAAATCAATCTGTCACCCTCCTATATCTAGCACAGGCAAACTCGGGGTCAGCGCTCGGTCTTAAAGTCATGACTGCACCGTTCAACAGCCCACAAGACCACTAGGTTTCAACGGTCAGATGACTTGACCCAGAGTCATCAGAAAAACATCTAACTAAGAGCGGTTTAAGCCACCTGACCACTACAGCCTACAGTATTAGTAGTCCTGTGGCTGGTTGAACGGCATAGTCACTGCCCCCAGTGCCAAAGCAGACAACGAAACAACCTGCCAGCATATATAAGGCTGACAGCAGGTGAGCATTATTTGATTACTTCTACACAATCCCACCCACAGGTGTTAAGTACTTTTTGCCTGCGCACCCCATTTACTTTTAGACAAAGTTTTTACATGTGTCGATCCTCTGTTTTTCTGTTATAAAGCTTTTAATATCCTATGTAGCAAAAAGGTTAAATAATAGCCTTCCAATAACTATTAGTAGGGGAATTTAGATGGTCAGTGTATGAGGCCTACTCATTTAAATGAATAACGAAAATAAATCATATGTTTTAATGTTCAATTAGAAAATTTGTAGAAGAATAATTGTAAAGTTTGGCCCGTGCTCTACTATATACCTCAAAAGGCTCTTTTTAGAATTCTTTTATGCTAATGTACACGTTTAATGTAAGCCTGCGACGGATGCCAAGCAATGGCATCCATCACTCATAGGATTCTATTATAAAAAAAGAAAAAGTGCATGCTTGACAATGTAGCGGTGACACAAGCTTATTTTTATTTTAGTACAATTATTTCAAACAGTTGATGTTTTCTAATCATTTAAGAAAAATGGTACCTAAAAAACAGAACTAGCACACAAGGAATTTATCTAAAATAATGTATTAACTTATTTTCATAACTATTTCAACTGCATACTGTGGATTACAACACAGTGGAAATTATTACAACTCAATAATAAACGGTATTAAGCTGAATTTCATGCTCATAACAACAACAAAAAACCCAAAAATTAACATGTTTGCCTTACAAATAAAATAAAGCATGAATAAATGGTCGATTTATACAGTGTGTCATTTTTCTCCAGGTACCCATTGATTTAACACATAGGAATAACACTTAGAGAGTTTTGAAAGTTGTTAAGCTGCAATTACTCATGGTGCATTTTAATATACTTAAGGTGCTAAAAAATAGCTTCTCTCCCACATATCAATGCATAAAGATCAACAGCTGTCTGAAGTGAGCAGCTGCATGTGCTAGCTGTGAAATTAAAAAAAAAAAAGTTCTGGGAACTCCGGTAAAGTTTCCTTCGTCATCGATTCCATGTGAAGACCACCATTAACTGTAAACAGTAGTCAGTTTACTATATATGACATTTTATTGGACATACATCATCAACTAGATTGAGATTTTTCATGTATTAAACAACATAAGTAATCCAAGGTTTTATTTTTTTATTATGATTCTTACGGCTACTATAAAATGTATGCTGCTCTCTGTAATAGACAGTCAGACCCTAACATGTTCTGACTTACAAGATCACATCATCACCTATCAAATTCCTTCCTGTCGGCTTTCAAGTTTTGCCTCCTCTACTCATTAACACGTCCTTGTTTTTCTGTATGTCCCCCATGCAACCGAATATTTCTGCTTTATTTTAAGAGAACAGTGGTATAATATGTGTGCCCAAACAGTTATTAGCTGTAGAGTTATAAAACTACCCTGACTTGGTGATTATACTGTCTTTGTGTGCTCTGTGCAGAATCTACAGTGGATCCAATGAGATGCAGCATCACACTTATATTCCTGCTTCTTGATTGTAGTAATAGCTGACAGGATGAACTCTATCACAAGCAGGAGGCAGGATAGACAGACTTTATCAGCATCACATTAGAATATACTGAGAATCTGTAGGGTGAGTTATAGAACAGCAGTTTTACGTCACTGATCTACCAATGAATGCCGTTAGAAAGGACACAGAGCAGAGTAAGAGCAGTGTGGTAAGACTATATCACCTTTGCATAGCAATAGAGATCATGATGCACCATAGAGGCAAATAACATTGCAGTGGTGCTCATCCAATGGGTTGTTCTACTTATGGTAGTCTATTTGTGCTAGATGCACAAACAGATTATATACTGTTTTGCTGAGCCACCACAGGTAAAATTAAGCATGACTTAGACATAAAATCAGTGTGCTGTCCATGTAAGTCACAAACATGCCTAAACTTCTACAGCAAATGACACTATTAGACTGAGGTTCCAATAGGGGAGCCTGAAATCCCCTATAATGACCTTTACAGGTTTTTATATGTCACAATATGTTACAATCTTATAGACTATTGTGTTTGGTGCTTAAAAAGAGAAATTGTCAGGCAGGAACCGCTAGGTAGATATGAAGGTGAATACGGAAGAAAAATTCCCAAGAGGATCAAGAGAACACCTGTGTTTAGTGCATGTTATTTACTGTGGTACAACAGCATGTCACTGTAAGAAATATACAACCTTTTTTATTCAGTAATTTTTTCCTTATTCTGTAAATATATATCTGTTCTGACAGATTTTGTTAAGTGGAAAACCTGCATGGCAATAAAAACAAACGAGGACTGAGGGAAGTGTCGTGTAACCCTAATGTATACTTTAAACAGCTTGAACAGCTCACACATTAAACTGACACATGGTTTGTTTTCCTGTATCATAACGGAACATGATAAAGTATCAGCACTGTTAAAGCCTTATTCAGTCATGTTCCTTTTGGAAAGCTAACAAAACATTGGATTTCTAACAATTCTTTACACTTTCAGCCCTTCTGGCATTTCTTCAGTAACTTTTATATGAAGTCTAAGCACCTGCACTCCGATAGAGATAACACAATACTTTGTAATGAACCTGTGTCAAGAAAGTTTTGTGTTGTTAAATTATTTGTTCTTTCTTCCTCTGGATGACATTCTTACAACGTTAGAAAGCAAGAGGCCTTCAACTAGATAAATGACTGGTTATAAACAAACAGAAAGTATTTGTTTCCAGTTGGGAGGCCCAATGCTCAGGATAAATGCCCATGTTTGAACCAAAAAGTTGACAAAACTTACACTTCTGGTCTCTAGGGTCAATAGTTTGTCAATTGTTACAGGGTTTCTGAGCAGCAAGTTCCCACAAGACAAGGACTATAAACACATTCAAAAAGTTAAATCATAAACATTTCCTATTCTGATCATTAAAGATCTTCATTTATTTGGTGGTTTCTTAGGTCTTCCACAGCTTGTAATTGGCATGATCGACTTGGCATGATTTCAATACTGTAATCATAGAATCCTTTTTGAAAGAACACCTGATTGGAAAGAACAACTCTATTTAGACCAAAGATCTTTTAACACCCGTAAATAAATATGGGTCTCATATATTTAAACAGCTTTGGCCTACATAGGGGTGGTCTTCCCAAAGAAGTGGTCTTTTGAAAAGAAATCCCTTTGCTTCCAGTATTGAAGCCATGTCAAATTGATCACCAATTTCAGACTGAAGGACAAAAAAGACCCTAAATTAAAGAAGATCAATAATGAACAGATTATTAATGCTTACTGTTAGGAACCGAGATTCTCCCTCTGCACAGGATGGATCCCAAGCCTTATCTTCTCCTGCAGTCTCCCATTCAGTCTCAATCGCAGTAGATGCTGCTCAGCAAAGATGTTGGTCTCAGCGTCTTGCTCAGACTCGAGATGTGAAAATTGTTACTGCTTGCTAACTAACAATAGACAGCAGCGAGCAGTCATTCCTGAGACTAAGTCGAGGATTCGCTCTACTGAGCATGCTTGTGAGGTGGCGACCTCTCAATGGTGGTCAGTTGTCAGCTGCTCAGATCCTGTGCCAGCTCCAGATTGACCGGCGAGCAAGGTCCTGTCTGATTGGCACAGTCTATAAAAGGATCTTTGGTGCGTCAGTCGGTGTGCTGATATCATGCGTATTTGCTGTGTGTGTAGGTGGCACAGTTACCACCCTGTATGCATGTGTACCGCTAATAGCACCACGAGTGCATTTCAAAACAGGCAGTGTAGGGTGGGAACTCCGGCTTGAACTTAGAGTCTGCATCAGTCATCCTCAGGCGCAGTGCTCAAAAGCCACCATGTGTCAGAGTATGTTCAATCACCAGAACAGTTGGGGGAGAGTTATAGGGATCCCAACTAGCGTCAATTCCTCTATGCTCCGGTGACGTCTAACAGGGCATAGCTTAGAGTGCTCTCAGTTTTGGTACTGCTCTGTGGAGTAACAGAGTCAGGCACATTGTACTCTGTTCACACCGAGTGTCGTTAAACTCGGCATGTTTAGCTTGCTCGCAGCTATGCTCCGCCATTGTCCTCTAGCTGCAGTTTTTCCATCACCGCACGGTGGACCCCGGGTTGCGATCGCACCTTCTCATAATTTACATTTGGTGTGATCCGCAAACCCTAACACTTACAAAAGCAGTGTAAAAATTAAACATAAGAATATTTTCAGACACTATAATGAATATTGAATCACAAAATGATATGCGTGTATGTATTTAAGTATTCTTGACACTCACTATACCTACTGAAATACTCTTGAATGGTGTGTAGCTAAAAAACAAAAAAGTAGCTCATTTAAACATGCAAAAAATTCTTATGTACATGTATACTAGAACAGAAGGAACAGAAATGTTTCTTACTTGCTTGTAATTTATTATGCCATGTGCGCCATTTTGATAAATTTTGTACAATTTGCTCCATTTCCTTACAGACTCATAAATTCAGACATTCCACAACATTATTGATAAATCTCCCATTGAGTCATGCACATGAAGCATAATTTTTAAAAGTGCACATACAGCATTTGCAATGGAATTAATTTTAGTCTCTGATGAAAGGCTTGTGAATTCCTTATCTGTTTACATAATATGTGCCACGTTTCAGCTTTTCTTCATTATTTTTGTGTCCATCTCTTGAAGAGCTATTCTGGCAGCTGTCCATACCCTACTTAGAATATAACACATTGACACCATGTAGTGATAAATATTACAATACAATATTTTTTGTGTCTGTAACCCAGAGTATATTACATCGTATATCCACTTAACAATGCCACCCACTTGGAAGAACACTTATCTTTTTTATATGAAACCACAAAAATGAATGGTAGTATATTAAATGTTATTTGAAACCATAAGGAAATTTTTTTTTCTTGAAATGCCAAGCAGTGTTTATAGTTGACCATCCTAAAATAAGATTATATTGGTATTCAGTGACACAAGTAAAAGGGATTTAACAATTATTACGTCATTTCCATTTTTGCTGTTACAGTAGCTTTCATGTTAATTAAACCAAAGTTCATCATCAATAGTAAACTGGCCATGTAAGTGCTGCTTATGGAAGGTACAGCTGAGGTCTGTAGCTCCAACATCAATGAAAAACACATAGGCCCTGATTCATCAAGACGGGTGAGTTTCTCGTTTGGCCCTGATGAGGGGCGTGTAGGAGTCAGATGCTCCTGATTCACTAAGGCTACTTTCACATTTCCTGTTTTTCCTCATCCGGCGTGCTGCATCGAAAAGTTGTGAACTCGAATCCGGCAGCAGCCGTAGACACCAGATCATAATTTTTCGCCGGATACAGTGCAGCCGACATTTAAAGCGACATTGCATGAGAAACCGTGGATCTGGGGGTGACAGAGAGAGAGCGGGGGTGAGAGAGAGAGATTGATTCTATATTCACATCTTCCGGGCATGCGCTGTTGTAAAAACCGGTCCGGCGCTCCAAGAAACGTTGCAGGGAACGGTTTTTGCAGACACCGGACAGGCAATTTTTGCCGTATCCGGCAAAAGCTGGCGCAATGTGGCGATAATGAAAGTCTATGGTAAAAAAAAAACGGATCTGGTGCCAACCGGTGCCGAATCCGGTTTTACAAAATTTCGCTGCATCGTGCCGGATGAGAACCAGAAATGTGAAAGTAGCCTAAGAGACTCCATGTGCCACCCAGAAATCTTACTCCAGTCACCGATGTAAGGAATTCCACAGCTCGTCATGTAATGTAATTCTCCCTTTAGACCCCCATAACACCTCTACTCCACCCATTGTGGCAGAAATAGGAGAAATTAATTTAAAACTGCCAGAAGTTGCAACATTTATGTTCAACTCTGAGTTGCGAAAACATTTTCCAACAAATTATGTCAAAATTCTGGTGAAAATTGCTTTGATGACCTGCATTCTTATACAGATCAACAGCCTAAAGGATAAATATGACATAGAGTAGCAGTACACAAATGGTGCATTACTAAAAATTATTTTATTATATTCACAAAAGTGAAACTTGACTGACTCTGGGTTTCACACTGTTGGCTTTTTTGGGGCATGATTCAAAACCCATTGTTGGTCAATAGACTGGTATGTGTCAAAATTGTATTTGCTGAGCTTTTTATTTACCGTATTTTTTTTCAGATCATAAGACGCAACTAAGTTGAAGAGGAGCAAAACAGAAGAAATAAAACTGAAGCAAAAAATGTGGTCATGAGAATCATGACACACTGGGATGGAGGGGGGAGCTGCTGCAGACACTGCTAAAGGGGTAATATCCTACTGTCATGATCCAGGTTGGATCTGACAGAGTAAACGCACAAAGTAACCTTTTTTTTCCTTGGCTGTGTGCCAAAGGTGGTTTTGCCCGCGGTGGCCATTAGGATCATTGCACTGTGGTGATTTCAGTTGTAGTTTCCCCCGGTGGCCATTAGGGTCATTGCACTTTGGTTACCTTAGTTGTGCACGTAATTATGTATCAGGTGTGATAGCTCTATAAGAGAGTATCAGGTGTGTTAATCACTGTTGGTGATAAAGTATTCATTTGCAAGCAAGCCTGGGTGAAGTATGGAGCTAAAGGAGAGTCACAGGCAGCACAGTGAGATCCCTGCAGTGTCAGCTATAGTGTCTGCAAGGAGTGCTGGCATGGCGTGGTGGAGTCGCAGCTATGGTGTCAGCAAGGAGTTTGTGCATGGATTGGTGGAGTGGCAGCTATGGTGTAGAGCTGCAGTCAAAATGCTGGACGTTGTTGCTGAGAGCTGGACTCAAGCATGCTGGACTTTTTGGCAGAAAAGCTGGACTCATTTGCGGGACTCTGTTTCTGGACAGCTGCATGCAGGTGTGGACTCTGGTTGCTCCAAGGCAGCACTAAGATGCTGAGAAGGTCCGTTTCTGGACAGTGCACCCAGATGTTGGACACGGTGGAGGAAAAGATGCATGCAGGTGGTGGGCTCTTTTGCTGGGAGCATAAGCAACAGAGCAAAGCTAAGTGGTGTTCCCCTGTTTTGTCACTTTTCCTTATGTGTGTTTAGTGCAGTGGTGGGATTGGTTTCCGCACCGACCAATTCCCTAGTGAGGGTTTAGGTGCAGGGCGAGTCAGGGTTTTGAGGTTCCTGATCGGTGTCCGGTGCGGAACCGACCTCGGGAACGTTAGGAGTGTACAGACACTGACTCAGGGGAGTGCAGGAGGTCTCCACTTCCCCCTTTCCCTATCTCAGGGCCACCATTGTTATTGTTACCCAGGTTTTCCCTATTCCCCTTGTCTTATTGTATTAGTTACCGGCCTGCGGGCCGCATCAGATAGGACAATTACACGTGCCGCGTCCTTTTGTATCAGGTAGGCTAGTTTCACACTTGCTTTTTTTTGCAGTGCGTTTTTCCCGCAAAAAAACGCATTGAAAAAACGCATACAAAAGCATACAACTGCTGCGTTTTTTTCAAGCATTTTTATGAGCATGCATGAAAAAAACGCAGCGTTTTTATGCGTTTGTATGCGTTTTTAGTGCGTTTTTACCGCGTTTGCGTTTTTTTCCAACATTAGGTGGCCCCTCACACTAACCCAAACCATGACTTTACTAACCCTAACCCTGACCCTAACCCTAACCCTAACCCTGACCCTAACCCTTAACCAAATCATACTTAACCCTAACCCAAACCCTAAACCCTAACTAACCCTAACCCTAACCCTAACCCTGACCCTAACCCTAACCCTAACCCTGACCCTAACCCTAACCCTGACCCTAACCCTAACCCTAACCCTGACCCTAACCCTTAACCAAACCATACTTAACCCTAACCCTGACCCTAACCCTAACCCTGACCCTAACCCTAACCCTAACCCTGACCCTAACCCTAACCCTAACCCTGACCCTAACCCTTAACCAAACCATACTTAACCCTAATCCTGACCCTAACCCTGACCCTAACCCTTAACAAAACCATACTTAACCCTAACCCTGACCCTAACCCTAACCCTGACCCTAACCCTAACCCTAACCCTGACCCTAACCCTAACCCTAACCCTGACCCTAACCCTTAACCAAACCATACTTAACCCTAACCCTGACCCTAACCCTGACCCTAACCCTTAACCAAACCATACTTAACCCTAACCCTGACCCAAACCCCAACCCTAACCCTGACCCTGACCCTAACCCTAACCCTAAACCCCCTTAACTAACCCTAACTCTAACCCAAACCCCTAAATTCCATGGTTAAAAAAAAAAACGCATATGCAAAAAAACGCATACATGAGCATGCCAGTGCGCACATATGCGCATCCATAGGCTATAATGGCCATTTTTAGCGCAAAACGTGCGCATATGTGCGCATGCGCTTTTTTGCAGGGCCAAAAAATGCAACATGCTGCATCTGGAAAATACAAACGCACACCCCAAAAAAACGCAGCGCATGAAAATCGCATACATGCGCTTACAAGCGTGCAGGTATGCGCACCCATGTTAAATACAGGGGAAAAAACGCATGCGCACATATGCATTTTTTTCCAGCGCTAAAAAACGCAAATGTGAAACCAGCCTTACCAGCCTCCTGGCCATGTCACTCAGGATGGGGCACGTGACACCTCCTTCCTGATATACCCCCAATCCTGGTATGCATGGCACCCCCTCATTCCTATCGTGGTATTCATGGTACCCCCTCATCCCTATCGTGGTATGCATGGTGCTCTCACCCCCCAAACCTGGTATGCATGGTCCCCTCACCCACCTCTCCTGGTATGCATGGTCCCCTCACCCCCCTACCCTGGTATGCATGGTCCTCTCACCCCCCAATCCTGGTATGCATGGTCCTCTCACACCCCAATCCTGGTGTGCATGGTCCCCTCACCCCCCTATCCTGGTATGCATGGTCCTCTCACCCCCAATCCTGGAATGCATAGTCCCCTCACCCACCTACCCTGGTATGCATGGTCCCCTCACCCCCTATCCTGGTATGCATTGTCCTCTCACCACCCAATCCTGGAATGCATGGTCCCCTCACCCCCCTATCCTGGTATGCATGGTCCTCTCACCCCCCTATCCTGGTATGCATTGCCCTCTCACCCCCCTTTCCTGGTATGCATGGTCCTCTCACCCACCTATCCTGGTATGCATGGTCCTCTCACCACCCAATCCTGGAATGCATGGTCCCCTCACCCCCCCTATCCTGGTATGCATGGTCCTCTCCCCCCTATCCTGGTATGCATGGTCCTCTCACCCCCTATCCTGGTATGCAAGGTCCTCTCACACCCCTATCCTGGTATGCATGGCCCTCTCACACCCCTATCCTGGTTTACATGGCCCTCTCACCCCCGTATCCTGGTATGCATGGTCCTCTCACCCCCCTATCCTGGTATGCATGGTGCCCTCACTCCCCAATCCTGGTATGCATGGTCCTCTCACCCCCCAATCCTGGTTTGCATGGTCCCCTCACCCACCTATCCTGGTATGCATGGTCCCCTCACCCCCCTATCCTGGTATGCATGGTCCTCTCACCACCCAATCCTGGAATGCATGGTCCCCTCACCCCCCTATCCTGGTATGCATGGTCCTCTCACCCCCTATCCTGGTATGCATGGTCCTCTCACCCCCCTATCCTGGTATGCATGGTCCCCTCACCCACCAATCCTGGCATGAATACTTTCATGGTATGCATGGTTCCCTCACCCCACTTTCGTGGTATGCATGGTCCCCTCACCCACCAATTCTGATATGAATGGTCCCCCTCACCCCTATTAAACTTCACACATTAAAAAAACAAACATTTATACTCACTTTTCTTCCCTGTGTCCAGCGCTGTCCTGTTCTGGGCGTGTTGTGGTGCCGGACTCGGCGCCTGCGCAGTCCTTGCTTTCCGCCGCCATGTTCTTGAAGACACACTGCAGTGTCTTCAAGAAAATGGCGGCGGTAAGCGCGGACTGCGCAGGCACCGATTCATGTCTGGAGTGGGCGTGTTCTGTGCCGGACTCGGCGCCTGCGCAGTCCTCGCTTTCCGCAGCCATGTTCTTGAAGACACAGTGCAGTGTGTGTTCAACAAAATGGTGGCGGTAAGCGCAGACTGCGCAGGCGCCGATTCCGGTGCTACAACAAGCCCACTCCAGACACCTGAAGACGCAAGACCCCACTGGCAACAGCTTCACCGGGTTCGGTAAGGTGGTGTGGAGATCGCGGTATGCGTTCAGCGCTTACGTATTACCGAGATCTCCTGGGGGTCTGCATCACTCTGTGGGGGAAGCGTCACACTGGGTCCAGACTGCGCAGGCACGTCGTGCTTGCGCAGTCTATAGAGGCTTCGGACAGAGTGACACTAAACTCG
Organism: Dendrobates tinctorius; assembly: GCF_039654945.1. Classification (NCBI taxonomy): domain Eukaryota; kingdom Metazoa; phylum Chordata; class Amphibia; order Anura; family Dendrobatidae; genus Dendrobates; species Dendrobates tinctorius. Next base: position 75,177,200 of record NW_027361679.1, read on the forward strand.
TTATATTATATATATATCCTGGTATACATTGTCTCCATCCCAGTATACATGACCACCATCCCCATCCTGGAATACATGGACACTATCCTCATCCTGGTATACATGGCCACCATCCCCATCCTGGTATACAGGCTACAATTCAAAACTGGGCACACATGGCCACCATCCCCCTCCTGATATACATGGCCACCATCCCCATCCTGGCATACATGGCCACCATCCCCATTCTGGTATACATGGCCCCATCCAGGTATATAAGGCCACCATCCCCATCTTGCTATATACATTGCACACACATCCTGGTATACATTGCCATCATCACCATCCTGCTATATATGGCCACAATCTCCATCCTGGTATACATGGCCCCCATCTACCATCGTTGTATATAAGGCCCCCATCACGGTGCACACATAAAAAAATAAATAATACTACTTTCCTTCCCTCTGCTCTAGCAGTGGAGTCCTGTTGTGATGTCAGCAGCTGATTTCCTGCATGTAACAGCGCATGACATCACTGCCATTTGCCCTCACATGCTGCGGTCAGGTGCCGGAATACTCACTGCACTCCACGCCCAGGATTATGAGCATGGAGAGCCATGAATAATCATTTTATTTAACAGTGGGCACACGTGTTAGTGGCAGCAGCACGCTCCTGCCTCCTGGGACCTGCTCCTCTCCCATCCACAGCCACAGGGGACATATATAGAGTATGCAAGGTACATCTGGACTATAAGACGCGCCCCACACACACTTTACACCCAAATTTTAGAGGAAAAAAGTGATTCTTATAGTTTGAAATATTCGATATTTAGTACTCTATGACATCTACACAACATTTTCAGGGCACCTTATCTGGGATGGAACCAACGCAGATGAATAGCTCTCATTCAACCACACAACTTTTGTGATGATGATTAGGCTTTGGTGCCAAGTACTATTGACTGCAAAAAACATTTATCAGTGAGAGATGGAAAGGTGATCAATGTTATTAGAGATATTACCCACAAGCATTACGGTTTTTAGTCATGTTTTTCAGTGCGATGAAATATAATAATAAAATATATAGCTAGAAAATGAGAATGATTTAGAAGCAAGTAGATCTATCAATGTAAATGACACAAAGTCTCCCCATGATCAAAGGTTCACTTCCCATTAGAGGGAAGCATGAGCACAGACAACGATATCAGTTTTACATGTGGCTCGTGTGTGTTAGATTCTGTGCAGTAAACAAATTTGGAAGCTGTTTTGGGAGCTGGGAAAACTGACTGTACGGTCACTCTACACTGTACACGATAATCATTCCACTATATGTACCATGCAATTCTAAAGTAAAGCCAAGAATTACTCTGCTGGTGTCCTAGAATGTAAGCCAAAAATATCAGTTTTCTTTTTTTGTGAAGATTTCATTTAGCATAGTAGCTTCATGATGTCATGCAGAGCGCCTGCTGTCAATTTTCAGCAATTTGTAATACTAGCTCTCAGTTTTTCCACCACCTGTACTTGCAATCTCCCTAAGTACCATACAGAATGAAGATGCAAAAGTTATGGAGCTAGGACAAGCAAGATAAAACTGATTTGTTCCACATCATTTAGAAGTGGAAAATGGCGTTCCTCTCCAGGGACTTAGTCATAAAGAAACTATAGAAACTTGCGGTCTCATAACTCTTGCATTTCACTACTTAACCAGCCAAAAAGTGCATTGAGAAACAAAGTTGTCTATCTTCCAATTTATAAATGGATTTTGCTTGCCAGTTAGAAACTGCTTTTCTGTCAGAGAGCAAAAAAAGTTCACTCCTGTGTAATAAATGGAGAGAATTGATGATATAAAATTATCTGAACCACAAGATGGCAGCAAAATCTTAAATAATAAAAAGTTACCATAGCTAAATTACCTGTCCATGGGCAGTTTCAGCATGTTACAAGAGAAGAAAAATACAGTAAGCCCATAGATTTTCTAGGGTCTTCATTTTCAATATGACGTTTAGCCATTTTTAGAACTTGATTGAATAAAATGTTAATAAAAGTTCACCCATATTATAGAAAATGATTTAAAGGGGTTGTGTTAATTTCTCAAATGAGTAAAATTACAAAAAACTTGTAAAAACAGGCAACTCTTGCACTTTACCTCGTGTAAAAAATCCTCTCCATTCTCAAGAATGGAGGGATTATTAATTCAATAATTTACCATTCATTGCCTAGGTTATCAGCCACCCTTCACACTCAGAACTGTCTGTTACCTAGGAAGGTAGCACATGGCGCTGCCGCTTGCAGGCTCTATGCTTTACAGTGTGCAACTACTACTCTAAACCTGGCCGGATTGCTGGATCCGGCCAGGCGCAGCGCCCCTGCAAAGCTTCCCCTCCTAGCAACATAAGAAAACATTGATTCAAACTGTTAATCTTCCGGAGCACATTGCTCCTGGCAACCAGGAAGCTAGGAGGCAGAGAAGCGGTGTGCTCCTGAAGACAGAAGATTAGAGCACTCCTTTAATAACATGTTTCTTAATTGTTTGTCTAATATATAGGATCCTTACGAACATATACAAATAATTTAGTATGATCATAACCATCTATTCATAGGAGTACTGCCACCTGCCACTTCATTAAAATTTGGGGACGCTGGACCTTTCTCGCAATCTGTCTACTTAGAGCCTAATGGTAGGATCTTATTCAATGTTAACTTGATGGTAAACGTTCTATGCACCCAAAGAACTTGGAGCCTGAAAAGAACATCAGATTTATTGCCTGGGCTAAAGTATTCTTTTTCTGCTTCAACATTATTTAATCTGACAGTTTTAACGCTTCTTACATACTCTGTCTCCTTTTCATTCTAAAGGTACTGTCACACTTAGCGAGGCACCAGTGATCCCGACCAGCGATATGACGCGGTCAGGATCGCTGGTGCATCGCTAAGTGGTCGCTAGTGAGCTGCCACACAGGCAGATCTCACCAGCGACATCGCTGGGGTCGGGGGTCGCTATGTACCTGTCAGACGAGGCGATCCTGACGTCCTCCCGCCCGGGTCCACGCGTCGCTCCTCTCCACAGCAGGAAGCCCCAGCAGGAAGCTGACGACGATAAATGGTCCAGGACTTTCTCGCGCGATCAGCGATAACCAGTGGGGGAGCGGTCGGAGGTAAGTATCACACACAGCGATATCGCTAGCAATATCGCTGCTACGTCACAAAATCAGTGACGTTATAGCGATATTGCTAGCGATATCGCTTAGTGTGACAGGCCCTTAACCCCATAGCTCATAAGCTTCTACAGTAGATAGTAAACTATCTAATTTATACTATAATTTGTGTGTTGGGATCAAAACTAGGCAAGTTAAGGCTCAATGGGTTTAGGAGGCCCATTGCTATATGGGAACAAATATTGTATGACTTTTAAATCCAAGTTGAGGCTCTAGAACAGAGGTGGGAATTTTTTTTCTGCTAAGAGCCATTTAGATATTTATACCGTCCTTCAGGGGCCTTACAAATAGTGCGCTAAATCCACCTGGCAGCCGTTAAAATACGTCTGCCGACTCAAGCACTGTGCTCCACAGGAATCTGGCCAGGGGCCGGATAAAAAGTCATTGAGGGCTGTAATTGGCCCGCGGGCCTGAGGTTACCCACCCCTGCTCTAATGGATCTATTGTAACCAACTGTGACACTTCTCCCTCAGATTCATATACAGTAGAAATAGAGCTAGCACTAAAAACCGAATTCCCTACAATTGTCATTTATGGCACCAAATGGATCACTTAAAGAAGTACTCCCATATATATTTGTTTATTAAATGCGTGTATATGTGCAGATAATGTATTTTGAGTGCATTAACATAGTCACCTAACTCTGCTCTCTCCGGTCTCCAGCACTGTTCTTTTCCTCTTCTCAGTGACGTCACTCCTCTGCAGACCATCTGCGCAGTGCGTGACCAGACAGTGACATTTACAATGTAAGTCTAGGCGCATCAGCACGAGCCTCCAAAGGCTTTGATTGTAAAAAAGACTTCTGACTCATGAATAGAGCATAGTGTGAGCCGACTTGCCGTGACATCACTGGGAAGAGGAGCAGAACAGCGCTGGACACCGGAGAGAGCAGCAGTAGGTGAGTATATTAATTTGGTCACACTACATTACATACATGTATATACACATTTAATAAAACAATATACTTGGGAGTGCTTCTTTAAGCTGGCTATGCACATGCTGAATTTTTTTAAGACCAGTACTCAGGGGAATATAGAAAGATTAGCAAGCATGCTGAGCTATTAGAACTGTGGCATAGCAGCGGTTTTAGTGGATGTCTCATTGACTGTTGTGTTTGCTTCAGAGAATGCTTTTATATACTGTACTTAAAGGGATTGGCTGGTACTTTTATATAGAGTACCTATCCCTAGGATAGAACTTCAATATAGGATCAGTAGGGCTCTGACGCCTGGCACTCCCTCGTTCATCTATCACCTTTGACTAAAGTCAGATGTAAACTGTTTAGCACCACAGCTCTGTAAACTATTTAGTGGCTGCTGCCAATTCCTTCAGATCAGCTCCTATTCTCTTCAATGGGATTAAACTGTCATGTTCCGCTTAGTACAGTGTGTACACCCAGTCACTGAATTGGGGATCAGGATGTTGGACCCTCATCGATCTTACATTGACGACCTATCCCATGGATGGGTCGGTCATCAGTATAAAACTAGTTGACAAGCTCTTTAATGATATTTTCCAGATTTCCTATATATGTATGATTTTTTGTAAAGGTAGATCATTAATATCAGATCTGTGAGAGCCCAACATCTGGCACCTGCACCAATCAGCTGAGCAGCACATCTACATTCTGCCGCCCCTGCTGATCGGTTATACAGATCATAAATATCTTAAAGGGAATCTGTCTATATATATTTGCCATATAATCTAAGAGCAGTATGAAGTATGATGTTGATAAAATCACAGTTTTTTCTGCTACAGATCTACCAATTCTTTGAAAGCTGAGCCCTTTTCACTGATTGGCATCTTTCTGTGTACATTCTAAATTGACACATAGCAGCCAGTCAGTGGTGGGGGCGAAGCTACACAGGAAATGAGGTCTACATAGCACAAGACATCTAGTCCTCTAGTGATAATCCCCTGCTGATAAAAAACTGATTGTATTAAAACAACACACAGCCCAGTAAGTGACACATCATTGGAATCAGAGTCTCTGACCTTACATCATACTACTCTCAGCTTAAGGCCAGGGTCACACTTGTGAGTGCAGTGCAAGAAAGTCGCGTGAGTCTCGCCTCAATACCCAGCAGTTCGGACCGGAGCGTTCAGCTGCATGAAAGATATGCAGCCGCACACTCAGGTCCCGAGTGGCAGCGGCAGTGCAGGTATTGATGTGAGAGACTCGCCTGAGTTTCTTGAATTGCACTCGCAAGTGTGATCCCGGCATAAATAGCAAAAACATGCTGACTTACGGTATTCCCTTTAAGCCTGGAAAATCCCTTTCTGGGATTTCAGTGAAAGTGTATATTGCTTAATAAACTGCATTTTATGTTAAGTCCATGTCAAAAGATTTTTTTAAGCAACATCAATTAATGTGTGTAATTCTAAAATAGCATGTATAGAATACTTTAAGGTTAAAATGGATCTGTAATAAGAAATAAATATGATAGTCTTTACCATGTCTCTATATTTCCTACTAACCACAGCTATCTCATCAATTCATATCTCAGAAGACCGAAATCAAAATAGGCATCCAATAGTAATATCCAAAATAAACCAATTCTATAAGCAACGATCATGTAATATCATATGTATTTAAAAGGAAGTTTCACATCTAAATTAAAAACATTATTTTCCTATGCCTCTGTGAAAACATTTAGACGTCGACAGCATTGGCTGCCTCTCGAATACTTTTATCGACAGGCGTTAACACTATTAAGTCCTTCAAAGGACTTTCTTAATTAGACAGTAACCACTTTACTTTGAAACCTGTTAGATGTTTCTTTATAACTTCTATGCTATTTTTATATTTTATGACCATAATCAGAGAGGTGGATGTCTCCCTTTGTGTCATATGCGTATTTCTATGAAACAGCCATGTTCTATTATGAAACGTTTTGCTTCGTTTTCTATTTCCTTTTTTTTTTTACCATTTCACCATTTATTTTGTTTTAGAGAATATAGCATTGTATTCAAATATTATTCATCTAGAATTTTTTATTATTTTTTTTTTAACTCTTTGCCTATGTCCTTTAACATTTTACTGCTTGTCAACTATCACCCACTACCGATACCACGCAACCACGAGATGCGGAGTAGCCCGTACTATGCTTCAGGATTAGCTGCTAAGTGAATAAATTGCTATTGACAATTTTTTTTTTTACAAGATCATTTATCAGTAAATAGATTTGTGTTTATAGGGCATGACTTTTCCCCACTGGCTTTTGAGTAGGATTATTAGGTTTACTAGTTAAGAATCAAAAGCATAAGCCAACGATGTGTTTCTATGGTCAATAAACCACAGACTGATGGTCAGTAAATACTGGAAGTTACGAGCTAAACACCGGTTCCTAGCATTAAATACAGTACAATAAAAAAACTAGAAGGCAATTAGATTTCTGTTTCCTACTGTTTCCAACTGGGAATGTAAGAAATATGGAGTTTTGGGGGACAATGTTGGTAATGGGACAGTTTTAGATTATTAGTCCTAAAGTGCAGGCCAATATTGGGAATTTTTTATACACGATGGACACTTTACGCCAAAATTGAACATCCTCCTTGTTTGCCTTCCTGTAGTCACACCATATATTTGTCTGGGCGCACAAAGTAGTTTTATTTTTGCAAGGTGGGAGAAGCTGTTGTAGCTTCTTGACATCATAAATGGTCACCAATCTCTATATACACATGCAAATCTTATTGACTCAGACAGTCATACAACCTCTACAGTAAAGGTGACATTTCACAGATTAGATATTAAAAAAAATTGACAGTGGGGGTGATCAATGAGTGGAACAGGCTACCACGACAGGTGGTGAGTTCTCCTTCCATGGAAGTCTTCAAACAGAGGCTGGACAGAGGGTTTAGTGTGAATCCTGCATTGAGCAGGGGGTTGGACAAGATCACCCAGGAGGTCCCTTCCAACTCTAACATTCTAGGATTCTATGATTTTCCATTGTTTCAGCCTTATTGGCTTATAGAAGGACCATCAATCAATTAGCATGTTTGGGGTTTCCTAATGTGTGCAGATACACCTTCTAGATGTGCTAAGACACTATGGGGCTTGTCTAATACCTCCTTTTGAACTAAGATAGGATCTTCACATGTGACAATGTTTTATCTTTTAGATCAGTTATACACAGGGCCCATGAAGGTAGAAAGAAGTGATTACTCACAGAGCTTTATATTGAAACTCATAGGGCCAATGTAAAATATGTCATTTAGCGGGCTGGTCTTGTCAAATGAGACAAAAGCCTCCAATCCCTTGATGTGACGATGACTTTTGCCCTCCTATAATTGTGATTGCTAAGGTCTAATCAATCCTTACTTGTCTGAGGACAGTCAAAAAGAGTGACTAATTGTTTCATTCTGTGAGTTAATAGAAATCAAATCATTTAGGCAATTATTAATGAAAATCGATAGAAATGTATAGAAGTGGTTGATCACATTCTTTTTAACTGCCAGGGAGGAAAAGAATGCGTCACATTTTTCAAACACCTAATTGAAACTTGACAGCTCACTTCTACGTGGTAGTGTCCAGTATTGTACATTCCTATGTCAAACTTGCGAGGAATTAGTGAAAATACTGTAATAAACTCAGTGTGCACAAGTTCAGGAAATTCTGAATGGAAAATGCTCCCAGCAATTATTCCATATGCTTGTGTCTATATCACTGCAATGTATAGAGAAAGCAATGTGTTACATGACTCTGAGGCAAACACATGAAGAATGTTATCCTGAACCAATTCACGAATATTGAGCTAAAGAAAAAACTTCAGTGTAAAGAGGCAAATAAAAGATAAAAACAAAGCCCAAGACTGACTGCTGTCAGCCATTCTATCTCCAGGCAATGGATTTACTAAGGGCCAAGAAAAGGATGTTGTCATTGTGCACAATACAGCTAAAACACCAACACAGGAGATACTCCACAACAAGAAACACTTCTACTCTACCTTACAAATCCTGCCATCCATTATATATGCAACTAAGATGGACTCTGTGGCCATCTCCCTTATGTTCAGTGAGAAGATCATTGTCCACAGGAATGCCAGCCCTGGAGGCTTCAACTCATGTTTTGTCCTGATTTCAATGCTGACAAGATCTTCAAGACAGAGATCACTCTGATAAGTTACTGAAAGGAGCAGTTACTTCCCTTAAGGAAGCAATGTGAATTAGAAAGGAAAAATAGAGATTTTAGATTAAAACCTTTTGACACACACACAAAAACCATGAGGGCAATAATTCAATCCATAGACAGCTTCAGTAGACATATGGCACCAAGGAAAATTAGGCACTAGTTGCCATAGAGTGGACTATGCTAACATCCAACATGGATCTGTTATCTGTCATATTACCTAGTCTGGATGATGTCTGTAGATGACTTGAGTGGTGTCCTCCATGCAAGACAATTAGACATATGCCTACAGCAATACAATTCAGCAGGCAGTTTATAAATTCCATAAAGTCATTAAGGAGGCCATACACAGAAGAAGTTGATGGTTGAGCAATCATTGAACAAAGAATCGCGTGGTGAACGATCATATTATCAAGGCAGCCATTCCCATTGGCAACACATGTTCACTGACACTTGCGAAACTGGGAATGTTTGGTCATAGAAAGATTTTTTAGCCCTGTTAACAGAGGAAGACTTCAAGCATGGCCGATTTTGTTCATAAGGATTACAGTGCAATTGGCTAAAATGTTTTGTTTCATTTCATCCTACGAATGTTCATTATGGTGGAAATTACCCATTTTCCTCAATTTTGTTTAATGTGTAAGACCACCTTTAGGTTCACTGTTCAGCTTGAGAGATAAGGCTGGCTGGTAGAACATATTATTGAAAGTTATGGGCCTATGGCACAAGTCTCCTAATTTTTTATAAAAATTCTGCAGTACTGTACACTTTATAGTTATTAGTTGTGTTTTTTTGGTGATCACAGGGTTCATACACAGTATGTGCAAAGGATTCACTCCTCATCCCTGGATGCCCCCCAATTTGTGAAGAGTATTCCTCCAGCGTCAGTGGTCCCAGATACCTGCTCGGGCCAAGTGGAACATAAAATATGAGCATGTCTGTGCTGATTTATACACTAGTGAAGAATTTGCTAAAGCAGATTTGAGGCTGTAGTTGGGCATCTGAGCCACCGACCGGAAGCAATACTTGAGATTGATCATCAAATAATGCCAGTCCAATATATTGTAAAGTTAATTTCTAGCTGGTTTAGTCCTATAGTTACTTCCAGTAAGTAGTCAGCAAAGTCAGAACTGCATATAATAAAAGAGATAACAATAATACACATAACAATTAAAAAGTGGAGACTTTCCAAGGTCAAAGCCTTAAAACACAAGCTTGCTTCTAGAAAATAGACTCGACATCTACAGAATATGCAGCTTCCTTGATGAGCAAAGAGGATTAGGAGAAGCTTGCCTCAGACTATCTCTGGGAACTCTTTGAGCATGTAAATCTGTCACTCACTAAGCACTCTGAGGTAGGTATTTCCCAAAGTCCTCCCAGCACAAGTCATTCAGCATAAAGTGCTGCCATAAGCAAGCTCAGTTTTGGTATATTCCCATATGGCAGATTTGCTGCTGCCCATTTCATCATCTGAATGCGGTCTACAGAAGTACCAAATTCATTTTTTCTACACACACAAACACACACACAAATCTGCAGCTCGTGAACATGGGCTCACTTTTATTATCATTATATAAAGATGTAGCACAGCTGAGTTTGCTATTTAGCACAACTTAGTCCTGATATTTGTGGATTTAAAACAATTGTCGCTTTCATTTTTATTTAATAAATCAATGGTGCATGTGAAAATAAGCAATTTTGTAATATATCTTTATCAGAAAAACTATCTTCATTCCCTGCCAAAATTGATCATTTATTATCAAAATTCTCAATTCGGAGGTAAAATCTGTATTCAGTGAAGACAGACATTCCCATTACTGAGATCGGAGCTGGCAGTTGGTGCTGATAAGATTCTATGTAGATAGGAGGGGAAGGACGAGGGAGGAGCTCTGCCTAGAATTGAGAATTTTCATAATGACTGATTAATTCTGGCAGAAAAAGAAGAAGATTTCTCTGATAAGATGTATTACAAAGTTGCATATTTTCATGTATAATATTGATTTATGAAACAAAAATGAAAACGATGGTTACACTTTAAATGAGACAATCAGAGGGCATAAACAATGCAATCCTTATGAGTAAAATGACTACATGTATACTATAGATGAGTCCGCTATAACATATGTTAGGTGTTATCGTTTATCTACATTATTTACATTTACAATCAAGAATGTGATCCGAAACACAAACAGCCAATTTGCTTCTTTTTTTTCTTGGACATAATCCTAAGTGGACAGAGAGCGCAAATATCACAACGTCTACCAGTCCAGGTTCATCTGTCAATGATTAATCTCCTTCAAGAACTTGTCTCAACATGGTTTTCTGCTGCCTTTAACAGTTCACACCGCTTAAAAGGAGGCATTATTACAGTGACGTAGGAAATGTTCTGATCATCCCGATAATGAGTGCGTATGAGGAATACAGATCTTCTTTTTATTATATTTTTTCCCCCAAAACTAAAAACATTAAAGTCTCCCAATCTTTTCATTGCTTTTTCTCCCGAAGAACAACCCAGTTCTTAGACCATATTAGACCACATCAGACCACAACAGACCACACAAGACCACATTAGACCACATTAGACCACATCAGACCACATTAGACCACATCAGACCATATAAGACCACATCAGACCATATTAGACCACATTAGACCATATTAGACCACATCAGACCATATTAGACCACATTAGACCATATTAGACCACATTAGACTATATTAGATAACATCAGACCACATTAGACCACATTAGACCATATTAGACCACATCAGACCATATTAGACCACATTAGACCACATCAGACCATATTAGACCACATTAGACCATATTAGATAACATCAGACCACATTAGACCATATTAGACCACATCAGACCATATTAGACCACATTAGACCACATCAGACCATATTAGACCACATTAGACCATATTAGATAACATCAGACCACATTAGACCACATTAGACCATATTAGACCACATCAGACCATATTATACCACATCAGACCATATTAGACCACATTAGACTAAATTAGACCACATTAGACTATATTAGATAACATCAGACCACATTAGACCACATCAGACCATTTTAGACCACATCAGACCACATTAGACCATGTTAGATAACATCAGACCATATTAGACCGCATGAGACCACATCAGACCATATTAGACCATATTAGATAACATCAGACCACATTAGACCATATTAGACCGCATGAGACCACATCAGACCATATTAGACCATATTAGATAACATCAGACCACATTAGACCATATTAGACCACATCAGACCATATTAGACCATATTAGATAACATCAGACCACATTAGACCATATTAGACCACATCAGACCATATTAGACCACATTAGACCACATCAGACCATATTAGACCACATTAGACCATATTAGATAACATCAGACCACATTAGACCACATTAGACCATATTAGACCACATCAGACCATATTATACCACATCAGACCATATTAGACCACATTAGACCATATTAGACCACATCAGACTATATTAGATAACATCAGACCACATTAGACCACATTAGACCATATTAGACCACATCAGACCATATTAGACCACATTAGACCACATCAGACCATATTAGACCACATTAGACCATATTAGATAACATCAGACCACATTAGACCATATTAGACCACATCAGACCATATTAGACCACATTAGACCACATCAGACCATATTAGACCACATTAGACCATATTAGATAACATCAGACCACATTAGACCACATTAGACCATATTAGACTACATCAGACCATATTATACCACATCAGACCATATTAGACCACATTAGACTATACTAGACCACATTAGATTATATTAGATAACATCAGACCACATTAGACCACATCAGACCATTTTAGACCACATCAGACCACATTAGACCATGTTAGATAACATCAGACCATATTAGACCGCATGAGACCACATCAGACCATATTAGACCATATCAGACCACATTAGACCACATTAGACCATATTAGACCACATCAGACCACGTTAGACCACATTAGACCATATTACACCATATTAGACATTTCATCTCATATAGAATTTGAATGACTATAAAATAGTTTCATGTCAGTTAATAATATTTATATTAGATCCACAACACAGGTAAGGTGACTTTAATTTCTAGCATAAAATACCGTTTCAAAGATATAATAGATCCTAAGCCCCTGGTGCCAGCTGCTCCCTACCTACTCCAATAGAAATCATTAATAATACATGATGCAGCAATTCTCCAGCAGTGGAGGGAATTCCTTCTTCTCCAGGTCTCATCTGTCATTTCAGCACTAGAGGGCAGGTTAGGAAAGCAGATGAAATGTTCTCTCCAGCAGCACACTGTCAGAGACTGGCTAATCCCAGCAGCATGTGACAGCACAGTGATATCCTACACAGAACAGCATAGACTTATACTAATGATCGAACATCTATGGTATTGATTACTGGATCAAGGAGAATAAAGAAGCAAATGGCACTCACTTGGGTTTCCCTCAGTTTTCTCATTTTTCTCATTTTTCTTCCGGTCCTTTTTACCTTTCTTGTTACCTTTGCCTTCCTTCTTTCTGCTCTCAGACATAGCGAGGGATTTAAGGCTTCTTAAGAGAATCAGTTGAGATCTATAATCCAGTGTGGTCTGGTATCTTGCCTGTGCCTAACCCAAGGATCTCACGCGTGACCCCAATACCCTTTCCTTATCCTCTGACTGTTTGACAGTCTCACACTGACATCAGCAGCTCTTCTTCCTAGAGGATCTGGTGTAAATTAGCTCCAGAAGTAATTCTACTATTAACAAGCAAATCAGACCATAAGGGGAAAAAAAACATCCAGCAATCCTGCACAATCTCCTCGCATCCAGAGTGTTCAAAAAAGATAGAAAACGTTTATGTCCTGTCTTCTGATATTTAAAAAATAAGATTACAGTGAAAAAGAGAAAACATGATAAAAATATCAAATAGAATTATAACTCTACACAAAAGAAAAATAATACATAAGCTATGTCCTGCTTGGTTTGTAGTCTTGCCAAAACTTGGAAGGTTTTCCTAAGTTTCCCTGGTCCCAAGTTTCTTCTGCCTTGCACTGAAGGAAACTCTCTCATTCTGCACGAGTTTATGTGTGTTAGTTAATGAAGTCACACTAACAGTCACACACCCACTGCTAGGTGGAGCAAAAGCAGTGCAAGAACTGACCTGTAGAGGTCACCAATACTGGGAGAAGCTGGGAAAGGACAGAGAAAAGGATAGAAGACAGATGGAAAGAAGGAAAGAAAGAAAGAAAGAAAGATAGATAGATAGATAGATAGATAGATAGATAGATAGATAGATAAATAGATAGATTCATAGACAGATACATAGATAGATATAGATAGATATGAGATAGATACATAGATAGAGAGATAGAATGATAGATAGAGAGAAACAGAGATATATAGATAGATATGACATAGAATGATAGATTGAATGATAGATAGATGGATAGATGTGTCCTCCTTGTACTAGTACCCTTGTTGTCATTCACTTTTTTGTTGTATTGGATAGATAGATGTATCCATTTGTTGCAGAAATGGCAGCACTTTGCAGTTGCAATTACAGTGTTACAATATTGCTATAAGTTAAGTATAAATAAAATAATAAATATTTTTGACTGCTACTCTATTGTGCCGGGAAAAACTAAAAAAAAAAAAAAAATATATATATATATATATATATATATATATATATATATATATAGCTCTGGTAACAATTAGGAGACCACTGCAAAATTTTCAGTTTGTCTGATTCTTCTCTTTATAGGTATAATAGCTGAAGAGGAGCCTGGCGCTGCCCGGGCATAGTAACTAACTGTGGTTAGTTATAACAAATTATAATTATCCTCCATCCCATAGTCCCGTGCCCATATACCCATCATACATATCCACCATCCCATAGACCCGTGCCCATATACCCATCATACATATCCTCCATCCCACAGTCGAGTGCCCATATACCCCTCACACATCCTCCATCCCATAGTCCCGTGCCCATATACCCATCATACATATCCACCATCCCATAGTCCTGTGCCCATATACCCATCATACATATCCACCATCCCATAGGCCCGTGCCCATATACCCAGCATACATATCCTCCATCCCACAGTCGAGTGCCCATATACCCATCACACATCCTCCATCCCATAGTCCCATGCCCATATACCCATCACACATATTCTCCATCCCATAGTCCCATGCCCATATACCCATCATACATATTCGCCATCCCACAGTCGAGTGCCCAAATACCCATCACACATCCTTCATCTCATAGTCCCATATCCAAATACCCATTATACATATCCTCCATCCCATAGTCCCGTGCCCATATACCCATCATACATATCAGCCATTCCATAGTCCCGTGCCCATATACCCGTCATACATATCCTCCATCCCATAGTCCAGTGCCCATATACCCATCACACATCCTCCCTCCCATAGTCCCGTGCCCATATACCCATCATACATATCCTCCATCCCATAGTCCAGTGCCCATATACCCATCACACGTCCTCCATCCCATAGTCAACCATTATGACATCATAATGAGCAGCGGGGCTTGCAACCTATGATGACATCAGCGTCGCCATGGCAACCATTATGACATCATAATGAGGGGCGGGGCTTGATACGCACACACTTTTCCCCCATTATGTAGATAGGGGCAAAATTGTTTGTTGAATTGGAACGTGCGGGGTTAAAATTTAGCCTCACAACATAGCCTATGACGCTCTCGGGGTCCAGACGTGTGACTGTGCCAAATTTTGTGGCTGTAGCTGCGACGATGCGGATGCCAATCCCAGACATACACACACACATACATACATACACACACTTGAGCTTTATATATTAGATTTTTGAGGAAAATGTAAATTGCTCTTTTATTCTATAAACTACTGACAACATGTCTCCGATTTTCCAAGCACTATAGTTTGTATTCATTTTCAGAAAATGAGAAATGGACAAAATAACAAAAAAATGCAGTGCTTGCAGACCTCAAATAATGCTAAGAAAACAGGTTCATAATAACTTAGAAACAATACTAATGTTTTAACTCAGGAAGAGTTCAGAAATCAATATTTTGTGAAATAACCATAATTTTTAATCACAGCTTTCTTGCGTCTTGGCATTCTTTCCACCAGACTTTCACACTGCTTCTGAGTGACCTTATGCCACTCCTGGTACAAAAATCTAAGCAGTTGTTGTTTGATTGTTGGCTTGTGACTATCCATCTTCCTCTTTATTACATTCCAGAGGTTTTCAATGGGGTTCAGGTCAATGTGGTTCAGGTCTGGAGATTGGGCTGGCCATGACTGGGATTTGATGTGGTGGTCCTTCATCCACGCATTGATTGACCTAGCTGTGTGGCATGGCACATTGTGCTGCTGGAAAAAACAGTCTTCAGAGTTGGTGAACATTGCCTGAGCAGAAGGAATCAGCTGTTTTTCCAGGATAACCTGGTATGCGGCTTGATTCATATGTCCTTCGCAAAGATTAACCTGCCCAATTCCAGCCTTGCTGAAGCATATCCAGATCATCACCGAATCTTCACCAAATTTCACAGTGGGTGCAAGACACTGTGGCTTGTACGCCTCTCCAGGTCTCCGTCTCACCATTAGATGACCAGGTGTTGGGCAAAGCTGAAAATTAGACTCCTCAGAGAAGATTGCCTTACTCAAGTCCTCTATGGTCCAATCCTTATGGTCTTTGGCAAACTTCAGCCTGGCTCTCCTTTGCTTCTTATTGATGAAAGTCTTTTTTCTAGCTTTATATGATTTGAATCCTGCCTCTAGGAGCCTGCTTTGAACTGTTCTTGCCGTTCACTTCACCCCTGCTGCCATTTGCCATTCCTTTTGTAGGTCACTTGATGTCATCCTGCGGTTGCTGTGTGACTTTTGAATAAGATGACGGACATCCCGGTCAGTGGAGAGTCGTATTCGCCCTCTGCCTGTCTGCAGCTTTGTTGTCCCCAATGTCTGCTACTTGACTTTATTGTAATGGACTGCCGTGTTAGAAATTTTAAGGATAGAGGCAATATGACGCTCACTGGATCCCTATGCTACTAAAGCCACAGTTGAGCCCTTCTTTTCCTCACTCAAGACTTTTCTTTTCAACTCCTGTTGCATGGTTAAAAGTTATTTTTTCATTCCAATTACTTTTGGGATATTACTAGCACTTGTTTTGCCATCCAGCTTGTCGGATTGCAAGAGCATTGTGAACACCACAGCAGGGTTTTTTAATACTTTCCTTACATAAATAAGATTTGGTTCAGGTGATCACCTAATCAGAAGCACATTAAGTAGAGTGAGGTGTACTCTGGTTGGAATTCAATTGACACTGGAATGGAATGGCTGTCAGATATGTAGAGAAGCTGATTTTTATAAAACTGCGCAGTGGTCTCTTAATTTTTGCCAGAGCTGTATATGCACCTCTATATATACAAATATACATTTCTATCTATCTATAAATATATATATGTATATGTATCTAGGTATATACATTAATATATATACATGAAAGGCAAAGAAAATACAGGGCTGCCATGTATGTATATATTTACACTGCTTAAAAACAAAAAAAAGGAACACTAAAATACCACATCCTAGATATCTCTAAATGAAATATTCCAGTTGTAAATTTTTATTCATTGCAGATGAAATCAAAGTGGAAAATCAAATTACTGGCTGATCCAACTTCAGTGGAAATGCCTCATGACAAGGAGGAGATGCTCAGTATTGTGTGTGGCCTCCACGTGCCTGTATGACCTCCCTACTGTACAATGACTGGTCATCCTCTTCATGAGGCAGCGGATGGTCTCCTGAGGGATCTCCTCCTAGACTTGGACTAAAGCATCCGCCAACTCCTGGACAGTCTGTGGTGCAGCGTGATGTTGGTGGATGGAGCGAGACATGATGTCCCAGATGTGCCCAATCGGATTCAGGTCTGGGGAACGGGTGTGCCAGTCCATAGCTTCAATGCCTTCATCTTGCAGGAACTGCTGACACACTCCAGTTACAAGAGGTCTGGCATTGTCCTGCATTAGGAGGAACCCAGGGCCAACCGCACCAGCATATGGTCTCAAAAGAGGTCTGAGGATCTCATCTCGGTACCTAATGGCAGTCAGGCTACCTCTGGTGAGTACATGGAGGGCTGTGCGGCCCTCTAAAGAAATGCCACCCCATACCATTACTGACACACTGTCAAACCGGTCATGCTGAAGGATGCTGCAGGTAGTAGATCGCTCTCCACGGCATCTCCAGACTCTGTCATGTCTGTCACATGTGCTCAGTGTGAACCTGCTTTCATCTTTTCAAGAGCACAGGGCGCCAGTGGCGAATTGGCCAATCCTGGTGTTCTGTGGCAAATGCCAAGCGTCCTGCACGGTGTTGGGCTGTGAGCATAACCTCCATATGTGGACGTCGGGCCCTCAGACCATCCACATGGAGTTGGTTTCTAATCGATTGTGCAGACACATGCACATTTGTGGCCTGCTGGAGGTCATTTTACAGGGCTCTGGCAGTGCTCCTCCTGTTCCTACTTGCACAAAGGTGGAGGTAGCGGTCCTGCTGCTGGGTTGTTGCCCTCCTACGGCCCCCTCCATGTCTCCTGGTGTACTGGCCTGTCTCCTGGTAACGCCTCCAGCATCTGGACACTACACTGACAGACACAGCAAACCTTCTTGCCACAGATCGCATTGATGTGCCATCCTGGATGAGCTGCACTACCTGAGCCACTTGTGTGGGTTGTAGAGTCCGTCTCATGCTATCACGAGTGTGAAAGCACAACCAACATTCAAAAGAGACCAAAAAATCAGCCATAAACATTGGTACTGAGATGTGGTCTGTGGTCCCCACCTGCAGAACCACTCCTTTATTGAGGGTGTCTTGATAATTGGCAATAATTTCCATCTGTTGTCTATTCCATTTGCGTAACAGCATGTAAAATTGATTGTCAGTGTTGCTTCCTAAGCAGGCATTTGATTTCACAGAAGTTTGATTTACTTGGAGTTATATTCTGTTGTTTAAGTGTTCCCTTTATTTTTTTGAGCAGTGTATATATATATATATATACATACAGTGGGTGCGGAAAGACATTTTTGCAAATTTATTTAAAAAAGAAAAACTGAAATATCACATGGTCATAAGTATTCAGACCTTTTGATCTGTATTGAGTAGAAGCACCTCTTTTAGCTAGTACAGCCATGAGTCTTCTTGGGAATGATGCATCAATGCATCAAGTTTTTCACACCTGGATTTGGGGATCCTCTGCCATTCTTCCTTGCAGATCCTCTCCAGTTCTGTCAGGTTGGATGGTAAAGGTTGGAGGACAGCCATTTTCAGGTCTCTCCAGAGATGCTCAATTAGGTATAGGTCAGGGGTCTGTCAAGAATGGTCACAGAGTTGTTCCAAAGCCACTCCGCTGTTACTTTAACAGTGTGCTTAGAGTCATTGTCTTGTTGGAAGGTGAATCTTTGGCCAAGTCTGAGGACCAGAGCATTCTGGAAGAGGTTTTCATCCACAATATCTCTGTCCTTGTTCTTGGCCGCATTCATGTTTCATTCAATGGCAACCAGTCGTCCTGTCCCTGCAGCTGAAAAACACCATGGCATGATGCTGCCACCACCATGTTTCACTGTTGGGATTATATTGGGCAGGTGATGAGCAGTGCCTTGTTTTCTTGACACATACTGCTTAGAATTATCACCAAAAAGGTCTATCTTCATCTCATCAGAACAGAGAATCATATTTCTCATAGTCTGGGAGTCCTTCACGTGTTTTTAGCAAACTCTATGCGGGCTTTCATATGTTTTGCACTGAGAAGTAAAATAGAATTGGCACTCAACTTTGAATGAAATTCTGTGTAGTTTTAATGCAGTCAGGAATAAATAGCAACAAAATGTTTCTGCCTCACTTGGCCTTCCTCAGTTACAGACTGCAGTGAAGAGACGGTATCTTGTGAAGATAGGTGAATGGGATAGTCACACATATCAGTTTAGTTATAGGCTGTCAGTTAGATCAATAAGATCAGGAATTTCCATAATGATGGGATGACTTAAGGGGATGCGAAGGAGTGCGATCGGCAGTGAAGCGGTTTCCCCCCGCTGGTCAGCTGTCTATGTGACTGCAGACTTCTGATTTCTCACAGTGCACACTGCACGCTGTCAGGTTCCGGTGAGAGTGGAAGATCACGAAATCGCAAGAATACAATTTACATACATGCAGTCACATGCCGAGTAGACATGCGTGGCCTCGCTCAATGAAAATTAATTGAGCGAAGTTGGACACATCTAGTTGGAATGTGGCCGGAATTTGTAAATCACACACTTGCGCTCACATGACCGTCCACTGTTGCTGCTGTCATGGGAGAATCCTAAAAGTGTGCATGCACGTGCTGTGAGAATTCAGAAGCCCTGTAGCATGCCAATTCTTACAGCATGTAATATACTCGCTGTTAGGATACAGCTCTGCTTGCTTGTTCCAGCAGTTAATCACATGGTCACCTCACTCATATGTGATTTTGATACTTACGGTGACAACTAGCTTTTCTTCTTGCTTCTCTCAGTTTTTCATTGAGAGAAATATGAAAACAGCTCATAATTGTAAGTAAGCAAGCCACATATGAATGAGCGATAACATGACAACTTCTCAAACCGTATGATGGTGGGGGATACACCAAACTGAATTCTTGTCCTGGGTGCCGGAAAACATATATGCAAACCTCTGTTATAACATAGCATCCTTAAGAAAAAATTATTGGGAGAAGTCTAACCATTATATTTTCAGGTACCGCTTTTCTTAAAAAAAACCCATTAAGACAAAAAACATTGAGATGTAATTCTTTTGCTTGAACTCTCCCTGTTGCTTCTAATGTTGTGGTTATTCTGATCAGGAACCAACATTCAATTGGTGCAAACTGGGCAGCTGCATAGGGTCCAAGAGGTAAGGGGGACCATTTCTACCACCAAAGCAAGTGGAATAGTGCATTATGATAATGTATTGGACTGCAAAAGGCCCATCTATTGTTCTTGCACAGAGGTCCTCTTCTGTCTGTGTCCGCTCCTGAGTCTCGAATTTAGCAATCTGCACAAACTCTGAAGCCTTTATACTTCTTTCATTAAAGGGGTACTATGAACTTACTAACCTACTGAAGACTTAGGGTCCCGTTTCACATAGCGACGCTCTAGCGATCCCGACAACGATACAACCTGGTAAGGATCGCTGGTGCGTCGCTACATGGTCGCTAGTAAGCTGCCAAACAGGCAGATCTCTTCAACGACGCAGCAACAATACGGCGATCCGTATAACGACCTCGGCGGTCGTTGGTACCTTGTCACACAGCAGCTTTTCTGATGACTCACGCCTGCGTCCCTGAGTTCTGCGACGCCAACGAGGTCGCTCGTCGGCGTTAAACACAGCGATGCATGCTGGCCAGCGGGACACCAGCGATCAAAAAATGGCCCAGGGCATTTGAGCACGATCAGCGATATCCAGCGGGGGAGGCGGTCACCGCTATGTGTCACAGGTAGCAAGATCGCTGGTGAGGTCGCTGTTGCGTGACTAAATCTGTGACGTTTCGGTGATCTCGCTAACAATCTCGTTATGTGAGATGGGGCCTTAACTTCAGTAAGTTTTACTTTTATTTGCAATGACTTTATGATTGTTGGGATCCTTCTTTTCGGTCACTGACCTTGGCCCGCAATTTACATACTATGCAGGGGAACTGCAGCACATCCTAATAGGGAAAAGCGTTGAAGAAGCAGTATTTCTGAGAGTCTTTTACTCTAAGGATCAGTGGGGTCCCAGAAATCAGACGTCATCGATAATAAAGTAATGAAATATCCTAGCTCTGACTGTGGAGATCTCAGTTGGAATTAGCTCACATTTCAGGCAACCTGTCAAATAGTCCAAAACTATGGAAAACCCCTTTTAAATGCTTGGAAAATTGTATCTTCCTTATTCCAGGTTTAATGGGAGTGAGAAGAATATAGCTTATGATATGCTCACTCTAACGTTATATAGCATTTTTTTAATGGACTTTTTTTTCTAATGACAGAAATTTCAATAGTGACATCTGCAGGCAAAATGAAATAATGCACCTGAAAACCATGCTTTATTTCCAAATACATCTGAAAATCATTACGTCATTTGCAATTAATTACAAATGTATTCTTTTTAGACCACCCTTTGCTCATCACTCCAAATGCTATATACCCTGAATATAAAAAAATACAATAAAAACTCATATATGAGAAATGTGGCAAGTTGATCCACTGAATACGATTTAGCTCTATTTCCTCTGATAAAACACTTGTGTACTACAGATCTGTTTTCTCATTGCCATAGCAGATGCAGGTGGTTTGATATATTAAGTGCTAGCTATATTGTTCATCTGCTATCCAAAATATAACCCTGATGTACCAGCGAGGCGTCCTACAGTGTTTTCATTAGCCTTTTATACCCATGTATATGGCACCAGCTGCAAATGCGTCTTTGTTCTGTTTCACAGTGCCCTGTGTCCAAATACGTCCTTGAATTTCAGGGACATCCCTGGTTTACATCCAAATCATAATTGTCTTGTTTAATGCAATATGTGTCATCACACAGACAAAAGGTATAAGCATGTCTGATCAGCAACTGGAAATGAAATGTTATTGCCTGTGAGTTTATTTCACCATTAAAATGTACCGTTATTTATCATAACCATCAATTCAACCTGCCAAGTGCTGACATAAAACATTGGGGTATTTTAGAATCTCAGCTGAGTAATTGTGACACAGATAAGATATTCTAATGGAAAATCCCGAGAAATGATGTCATTGCTTGCTTTCTTCAAGCAGATTGTAGACTGATATTTAACTATTAGTAGCTTGATCATGACAAGACGTCTTCATGTATCCTTAAGATGTTTTCTTAAAGCTCGATCCATACTTGGATATCCATTATATTGTCATTAGGGATTAGATGACCCGTGGAAGTTCAGGTTCTGGTACTGGACCCGAACTTTAGTCAAAAGAACCACATTGAAAACAAAGGAGACCCGAACTGGTACATGTGGTTGCTTCCTGATGAAGAAGTAATTATAACTTCGAAATACGAAAATGCGAAAATAAACCACAAATTTCTTTCGTCAACTTATGTCTGTATTGGCGTCTTCATACCTTCAGCAGCACAGAACCATTCCACACAAATCCTTCTGATATAAACGCTAAATGGTCACTCGCTGACTCGTGGATCTTCTGCAACTGTCACTTACATTCAAAAGCTCAAATAATGGATACTTCAGTAGTACTTTAGTACTTTACTTTAGTACTTTAGTACTTTTTTAGTACTTTTAGTACTTTAGTACTTTCAGTACTTTAGTATAATCTGATGAAGATAAATTTAAGTCAATCGGATAAAACCCTATTTGCGCTATTTCTCCCACAGTTCTCCATTAATCACCATGAGTAGGCGGACTTTGTTACACCTGCTATGGTGACTGTGTGAGAGCACTGCCGGCCAGAGAGCTGCAGAGACAGCGTCCCTTAGAAACCCGATGTGTACGTTAGTTACCAGCGCAATGATGCAGGGAGCTGGAAACTAACGTACACATCGGGTATCTAAGGGACGCACATCCCTTAGATACCAGATGTGTACCTTAGTTACCAGCTCTCTGCATCAGCGTGCTGGTAACTAACGTACACAGTGATGCCGCGCGCTCGGCGTCGCTGTGCTGATCGCTGGTGATGCTGCCTGTTTGACAGCTCACCAGCGATCACATAGCGACTTACCAGCGATCCTGACATGTTGATATCGTTGTCGGGATCACTGGTGAGTCGCTATGTGTGACTCCAGCTTTAGGCCGCTATTTGCCCATGAGCTGCTATTGTAGAGGTGCCGTGGGTGGGCTGAGCTGGGGGATGGTCCCTCTTCTTACCGCGCAGAGATAAAAACAGAGACACGATGGAGGCAGATTCTGGGTGCAACAAGTCCAAGTTTATTTCTCACTTGCCGTCCGCCTGACGGCCTCAGAAGCACACCGCACTTCCTTTACCTCACGGCCCTCCGTTTCCAGGGCCGCTTCTTACACACCGTACACTGGGGGACGTGTATGCACACACAGTCCCCTCTTCACTCGTCGACGCTCCTGACAGGTCCGTCACTGTGGCCGCCTTAGGCCCTTAAACCAACAGCGCTTTCTCTGATCAGTCGTCGTGTCAAATACGGTGTCTCACACCCAGTGCCTCGTCCCTTCTGCGGTTCTTCCTGTCAGGACCACCCCCCTGATGTTCTCTTTCCTCAGCCCCCCTGGTTTAGATTCTCCTCACCGCGCACAGACTGTCGCAGTCCTCCTGTCACTGGAGCTCCCCCTGGGGACTGGAACCTTCTGGAACCCTCCCTCAGTATTTATAGCTCTCCCGCTCCCCTGTCACTGTAACCACGCCCCCCATGACCAACGGTTTCTAAAGCCCTAAGCTGATGTCAAGTCCTCCCTGCCATCTAATGGTCAACCCAAGGTACTGCACGTCCACTACACTTTCCTAGCTGTTTCCCCACTGTAATAACTGACACCTACCCACACTGTGCAAACCTTTCCTTCTACACTCTGACTAGTCCGCCCGTCCATCAGGTCACCTTCCCTACACTATGGCAAACATCAGGACCACACAATCATGATCTTGGTGTGTCAATTAGATTAAAGTGCAAGCCCCCACAACCTATTAACCATTTATTTGACAACAGCAACTAAGAGTTTAAACAGATAATGGACGGTGCCAACACCGATCATTTGTGATACAACAAGTTGTCAGATATAGTGGACAGCCGACAGATGCTGGATTGTCACCTGTATGGGAATGATATTCTCTTATATCTCAGGTCAGTAAAAATACGTATTGTTATGAAGGGGTTAAATAAATATTAGTTAATAAGTTATCTGTATTTCAAAATGGTGCAGCTGAAAAACATAACTCATACAACTATATCAACAGAAAAAAAATGGATTCTGAAATGCTAAGGAAAAATAATGAAAAATAAACATTTGGACATTACGGGCAAAATAGGCCAGGTCTCTGAGGGGTTAAAGGTTTGCAAATGTAGGCAGCAGCGTTCTAGGACAGGTTGGTTCAAATGGTGTTACTTTACTCAATTCTGTCCTGGAAAAGAAAGACTTTTTATACCTAAACTTGATTGGATTATCAAGCCCGTTGTATAGTCAATAAAAATGGATTGCTACACTGAGAAAAAAAGGAAAAAAATCTACACTGTGCTATAGAAGTTGCATGACAGTCAATAGAACTATAGCTAAAATTAAATTGAAGACACTCAAGAAAGAGCACTCCTGTACAAAATGCCTGCTACAAAATATATATTCTTGTCAATTTTTACATTTATTTTTTCCCAAAATTCTGAGACATTCATGTTGGTGGCTATTCTTACTTTAGACCTGCTGACTAACTTTCACTTTTCAAAGCATATTAGTTTTGCGAACTTTTTTTGATTGACATTAATGCACTACATTAAAATCAACAGTCTTGTCAGCCCTTAGAATTGTCTCTATTAATACAACAGCTAAATGGTTTTCCAATTCTGGTAAAATGGAGATTCTCCAGGGAGAAAAAAAAATCAACTAAAGACTAAAGCTACACTCTTCAAGATTAAAATTACAACATCAATAATAAAGACTACAGGGGTCCTGCTAATGTAAATTATGCCACCCCACACTATATTCCTGAGCTTAGAACCAGTGTGACGTTCCCTTTTGAAGGCTTCTTCACTCACCTCACGCCATCATGGCAAAAAGGCTATTATGGTGCTGAGCAAAATGGTAATGGAGGATTAAGGGCTCATACTCACTTGCGAGAGACTCGCACGATTTTCGTGCGAGTCTCTCGCATGAAAATCTGGCACTGCCGCCGGCACTTGGACCAGAGCGTGCAGCTACATGTATTTCTATGCAACCGCACGCTCCAGTCCCAGTGCCGCCGGCAGTGCCAGGTTTTCATGCGAGAGACTCGCACGAGAATCGTGCGAGTCTCTCGCAAGTAAGTATGAGCCCTTAATGAAAGGCTTTCCCCTTCAGCAAAGAGCCCAGCTTTTGTCTTGAACCCAATAATAGTGCGAGTTTGGTCTAGGAGAGCATGTGTGCAATGAAGAGGCCTTCATGAAGGAACATTAAACCTGCCCTACTGATAGACTGGGGTCTCACTGCGCTATGGCAGTCCGTTTAACGGACTGCGTTACACCGCGGTATAACACGGTGTAACGCAGTCCACTAATGCTGCCATTCAGCCCAATTATATGGCGCATCGCGATACATGCCAAAAAGCGGCACATGTTTGCGATGTGCCGTCATTCACTGACGGAGCCTCAGACGCGGGCTGCAGCGTCTGAGGCTCCGTCACCGCTAGCGCTGATGAATCATCAGCACTAGCGGTATAGCGTAATGCATATCGCGTTATGCTATAGCGTTAACGCAGCCCGTCAACGCTATGCGTTGAACGGGCTGTGTTAACGCAATGTGAATCTGGCCTTAGAGTTAGCGGATCGCACTAAATAAAATAAATAATAAAGTGCAATCGCAACCCGGGGTCCATCATGCAGAGATGTAAAACTGCTGCTAATGTGAACAATGATGAACCAAAGACAAGGCACCTAACATTACCCCCCAACTTTCCCCCAGGCGATGATTGCCTGGCTTGACAGTAGCCCCAAGCTGGGAGGCATGGATGTGCTTTTGCTCATTGGCCAAAGCTTTCCTTTGCTCTAACCGCACAGATGTTCTTTTAGTACAGGGGGAAGCACCCCATTTGCAGATATGCGACCCAGAATGACCCACCGGCTGAAGGTTAAATGGTACATAGATCTTGCCCAGGGGCACCTGGGCCTTAAGACACAGACTCTCACAGAAACTGCCCCATTTATGTATGCTTCCTGTTGCCCAATCAACCTGGGGAGACTGGAGGTGCAGTCAAGGCATCCCCAGAAGTACCTCATCTATAACCCTAGAGACAACAAGAAAAGAGACATCTCCTGATTAGTGATTAGCGAGTATACTCGTTGCTCGGGTTTTTCCGAGCATGCTCGGGTGTCCTCCGAGTATTTTGGCGTGCTCAGAGATTTCGTTTTCATCGTCTTATCTGCAAGACTTGCGACTTGTAGACAGGCTGAATACATGTGGGAATTCCCTAACAAACAGGCATTCCACACATGTATTCAAGCTGTCTAGCAGTCACAAATCATGCACACTAGACGACAAAAACTAAATCTCCGAGCATGCCATGATACTTGGAGGACACCCGAGCATGCTCAGGAAAACCCGAGCAACGAGTATACTCGTTCATCACTACTCCTGATGTTTTGGAGACATAGTGAGAGTAAGAGGTATAGTCTGAAAGGAAATCGGTACAATGGACCCATTAGCTACCTGAATGGACATCGACTTAGGAAGCTTCACTAATGGAATTGCGTGTCGTTGGGCGAAAGGTAGCAGACATGAAATTGCCCTCAGCCCCAGAGTCGATGCAACGAGACCCAAAGGCCAATTTGGAAGCCACATCTACTGGAACCAGTGAGCCTCTCCCTAAAGCCACTGGATGCTGTGACTCCTTCTGATGCTTGGGACACTTAGGCCATGTGCACACATTGAGTATTTGGTGAGTTTTTTACCCCCAGTATTTGTAACCCAAAACCAGGAGTGGAACTGTCAGAGAAAAAGCATAATAGAAACATTTGCACCACTTCTGCTTTTTCCACCCACTCCTGGTTTTGGCTTACAAATACGTAGATAAAAAATTCACCAAATACTGAATGTGTGCATGTAACCTTATAGGCAAAATGGCCAACTTGCCTGCAGGCAAAACAAGTCAGTTGGTGATGTACTGAGCGGGTGTTAGTTTCCGCCCGGGAGATATCCATGGGCTCTATAGGGTCATCAACGAGAGTTGGAGGGTTCAAGGGATTAGCAATGTTCAGAGCCAAGAGAATCACAGATTTACTCTGAGCTTGCTCCAATCCTTGTTCAGCATGCCGGAAATCTATGCGAGTGGACATGGATATTAATTCCTCCAGAGTAGTGGGAATCTCTCTAATGGCCAAAGCATCCCTGACATGATCTGCTAAACCCCTCCAAAAAATAGGTATCAGGACCTTATCAGGCCACTCCAACTCAGTAGCCAGAGTACGAAACTGAATGGCAAACTGACTAACCATGGATGAGCCCTGAGTTAATGCCAGAAGTTGGAGTGCATTATAATAGGTTACTTGTGGCCCCAAAAAAACCTCCTTCAGGGCACCCAAAAAACGACAGGCGTGTAGGGTCAGTTGGTCACCTCGCTCCCATTCCATTGCTCTGACAGACAAAGGGAAATATGAATCCCACCTTGGTTTGCTCTGTTGAGAGCCATGCAGCCAGCAACTCCAGGTGTATTGAGAACTAATTAACAAAACCTCTGCAGGCCTTGCTGTCCCCAGAAAATTTGTCGGGCAACAAAAAATGTGGTACAGGTGGAACTGACACCACTGCAGAAATCATAGCAGCGGCTTTGCTGGCTACTTGTGCTGCCACTGTATTAATATCCACAGCTTTAGCCGTTCGCTCAAGAGTGGACAGCCTGCTCTCTAGCTGCTGGATATACCGCTTGAGTTGTTGCTGGTCAGCCATTGCTAGCCAGACCCTGGTGCTAGTATACTGTTAAGACTAGTGAATCACACTAAGTAAAATAAATAATAAAGTGCGATCGCAACCCGGGGTCCACCGTGCAGAGATGTAAAATTGCTGCTAATGTGAACAATGACAAACTAAAGAGAGCGAGTGAACTCCTTAATAGGACTGCATTAACTCCACGCAGTATGAACAAAATGCACAATACTCAGCTCTGTTAGCTTCACAGAGATGTAGAACTAAAGGGTTGTGCTTGCTCTGTAACTGACCCGTGCCAATCGCACACGTGGCCAAAAAAGATGCTGAGTTACAAGAAAAATACAAAAACTTACGCTAACTACAAACCCTGTAGACTTCACAGGGGACCACAGCTCTATGGTTGGAACTTGCCCTGTACATCCACTGTGCTAACCGCACACATGTGGGAAACAGATGCTAAGCCAAGCATGTACAAAAAGCCCTAACTGGCTAAAACTCAGGAGGTAACTAAACACACTCACATGTGCATACAGAGTGGTAGCGTATCCACTCACACACACCAACCATAAATGATACTAGCGCCCCAGTGTGCGCCTCTGAGAGCCCTTTATACGTTAGGTTCATGTCCAGATGGACATGACCTTGCCCGTGGACCAATCCATAGCTACCACATCAGCTGAGCATCTGATGTCTGACCTCCATTAGGAAGATGCCACATCACAGACATGCTCTGTAAGGTGATCTCTGGACTTAACCTCCAGAGTGCAAGGCTGCACCTGTATGCCACTGGTAACTAAAGGCTTAGCTAGAAAGTCAGCAGTAACCATGCACATTGCATGAACCTGAGTAAGACACCACAGCAGTCTCAGCAGCCGGACCTGAATGGGAGACCGCAGGGCCAGACAAAGCTTTGGAGCCATCCCATGCAGCGGGAAAATCCCGGCGCCTAACACCCACTCCCAAAATTTTGGTGAGGTGTTGCATAATATATGGTAACCAACCCCTTTTGTCTTCATACCATTTACACTAGCAGTTACACTGGCATTAGTAATCTCATTGAAAGGATGCTAAGACGTGTTAGGAACGTATAAAGAAATAATGATACGTATTACCGAAAACATAACCGCAGAAAACAATGTTTACTCTCTACAAGGTGATGTCATGTGCTGTGTCTACTTCAGCCAGGATTTCATGATGGGTAGGGTTATTGTGATGCTAGTCACTACTCATGGACTAGCCGTGAGGCAGAGTGGTCAGGGGGCCCAAGGTCAAAAGCCCGGAAGGTACGTCAAAGACAAAGGTCAGAAAATGTCAAAGGAAAAAGAGGTTCTTTGAACGGGTTGTCAAAAGACAAATCCAAGGTCTGGCAACAAAAGATCAAAATATCAGAATACAGAGTAAACCAACCACTGAGGTGACGCTACAGTTATCAATGACCTGTCATTGCCAGTCAGTTAAATGGCCTGTTAATTATTGGGAGAAACCCAAATACAACACTTACATCCCGACACGCCCATGCTATCCACAGGGCGGCTGAGCTGTCACTCACAGCACTAACAGCTCAACATGCCTCTACTGTCCATAAGGCGGCTGAGCTGTCACTCACAGCACTGACTGACTGACACGCCTCTGCTATCCATAGGGTGGCTGAGCTGTCACTCACAGCATTGACTGTCCGACACACCCCTGCTATCCATTGGGCATCTGAACTGTCACTCATGGCATCTCTAGAGCACAGCATGGTTCAGGATCGTGACAGGTATCTTCATTTTCTGCCATTTATCCACCAATTATCATGAAATTATTAGTATATTGGATACAGGGTTAACCTTTGTTTGTGTCCCCATGAATGAATACCATATATAGCCCAAATAATACAGTCATGCAATGCCAAATAACAATGTTAAAATTCACCAAAATAATACTGCCATACAGGTGCCCTGATAATCTAACATCAAATAACAAAGGAATATAGCCTTATACTTTCCGGTTAGTTTTCCATAGCTTCATTAGGCATAAACTGTAGGGACATTCTTGGTTAATGTTTATCTGCTATTAATTTGCATTACTTGGCTGTTTTTAGGTAAGTACCATAGTATGACAAATCCTTAAACTCCCATCACATTCTTTAAATGGACAACAAACCTCTGCCAGACTTTTCCCCCAATCTTTACACTACAGCTCTCCTTGTAATCACAAGCTCTGCATGTAGTTTAGCTAAATCGGTGATAAAAGAATGATTACCGGTAGATACTTTCTACAGAGCTTCCACACTCTACCAGTATATTTGTTTTTGGGGGGTCTGTCAATCTACATATTTTTTCAAAAAAGCAAAATATAAAAAATGTATATAATACAATTCCTCCATGTAACCAGAGTCATGTTTTATGACTAAGTTTAAGTCACTGGCAATGTGCCAAGCTTCAGGAATGACAGAAAAGGAACTTGATATATTAAGTACCTGAATTTCTATTTGGTTTCTGTTCATAAAAATATTCTTGAGTGTAGATTCCATCTTAAGATAATGTTATAAAAATGTTAAAAATGCATGTATATGTATGTAACCGTAACAAAACACTGTGCTGGTACGCAGGTATTTATAGACTCTGACAAAGGTGCATGAATTACCAACCACGTGCCTCTGCTTTCCTTCAGATGAAGGGGAAAAATTAAAACAAGTTTTATATTAAAAAACTGTATGAATAAAGTAGAGAAATGTCCAGCTTATTTGTTGCTAAAATCTAAAAAATAATTTTTTGGCTAATTTGAGAAAAATAAAATCTGTGTTTATCATCAGTGACATCAGCAAGAGTAACTTTGAGTGACTGTAAAAGAAAATACAATACTTTACATTCCACATGCTCAGGGTTTTCCCACAATTAAGAGTGATGACATATCACTCAGGACTGCCGATGTGACTTTTTTTGTTCTCATGAATGGTCGGGGTCCTAACATTTCAATTCATCGTGAAATGATGCCATATTTTAGTGAATACATATATTATGTTTATTTAAAAAAGACAACAATTGCTTACTATTACAGCCTGAGAAGATGACTAACAAAATTAATTAAAGTGTCATGTCAGTCTTCATACCAGGTCAGAAAATCCTACAGAATACTTTTTCCCCAGTATACTGTATTTTCAGTGGCGGTCTGTAGATTTTTCCTAACACTGGTGCTGTTTTGCTGCGTTATTTAGTCTATTGGCCCTATTCTTGGTTTCGCCTATTGACTTCTTCTGGGGCCAACCTTCCAAAACGAAGTGTGAACCTGGAAGAAGGTGATATATGATACCGAAGGTTAGGTAAGAACTGGAGTGTCGTATGGTTGTTTGTGATTTTTTTTTATGCTTTCTAACAAAGTTATATTTTGTGACTATAATTAAACCAACTTTGTTAACAAACTATCTAGCTGGTCTGTCCTATGTTCAGTTGTTTTCCTAAGATATTCATGATCAAGAAACCACTGATCAAAAAAACACAAAACAACACTGGTATTGGGACATATCTACAAACAGACATTGCAAGTGTGATGATGGTGGATTCTGGAGGATTTGCTGACCTGCTTTAAAGACCATGTACGCTGTAAAGTGCATTTAATTGGATTTTGAGACAGAAAAGTGTTTGGACTGTCTTTTCCTACTTTAACTTACACCGGTCTTTAAACTTTTTGATCTATGAGACTAATCGACTAACTGTTTGTTTGTGGTTGCTTGGGACATATAACTTGAAAATATTAGAAATGTTCTTGTTTTTATGCAGTGACTTTCAAGAAACCAGACTGTTCAATAGCTCAAGAGAGTGGTACTGGACTTACAGCATTGATGGGTAGAAAGAAGAGTGGAAAAAGTCAGCTAAACTGATCTAAGCTTATGGCATTTAACAGATTTCTTTAATCACAAATATAGGTGGAAAACCTGTTATGTAGGATGAAATGGTGTAATCAAATGAATATATGTACATAGCACTGCAATGTGTTTTTCACCTCAATAAAGCTACAGCATTTTGTGGACAGTGCTATTAAAGGAGTTGTCCAGGATTTTAATATTGATAACCTATTCTCAGTATAGGTCATGAATATCAGATTGGTGGGAGTCCACCACCTGGAACCCCATTTATCAACTTCTGGCACCCCCACTCAAGATGCAGTACTTGAGACTGGCCATTACACAATGTCTAGAGCTGTGGTGTTGCCTGTCAGATGGCTGTGGGACCTGCAAAAGCTTATAAGTGAAGGTGACAGGTGATATTGATGATCCATCATAAAGGCCCCGTCTCACATAGCGAGAATGCTAGCAAGATCGCTGAAGCGTCACCGATTTTGTGACGCAACAGCGATCTCGCCAGCGATCTCGCTACGTGTGACACATAGCGGCGACCGACCTCCCCGTTGGATATCGCTGATCGTGCTCAAATGTCCTGAGACATTTTTTCCTCATCGGCATCCCGTTGGCCAGCATGCATCGCTGTGTTTGTCGCCGACAAGTGACCTCGTTGGCGAAGCAGAACTCAGGGACGCAGGCTGGAATCATTCAGAATAGCTGCTGTGTGACAAGGTACCAACGACCGCCGAGGTCGTTATACGGATCGCCGTATCGTTGCTGCATCGTTGAAGAGATCTGCCTGTTTGGTAGCTTACTAGCGACCATGTAGCAATGCACCAGCGATCCTTACCAGGTTGTATCGTTGTCGGGATCGCTGGTGCGTCGCTATGTGAAACGGGACAGAGTAGATCCCCTAAACACTTACATGCAAACTGTCTACATTAAGCCCATGCCTTAATATCATTATAATTAATGGAAAATAATTGAATGTCACAAATGGGAAATGACCTTAGCTCAAATAAAGGGATGAAATCTTCTGACGCACACATTGACTAAATTCACATAGCATATGTATCACTGAGTATATACAAACCTATTAAAATATCTGACCCTGCATTCATGGAATGCATTTTACATTGTAAGTTGTGTGGGTGACTGTTTCTTGTCTGCAAAAACACGCAACAAGTTAAGCAATCTCGAAACTTACTATTATCGAAAATGCATTAGACAGAATAAACAAGATACATACTTGACTTGTACCGTATATATCTCTTCCATTGCTTGGAATATACTTCACTATCACATTTATTGGACTTAGTTTTATAACATTCTTACCTTGCTACATTCTTTCCACACCTGCCTAAAACGTAATATCAAGGTACTTTATAATACTACATATATATTTTAACTTTTATGTTTTAGGCAGGTATAGAAAAAATGCTGCAAGATTTATTTATTGTACACATTTATTCCATTAATTCCACAGCTCTTTACAGACATTACTGACACTGTCCCCTATGAGGCTCACAATCTAAATTCCCTATCAGTATGTCTATGGAATGTGGGATGAAACTGGAGTCCCAGGAGGAAACCCACGCAAAACACAGGGAGAACATACAAACTCCTTGCAGATGTTGTCCTTGGTGGGATTTGAACCTAGGAGCCCACCACTGCATTGCTAACCACTGAACCACCGTGCCACCCCATAAGAATGTTTCCAAAAATTGAAGAGTTAATAGTTTGTTTTTAACAATTAACAAAA
This sequence comes from Dendrobates tinctorius, assembly GCF_039654945.1. Lineage (NCBI taxonomy): Eukaryota > Metazoa > Chordata > Amphibia > Anura > Dendrobatidae > Dendrobates > Dendrobates tinctorius. Next base: position 75,210,808 of record NW_027361679.1, read on the forward strand.
TGCAAAGTGAATGAACAAAATGAAATTGAAATCAATTCAATCAAATCAGTATTTGGTGTGACCACACTATGCATTTAAAACAAAATCAAAGCATCAATTCTTCTAGGTATACTTGAATACAGTTTTTGAAGGAAGAGAGACTTTTCCCAACATCTTGGAGAACTAACTACAGATCTTCTGTGGATGTATGTTTGCACTAATCCATTTGTCTCTACATCTAATCCCACACAGACTTAAGGGCATGTCACACTAAGAGATATCGCTAGCAATATCGCTATAACTTGTGACGTTATAGCGATATTGCTAGCGATATCGCTGTGTCTAATACTTACCTACAACCCGCTCCCCCGCTGCTGATCGCGCGAGAACAGGCTGGACTGTTTCTTCCTGCGGCACTTCCTGCTGTGACAAGCGACGCGTGGAGCCGGGCGGGAGGACGCAGGATCGCCTGGTGTGACAGGTAAGTAGCGACCCCAGTCCCCAGCGATGTCGCTGGTGAGATCTGCCTGTGTGGCAGCTCACTAGCGACCACTTAGCGATGTACCAGCGATCCTGACCGCGTCATATCGCTGGTCGGGATCGCTGGTGCATCGCTAAGTGTGACAGTACCATTAGTGATGTTGAGATCAGGGCTCTGTTGGGGCGATATAATGACTTCCAGGGCTCCTTGTATTTCTAAAGAAAATTCATAATGACAAGGGTTGTATGCCTGGAGTCATTGTTAAATTTGGAGCCAATTACATGCTTCCCTGATGGAATTTCATGATGAATACGTTTGATGTATGCTTCCAATTTTGTCAAAACAGACCCTTTTCTGTCTTAGCATGACTGGGTCCAAGTGCCAAAGCAAGGTCCATAAAGGAATGCTTGATGAGTATTGTGTAAAAGAACTTGAAAGGCTCAGACAGAACCATGATCTCAACTCCAATGAACACATTCGGGATGACCGAGAATGGAGATTGTGAGCCAGATTTGCTCCTGAACTCTCAGGGTCTGATACATTGATAAATTGCATCACACACTGAGCACCTAACACTATGTATCATGGACAACAAATATTCACATGTGACTTTTTCCCGAATACATTTAGTAGAACATGCACGATAAACAAGCAATGCAGATCTCTGAGGCAGCCTGGGAGATACAGAATTTTATGTCCTGCTCTGGGCTTTTATTGTCTACAGCTTTTTAAATGCTTGCCTTCAAAATCCCAGAAGAGGTCACTGCTCTGCAAGATGGGAAATCTATGCAGCTGTTCGCTACAATACTCTTTGAACCATTAACGGTAGTCCCTTATCTTTAACCCCTTTATATCAGTAATAGATCGCTTTTTCCTAGTTTCTATTAGTGCAAAATTATGCTTTTGCAAGATGAGTTCACTATTTATTCAAATGAAACATTTATGCAATATAATAACACAAAACAGATGAAAAAATGAAGCATAGCTTATTGTCCAGTATATCATTGTAAATTATAGTATGTATATACAGTAGGTTGGGTGAATGAACTCTAAGGGTACCGTTACACATAGCGATGCACCAGCGATCCCGACAACGATATGGATCGCTGGTACATCGCTAAGTGGTCGCTAGTGAGCTGCCACACAGGCAGATCTCACCAGCGACATCGCTGGGGACGGGGGTCGCTACTTACCTGTCACACTAGGCGGTCCTGACGTCCTCCCGCCCGGCTCCACGCGTCGCTCGTCGTCACAGCAGGAAGCGCCGCAGGAAGCTGACGACGAGAAATGGTCCAGGACCTTCTCGCACGACTAGCGATAACCAGCGGGGGAGCCGGTCGGAGGTAAGTATCACATGTAGCGATATCACTAGCAATATCGCTGCTACGTCACAAAATCGGTGACTTTACAGCAATAATGCTAGCGATATCGCAGTGTGTAACGGGGGCTTAACTCAGCCTTCAATACAGCTGATCATATTTACCAGCAATTGTCTTGCTTTGAAGTCTTTATCTTTCCCTACAGTTTATCTTTCAACCATCAGTCATATCACATAAGATATCTTAGATGGTTTAATAATAATAATCTTTATATAGCGCTAACATATTCTGCAGCACTTTACAGTTTGCACACATTATCATCATTGTCCCTGATGGGGCTCACAATCTTAATTCCCTATCAGTCTTTAGAATGTGGGAGAAAACCAGAGAACCCGGAGGAAACCATACAAAGGCCTTGCAGATGTTGTCCTTGATGGGATTTGAACCCAGGACCCCAGCGCTGCAAGGTTACAGTGCTAACCACTGAGCTGGGTTTAGAACATCAATCAGTTATACACATATTTTATCATCTAGAATACACATTCTCTATAGTTACAGCTATAGTTACTAAACAAATAAAAATACAACAAAAATAAAGGTTCCGATTTAGAATTTGCATTCTTTTTTAAATAATCTTTTGTATTTATTTTGATGTTGCCAGATTTTATGCCAAATTCAACAATATGGCGCATGTTTGATGAGTTTGGCCCAAGCGTAAAGGTTTTTTTATTTTTGCTTTTTTGCTTCAATTGCTGCCTTTTTTTTAGTAAAAATATACCATGACCCTTTCAATAAGCATAAAAATTCTCATTTTAGTCTTTATCTGTGCAAAAAAAAAAAAAAAAAATGACATATTTTGCATTCTACCAAGGTACTGGAATATAACTGCAAAAAAATGACATTTTGAAAATTGAGGAATTAGTTGAAAACAAATGGAAAATGAAATAGTGTCCACATTGTCAAGCAAATAAAAAAGCTGAGAAGGACTGCAAAAAAATTGAATAAGAAAAAAAAATGTGAACATAAAAATAATTAAAACTCAAGCGGTTAGGCCTCTTTCACACTTCAGTTTTTTGTGTCAGTTAAAATCCGCCAAAAAGGCGGACAAGCGGATCCGTTCATAACTGATGTGAACGGATGCCACAGAATCCGTTTTTTAAAGGAACCGCTGGCCGGGAAGGAGAGAGAGAGAGAGAGGGAGAGAGGGGGAGAGAGAGAGAGAATTTTTTTTTGTCCGGCACCCAGACAGAATTTTGGGTTAAATCAGTGTCTGGAGGATCTGCCGCCCAAAAAAACGTTGCAAGCTCCGTTTGGAAATCTTTGAGGATGTTGACGGACACTAACATTGTGGCGGATCCTCACAAAAACGGATGCAACGGACGGCAATCAGTCAGGATCGACCAATAATGAAAGTCAATGGGGAAAAAAACGGATCCGCAAAGAAAAATGGCGGATCCGTTTTTTTTCCAAATCGGCGGATCTTGACTAATTGTCAAAACCGGAAGTGTGAAAGAGGCCTTACTTGAAAAAGCTTCAGGTTTTAGTCATCTACATTTCTACAAAACCTTGTATTTCAGAGTATTTCTTATAAGCACATGGTATAATGATGAGTATTCTTCCTGTTGTTAGTTTATGTAAGAGCTACAACCTGGCTAAAGTCCAACCAATCTCTGATGTTAGTTTTATAAATTGTTTCTTACATCTTCCCTATCAATCCAAACCACATAGTGTATAATACAGATCCCTAATACACCCACAGACATGTCACACAAGATAATACAGTACTGTAAACAGAGTTTTTTTTTACAAGTGGCTGTACAAGAATAAAAAGGGTATTTCCATCCCTTCTTAGATTTTTTTTGTGCCCCATACCTAATTTACTTTTAGTAGAAATTAAATTATTCCCCTACTTACTGTTGGCTTACCCTAAATCTAAACTTTTTTTATGGCCTAGTCCGGGGATTAATCAATCCCACTCCACCTAGTATGGAGACATCACAGAAATGCTGTGGTTCATACCGTAGTTCTTGCCATGACTAACACCCGTACATATGTCTAGGTTTGAAACACATAGGATTTCTTTGGCAGAACGTCCTGTTTTTAAGCTTTTTGTATCTTTTTGCTGGATCAATAAAGCTCTTTGTTTTACATGGAAAATTTGGAGATTGAGCGCTGGACAATATTACAATTTTTCCACATGTGTTATAGGTCCTGTCAAACTAATAGTGGGTTCCACAGGACATACAAATAGCAAATTTGGTGCCTTTATTCAAAAAGAAGTTAAAAACTGAAGCTATATGTCTGTGGCTTAACCTTGATTATCATGAAAATCTTTGAGCATTTCCTAAAGGGGGTTTTACACAAAGCGATATCGCTAGTGATATCGCTATAACGTCACCGATTTTGTGACGTTATAGCGATATCGCTAGCGATATCGCTATGTGTGATACTTACCTCCGACCGGCTCCCCCACTGTCCATCGCTGATCACGCGAGAATGTCCGGCTCCATTTCTCGTCGGGCGCTTCCTGCTGGCGCCGACGAGTTACGCGTGGAGGCGGGCAGGAGGACGTCAGGATCGCTGTGTGTGAAAGGTGAGTATCGTGCGCTGCATCGCTGCTGCATCGCTGTGAGATCTGCCTGTGTGACAGCTCACTAGCGATCATTTAGCGATGCACCAGCGATCCTGACCAGGTCGGATCGCTGGTCGGATCGCTGGTGCATCGCTAAATGTAAAGGGGCCTTAAGAGATGCCATCTTGTTGATTCTGAGATTCTCAATAAAAATGACCTCATATCACAACATTAATATGGGTTTGTGTGTCGTCCTGTGAAACTAATCTGATCAGCTACTATAAGGAGGTAAATTTCAAACACGATCTGGGATTCCAACTGGGATTGAGCATTCATTCGTACACATTTTGAGAGTTCACCATTTTTTTCATCAGTTGAGCTGAACATTTTTTGGTGAATAGATCATACGGCACACAATATTCGATGGAATAATTGTCTTTAAATGTGAACAGTTTTAATCTTAGGGCAATTATTTTACCACTTGTAACAATCATATGTCACTTCTTAAGCCCCCGTTACACACTGCGATATCGCTAGCAATATCGCTGTAAAGTCACCGATTTTGTGACGTTGCAGAGATATTGCTAGCGATATCGCTGCATGTGATACTTACCTCCAACCCGCTCCCCCGCTGGTTATCGCTGATCGCGCGAGAAGCTCCTGGACCATTCCTCGTCGGCCACTTCCTGCGGCGCTTCCTGTGGCGCCGATGAGCGACACGTGGAGCCGGGCGGGAGGACGCAGGATCGCCGCGTCTGACAGGTAAGTAGCGATCCCCGTCCCCAGCGATGTCGCTGGTAAGATCTGCCTGTGTGGCAGCTCACTAGCGACCACCTAGCGATGCACCAGCGATCCTGACCGCGTCATATCGCTGGTCGGGATCGCTGGTGCATCGCTAGGTGTAACTGTACCCTTAGCCAGAGAGCCTTTATCATTCTGTTGTCATAATCACAGAGACTAAGAAATATATTGGGGCTAATTCATCAACACTGGTATTCTGTATGTCTATTTTGATGCAGAGTCTGCTGGAGTGAGATGCAATATGGACTGAAATAAATTTCTGGTAATCCTGTATAAGCCAAGTTTTTCAGCACATTTTTTTGTGCTGAAAACGCCCCCCTCGGCTTATACATGAGTCAAGAAGACGGCGGGGGAAGGGGAGCGGCGGAGCAGTGGGTCACAGAGGCAGGAGCCGGCGGCTGTGGCTAAAGCCTGTGCTGCTGCTAAAGAGAACTGAATATTCATTTCTCTTATTTCGTGCACAGTGACAGTCGCAGCCTCCGGCGTCCAGCACAGTGGCACACATCCTACATACCTTCCTGCGTGCCCTCGCTGCATCTCCTTCAGGCATACAAGGACGGAAATTGGAGAGCCATGCATACAAGGACAAGGACTGGGGAGCCATGCATATAAGGACAGCGACAGGGGAGCCATGCACACAAGGACTGGAGAGCCATACATGCAATTACAGCGACGGGAGAGCCATGCATTCAAGGATGGGGACCGGGGAGCCATGCATACAAAGACAAAGACCAGGGAGCTCTGCATACAAGGCAGGGACCGGAGAGCCATGCATACCAGGATAGGGATGAGGGGACAATGCATACCCGGCTTATACTCGAGTCAATAATTTTACCGAGTTTTTCCTGGCAAAATCAGGTGCCTTGGCTTATACTCGGGTTGGCTTATACTTGAGTATATGTGGTAATTTATGCCAATTGGTTGTTTTAGAATTTGGATCATCTTTGGTCATGGCACATAGAATGATGTTACTGTTGCAGCTATGAATGGCTGATATATGAATACTTCTTTAGGCTGGCTACACATAATAGATTTTAAATAGCCAATCTGGATATTTAGACTATTTTCTATCAAAAGTTGACACTTTTTTAATATACAAACGAGTGCAGCATAACTGCATATTTATGTAAAAGTTGACATACCATGCTTTCTTTTCCGGTTATTGTTCACTGTTAGGCTACTTTCACACTTGCGTTTTTTTGCTCTGCGTTTTTTTGCGCACACAAACGCATGTAAAAAGCATTATGCGTTTGTGTGCGTTTTTAGCGGGTTTTGGTGCGTTTTTGTGCACATACGTGCACATTACAATGCGCACGTATGCGCACCCATAGACTATAATGGGTGTTTTGCTGAAAAAAAAATGCTTTGCGTGCACATATGTTTTTTTGGGGCAAGTCGGACGCACAAAAAATGCAACAGGATGCATTTTGTGCGCCCGAGCGCACACTACAAAAAAAACGCATGCGCATACAAACGCATGTGTATGCGCACCTATGCGCACCCATGTAAAAGATAGGGGAAAAAAACGCAAGTGTGAAACCAGCCTTAGATCAGCATCCTATCAATGGACACCCAGACCAGGCCATAGGCGAAAGCAGATTGGAAATGTGTAATTTTAACTTATGCTGCTGTTTTCCAGAACAACAACCTTTGCAGACCAACCATGAGCAACAAGTCTTCTGAGGAAGCTTTTCACAACATTTTCGATTTTGACTTTTTAGATTGTGAGAATTATGCCATTCGTGAGAAAAGCTTGCGAAAGTCCCTATCTGTACATACTGTATATGGTTCAGAAAAAAATGACTTACCAAATTGTAAAATAACTTGATTAGACAACATAGAACCCATGAAGTATCGTTTGCATTCTAATGCCAACTATGAACCAAGCAATATCACCCAACATCAGTACTCAATTTCAAAAAAGCTCTGATGACTGTGTATTCAAGGAGAAAATCCTCTTTAAATTTGTACCTAGGCCCCGCTATAAAGAGGATTTAGAGGTAATTTGAAGAAAATATTGTTAATATGAACTCGAGCCAAGTTTTGTTATACAAATATACATAAATAACAGTTTTTTCTCTATGTTGTTAACGAACAGACACAGTACGTTTAGCTGTGTAAGTTATGATCTGACCGTACCTAGTAAGACTACACGCTTTATGACGCAAATCCGTTATGTTTGTTGTAATTTGTAATGATAAATTTTCATAGCATTCACTTTTATGCGTCCGCTTGTCAGGGTTAACATAACCACACCAGTGGGAAAGCTGTAATATACAGTAAGTGCTGCATGTGCAATGGATATAGTTTACAGATAAGTGATTCACTTTTAATAAAGAGAGCTCCCTGAATTTGTGGGAAAGCTGCTGCAGAATAAAATGCTCCAAATTTTGATTATTTATTTACTGTTATAACGAACTGTAATCCCGTTGAGTAGAATATGATTAGCTCTCAGCCACATCATTTCTTTCAGTTATTAATTATGTAAAATTCATCAATTAGCTGCTTCACTGTCTCACGATCCATCAATTCCAGTACTGATTACTTTTTCACTACAATAAGAAAATAGTGACAACAATTAAAAATACATTATGTAAACTAAAGTTTTGTTTTTTATTTTTTTCAAAACCAAACTGCAATGCATCTGATATGTACTCTATGCCACCACTATCTTAGCGAATATTTGCTCCTCCACACCAGGCTTCCTGGACTTCATGTCCTAAGGTTAGTACAACAACCGTGACTGGGCTTTACCCCTACTTACCTCAGCTCCACGGTATGTCTAACTTCTCTCCCCTACAATCCCTCTGCTCCCCCATTTGAATCTACAGCACTGTATCTAATGCACCAGGCAGCTACCCAATCATACTATCAAGTATAGGTCCATTACTCCCTCAACTTTTTATCTTCTATTTTGTGGTTAAACCTTTCCTTGTGATGAATGCATAGACAGATCAGCGTATAGACTCTGTCATAGTCCCTATACCTGCAAGCTCATGTTTATTGTTCTTTTTGTTTTTTTTGTTTTTTTTTATTGTTGGATGTAAAATTGCATTTTATCTTGATACCTACATCTAATTTTTTTGGAATACCACTGTTTTTTCAACATTCTTGCAATATATTGTTGGCAGTCTTGTTTTAAATTTTTATTTTTCTCCTTGTCTGTAACTGTATTATGTTATGCATTTATTCTATTGCTTCATAACTTATGTGTTTCATCTGTACAACACAATAATTTTGTACATATTTCCCACCTTTCTTTTAGAGATGTTTGAGAAATGTGGTTGAAACGTGGTCAAAACGTCACTTGCTACTTGATATCACTTTGCCAATGATCCACTATTTTTAATTGTGGTGTACAACTTTGTGTTGGACTTATATAATTAAATAACTTCATGCTTGAAAATCTCTGTGAGAGCAGCTGATTCAACCTGATTAGGGATGCAGTTTCTGACAGCTCGGCCATCCAATCCGGTACAGGGGTGTGCTGAAGCTGTCAGTATTTTGATTGACAGGTTGACTGTCTAATCTGAGACTGGGAGGGGTTTTCTGTCTCCAAGTGTTTATTATCCTGGGTGATTGTCATGCTACTTAACTGAACTGCTTCTCCCAGACCTCTGCCAAACATACATTCAATAAGTGAGGTTTGTGCTTCCTGTGCCTTGAGTTCTGCATGCTTGATCTTTTGCTGCCTGACTTTGGACTTCATTATGACCATCCGACAGTTTAACCCCGTCTGATTCTTTATCCTCCTGGTATTCAGACCTCAGAACGTTACCTGACCTTTTGTCTCTTCCTTTATGACATACCTACCTGGCTTTTGACCTTGGACTCTTTGACCATTCTGACTCATGGCTCGGCCGTGAGAAGTGACTAGCATCACCATACTTCTGGCTGATACGGTTTTCTTTTTTTGCCAGTATGGATCCTGTTCACAAGCTTTGTTACCAGGTGGAGAATTTGACTCAGAAGACTCAGGATCTGGCTACGGATTGCCATAGTCTAGAGTCATCACAATATCAGTAGCAGGGTCAGATAAATAAATTATTGAAGACCCCCCATATCCACTCGATAGAGGCAGTGCCTGTCGCGTCAGTGCTCTCTGATGTATCAAACTTGTGATATCCCTCTCTGATAAATTTATGGGAGAGAAAGACCAGTTTAGGGTATTAAGGGAGAGCTGTATGTTATTTTTTACCCTGCGCCCCCGGTCATCAAGGGAGGAGTTCCTGCGGGTGGGAATAATCATGTCCCTACTGTGAGGGGCTCCTCAGACCTGGAAATATTCTGTGTCCCCACAAGCTCCAGAACAGTTTTCTTTTAATGCCTTTTTTGAAAGTTTAGCTCTGATATATGACAAACCAGACAGAATCCTGGTCGCTGAGGTAAGATCATGAACCTGGCACAAGGGGGTTGCACAGCTGAGAACTACTGTACTGAGCTCCGGTAGTGATCCACCAAAGTTCTATGGAATGATGCTGGTCTTAGGTGCCAGTTAAAAAAACGCCTTTCAAAAACCATAAAGGATGCTCTGGTCTTCCATAATGCCCCTTGTTCTCTGATGGAGATCATGAATAAGGCCATACGAATGGACCGCAGAATCCATGAGAGACGTGGTGAACAGCAGGCTGCTCGTTATACTTCCCCAGAGCAGGTCAATGTACCCGAAGTTAGAGTTGCCAGTCTTTCGTGCTGCGGAGAGAAGATGGAGACAATATCTCGTACTCTGCACTGTGGTCTCTCTGGACATTTTCTTAAGAATTGCCCAACTCATCCTCAAGCTACCAAACCATCAGGAGAATGTCTGACTCTGGATGATGGCCGAGAAGGTTACCCAGACTCCCAGGTACCTTTTTCTTCCTCTGATAAAGTACTGATAAATACAATGTTATCCTTCGAGAACCAGGTGTTATCAAAATTGCCGTTCATTGACTGTGGTCTCCTGCAAACTTTATTGATTTGGGACTGGTTCTGAAGTTAGGGCTAGGGAAAATTAGTTTAGAAAGATCTATTCAAGTCATCGCCGTTGACAAGACACAATTAGGTTAACAGAGCAACGGTGGATTTCACTCTCCAAGTGGGAGCACTCCACTCTGAATACATCTCCTGTTTTGTGTTAAATAATTTACCTGCTGGACTGGTACTGGGATTTCCATGGCTGCAGATTCACAATCCCTTTATTGATTGATGTCAGAAGGAAATTGTGAAATGGAACCCCAAGTGTTACAAAAAATGTGTAAAAAACATACAAATATGCTCCGCTAGTCTGAAGGGTCTTCTAGGGTACCTGAAGTACTTCAGAGATGTGTTCTCATAAAAAGAGGTGGAGATATTACCTCTCCACCATCCCTACGATTGTGCTATTGATCTTATTCCTAGCGCCAAATTGACAAAAGCTCGCCTTTACAATTTGTCGGGGCCTATATGGACTGTCATGAAAGAATATATTAACAAAAGCTTATGGAAGAGACATATCCATCCTTCCTCCTCCCCTATTGCTGCTGGACTTTTCTTTGTTAAAAAGAAAATGGGGTGTCTCTGTCATTGCCTTGATTTCCAAGAACTAAACAAGATCATGGTTAAAAATACTTACCCACTTCCATTCATCCCTGGCTTATATAATCAGATTGTGGGAGCCAGGGTGTTTTCTAAATTTGATCTTAGAGGGGATTACAATTTGATACGCATCTGGAACGGTGATGACAGGAAAATATTGTTTTTAACACCTGAGGTTCTTTTTAATTTCATGCCTTTTGGATTATCTAATGGACTTGCTGTGTTTCAAAATTTTATGAATGGTAATTCTCTGAATGCATTGGAAGATATGTTGTGATTTACCTTGATGACATTCTAATTTTCTCACCAGATTTAGACACTCACCAGGAACATGTCCATGTTGTGTTACAGAGATTGAGGGAGAACTCTTTGATAAATTAGAGAAATGTGTTTTCTCTGTTTAAGAGATCTCTTTCTTGGGTTTAGTCTTGTCAGCACAAGGGTTTCAGATGGACCCTGGGAAGGTGCAGGCCATAATTGATGGGGTTCAACCTCATGATCTTAAGGCTTTGCAGCATTTTATGGGATTTGACAACTGTTATCGAAAATTTATCAAGGAGTTTTCATAGATTGCTAAACCACTTTACTGATCTTACACGTAAGGGGGGTGAATCTCAAGGTTTGGTTACCGGGTGCTATCAGGGCTTTCAAAAGATTAAAAACGTGTTTTATGTCTGCACCCATTCTGATCCAACCTGATCTACAAGAACAGTTCATTGTGGAGGTAGATGCTTAAGTTATTGGAGTAGGGGAAGTCTTATCGCAGGGGCCCAAAACTCTGACTAACCTGCGTCCATGTGCTTTTTTTTCTAAAAATTTTCACCGGTGGAAAGAAATTATGATGTTGGAAATCAGGAGTTACTTGCTGTCAAATTGGCCTTTGAGGAATGGAGGCATTTTTTGGACAGGGCGGTTCATCCAAATACAGTGATAACTGATCATTAGAATTTAGCTTACATTGAATCGGTTAAAAGGTAAACTTCCAGACAGGCCAGATGGTCCTTGCTTTTCTCTCAGTTTAATTTTTCTATTGCTTTATCTAATAGTCTAGATGCCTTTTCTATTACATTCAGGTCAGGATCTAAGAATATGAAAACTGATGCATTATCTTGTAGTGTAGATTCCTTTTCTCCTCCAGAACCTCCATTATTCCTCAGGGTATTGTGGTGTCTTTGGTAACCTTGGAATTGGAAGAGGAGATTCATTAAGTTCAGTCGTTGGCTCCTTCCACATCTCCAGGATCCAAATTATTTGTGCCTATGTACCTAAGACTGCAGGTGCTACAGGAATGTAATGATTCCATTTCAAGTGGTCATCCTGGATTTACTGCTACATGGAAAGCCGTTGCTAGACTTTTTTGGGGGCTGTCCATGTACAATGATATTAAAGATTTTGTATCTGCTTGTCAGTCATAGCTGGCTGGCTGGTGAATTGGCTCCATTGCCAATTTCAGAAAGACCATGGACTCATTTGTCCATGGATTTCATTACAGATTTGCCTCTGTCTGATGGGAAAACTGCTATCTGGGTGATAATTGATCGATTCAGCAAACAAGCTCATTTTGTTCCTTTGTCAAGATTACTTAATGCAGAGATAATCTCCAGGTTATTTATTTCTCATATTGTAAGGTTACATGGGATCCCTCTAAACATTGTGTTGGATAGGGGAGTACAATTTGTCTCTAAATTTTGCAGCGCGTTTTTGCAGTAAACTAAGGATTGACTTGTCATTTTCATCTGCTTATCTCCCTGACACCAATGGTCAGACTGAGAGGACAAATCAATATTTGGAGCAAATTTTAATGTGCCATGTGGCAGTTCGACAGGAGGAATGGTCGTAGTTTTTATCTTTTGCTGAGTTTGCTTTTGTCGAGTAAATCAACCGGAACCGCACTGTTCTTCTGTTATTATGGTTTTCATCTTCATTTTGGATAATTTTCTAGGATTAGTTCTGAATGCTCTGTGGTGGAGGTCGCCATACAGAGACTGAGGGATGTCTGGAGGGAGGTTCAGAAGAATATTGGGACTGCTCGGATTTGCCAAAAACAAATACATTCGGTGGGTCCTGTTTTTAAGATTGGGGATAAGGTGTGGTTGTCGTCTACAAACATTAAACTTAAAGTGTCGTCGGCGAAGTTGGGTCCAAAAGTTTATTGGTCCATATAAGATGTTAGAGGTGATCAATCATGTAGCATTTAAATTAAAGCTTCCTCCATCCCTTCACATACCTAACGTATTCCATAAATCCCTATTAAAGGAGTATGTCCCTTCTGCATTGTTTCCCTCATCCTCGCCTCCTCCACTTTCAGTAGATGGTGGCCTGGAGTAGGAGATTCAGAGGGTTGTGGATTCTCCGACAGTCCATAATTCCCTCCAGTCCCTCATCCACTGTAGGGGATACGGACCAGATGAGAGATCCTGGGTCCCTGCAAGGGGAGGTGAAGGCCAATTGGTAAGTCAGGGCCTTCTATCTGAAATTTCCTGGAAATCCTGGGGGTCCGGTAGCCCCTCTAGAAGAGGGGGTGCTGTCACGGTTCCACCTCTCAGTGAGTCTGGGATGCAGTTACTGACACCTCAGCTGTCCAATCCGGTACAGAGTGAGCTGAAGCTGTCAGTGCTTTGATTGATAGATTTGCCATCCAACCTGGTACAGGAGCATGCTGAGCTGTCAGTGTGTTGATTGACAGCTCAACTATACAATCTGAGACTAGGAGGCGTCATCTGTTTCCATGTGTCCAAGTGTTAATTATCCTAGGTGATTGTCATGCTACTTAACTGAGCTGCTTCTCCCAGAACTCTCTCAGATGTACATTCAACAAGTAAGGTTTGTGCTTCCTGTGCCTTACATTCGGAATGCTTGATCTTTTGCTGCCTGACCTTGGACTTCATTCTCACCATCTGACTGTTTAACCCCTTCTGCTTTGATCTGTTATTCTCCTGGTATTCTGATCTCAGAACATTACCTAACCATGCTTTTGTCTCTTCCTTCTGTTTATGACATACCCGGAGTCCTGGTTTCTGACCTTGGACTCCATGACCATTCTGACTCACGGCTTGGTCATGAGAAGTGACTAGCATTATATCAGTGTTTTAAAATCCACATGGTAGGCCTGTTCCCTTGTCACAATGGTGAAGACAAAGAAGCTGTCTGAACACATCAGAACTCCACCTTGGTATCCCAGTTTCAATAGTGCAGAATGTTATTAAGAAGTTTGCCAAACATGGAACTGTCAAAAACCTCCCTGGACGTGAGGGAAAGAGGAAAATTGACAAGAGATGTCATTGAAGGTTGGTGCAAGTGGTGGAAAACACTACATCAAATATCCAAAGACCTGAAGGCCAACCTGGAACAGTCTAGGGTCATTGTTTCAACTAGTACCATACGTTGCACACTAAACCAAGCAGAGCTTCATTGAAAAAGGCCAAGGAAGAAAGCATTGCTGAAGAAAAGACATAAAAAGGAATCACTGATCTTTGCCAAAGTGTACCTTCACAAATCACAATCCTTCTGGGAAAATTTTCTGTGAACAGATGAAACAAAAATAGAACTTATTTGGCAATGCAAAGCATTAGTTTGTTTACAGATGGTGCAATAAAGCTTATAAGGAAAAGATCATCTTACCAACAGTTAAGCATGGTGGAGTATTCATAATACTGTGGGGTTGCTTTGCTGCATCTGCTACTGGAGGTCTTGACCGTATCACAGGAATTATGAAATCAGAGAATTATCAAGAGATTTTAGAGCGAAATGTCCTACCCAATTTAAGAAATCTTGGTTTGAGTCAAAGATAATAATAATAATCTTTATTTATATAGCGCCAACATATTCCACAGCGCTTTACAGTTTAAATCATGGGTCTAACAGCAAGACAATGACCCAAAGTACAAAGGTTGAAAAAGAAAAAATGCACTGTTTTAAAATGGCCAGCAATGAGTCCTAACCTCAATCCCATTGAAAAACTTCGGGTGAGGTGAAATCTGCCATTGGGAAAAAAACCCTGCAAACATTCAAGAGCTTGAGCAAGCTGCAAAGGAAGAGTGGGAGAAAATACCATTTGAGAAGTGCAAGAATCTTATAGATGGCTACAAGAAATGTTTGGAGGCTGTCATCGATGCCAAAGGGTGTGCAACCAGGTATTAATTAGGGGTACCTTAATTGCTGAACATGCTGTTTATTCTGTTTCTTGATTGAAAATGTAACATGTAAGTTGAAAAATAATGTTTTATTGTATTACTTTGGACCACTAGTTAAAAAATCCTGAGGCTATAACTATGGTACATTTCCATTTATTTCTGAATATATTGCTCAGTCTATGAAAAAAATGAATGGCTGCCAATAATGGTGACCAGCACTGTATCTCTCTTGGCTCTGATGAGTGCTCCTGTGTTCTCTACATCAGAGCTACTGCCACCAAAATTGGACATGCCAAATCCTTATCTCCTGCCATCATAATATATCGCAGGAGAGTTTAGAGGAACCCATATGAAATAGACTGTCAGCTGAGTTTGGCTAATGTTAGTCTATAGTTTAGGGGTGATTTTAAGGAAAGAAACTTGGCTGGCATCCCTTGAAGATTTTGCTATTATGACTTAATGCAATATCTGCATGTTCCTGCCTGATACAGCTGTTTATTACATTACATTACATGCCTTTATGTTTATACTGATACAATTACTGTGATTTTATAGCTAGTGCAAGCGTTTCTAATTACCAAAGTTTGATGATACTGGGAAGAAAAGGAAGTAACATCACTGGCACAGGGCAAGGATAACTGATAGTGAGGTTCTGCTGCTGGGTATGATCTGAGCAAAAGAGGTATGTTCTAGTTAGAGAGCTGAGAACTCAGTGTTTGACTAGATTGTTCACAAAGTACCCTGATGCCACACTGCATCAGCATGAAAAAGATGGTGTTGAACCAAGAAATTACATCTCAAAACTTTTAAAAAAAAATATCTTTATTTAGCTCAAAAAAGCCTTCATTGCTGTTCAAAAGCACATGCAAAAATGCATGCGAAGATGCACCAAATCATGGCAAAAATGCTTGTTTTTGCATCAGCAAGAGATGCAGAAACCTTGCAGAAATTTCTGCAAGCAAATACTCAATGTGCCCACATAGCCATAGTATCTGGACTCAAATCCAGAGAATCCTATGCATCACGCAGCAACTCTTCTCTTCAGCTCTGTGGATAGCTCATTGACCTTTAAGTTACCAGTATCTGTTTATCCTGATTGGCTACACCTGGCATTTTCCTTCCTGTGTATCAATCTCTGGAATTCCAATGACTACACTACCCACTTGCTCCAAAATATTGTATTACTGTTCATATGTACCGAACTCCAGATTCCAGAACTATAGGAGCATCTGGAACATTTTTAGCTAGAAATTCTAAATCCAGAATTAATAGTCAGAGATTATTTTATTCCTTCTATATTGGATCGGCTAGTGGGAAAATATCAATATTTATCACTAGCCCTTCTGGAGCATTGTGAGTGCCTGATACTACTATGCAAGTGACATTTGGTACCAGCTTTGGGACATCAAACACTTGAAAATCATTTGTGCTCTAATTACTTATGCTCTGATCCCAATATGTTCTGGCACTGATTTCATGTGTGTTAGAGTATTTCCAGATGATACATTAATACATAAACAATCGTGATGTAAAACATATGTAAAAGAGACAGAATGTTAAAAATGAATGTAAGCAGTATAGCGTTGGGAGTGTTTCAACATTCTGTTGTGCATAAGTCAAAAGGTGTTGGACATGATGAAATTTTTGCCCATTTAGCAGGTATCTGCAAATAACCACATACTGATAATTCAGGTTTTATATCATAATGATAAGATTGTTAATATTGTAGCATAAAAATATGATTACATGTATATGATAGTTATAATTATGCTAAAAAGAGAAGTAGCACCACCTACACCGATATCTACATCTTGCCTGGTGTGGCGTATATCAGTATATGGCTGGGATCACACATGCGAGAAACTCGGCCGAGTCTTGCATGTTAATACCCGTCACTGCGGTGGCACTCGGGAGCGGAGCGTACTGATGCATGTGTTGCTATGCGGCCGCATGCTCCGATCCGGGTGCCGGCGGCAGTGCCGGGTATTAACATGTGAGACTCATCCGAGTTTCTCTCATGTGTGATCCCGGCCAATCTGTGAACATTCAAGTAGCTTGTTTACATTTCCACAAGGTCCCCATTACAGAGTTTGAAACATATCCTCCGGCCACAAGCAACCTTATTACTATTGCAATGTAACCAACTATGATGCCATGGAGACCTACCCTTAACCCTGCATCAGGCACAATATGCCTTACAGGCACAGCTCACACATTTTTGTTTCTCCTTCCTCTCCAAGGGTGCAGGGGATCCCGCCCCTGCCAGTACCTTCCTATCTTTAGGTCCTGCTGGAAACCCCTCACTCAGTTTTACCGCCATCCTAGCGGAGATCAGGTGTGACCTCCATGGCCTCTCAGGCTCATTGCGCCTGAAGGTTCTCACTTTTGAAAGTTATACTTTCTGAGCTTTTTGCATCACAATTGTTTAGTTTGTTTGTTTTATGGATGAAAAATGCTAAATTTGTGGATATTTCGTAGAAATAAGTAGGGTTTTCTTACAAATAAGATGGTTTTCATACAAATAAGAGGGTTTTGGTGGTAGTTGTAATATTTGGATACTTTTTGTTTTATTACATATATGGTTATTAAATGTTTTTCTTTGCATCTGATTTTGTGCACTCTCTTTTACTACATCCGCATGAAAATCACTGATTACTTTTAGAGCCCAAAAATTGAGATAATTAGATATTATAGGCATTTGCCTAACCTGTGCCTGTCAAGCACACTGCGTCTGAACTCAAGAGTGCCAAAGATATGCCTGACCCAGGGTTAATGAACAAAGCTTTATTGCCAATTTGTAATCACTTTATGTAAGTTGCCCTTAACTAACTGGTAGATATCTATATACACAAAATAATGCATCCATGTGCACCACTGAACTTCCCGAGGATTTATTTTCAAGAGAATTGATGAATCATTGAAGAAAGCTGAATTCTTGACCTCTTAGCTATAAACCATAGCATCCAATATGTTTGACATCTAATATGTTTGACAGAGAGATATGTTGATCCCATAAGTATCACTGTAACCCAGTCACAAGGTGCCAATGTGTTACTATGGCATATGGGAAGCTAAAAAAGGCCCAAATATCTGCCGTAGGTTAAAGTATACTAAGGTACCGTCACATTTAGTGATGCACCAGTGATCCCGACCACGATACGACCCAGTCAGGATCACTGGTGCATCGCTAAATGGTCACTAGTGAGCTGCCAAACAGGCAGATCTCACCAGCAATGCAGCAGCGGTCGGCGGTCGTTACGTACCTGTCAGACGCGGCGATGAAGAAGTCCTCCCGCCCGCATCCACGCGTCGCTCGTCGGCTGCAGCAGGAAGTGGCCGGCGAGAAACGATAGCCAGCGGGAGAGCCGGTCGGAGGCAATATCGCTGCTGCGTCACAAAATCGGTGACGTTTAAGCGATATCGCTATCGATATCGCTTAGTGTGACGGGGCCTTTAGATTACTTGTCAAGCTAACAAGCTGTAATGATATGGGAATCTAATGGTAGATTTGCTGCTTTTCATGCAGATTCCTACCCCACCAAAAAAGTTTTTAAGTAAATTATTTGTACGTTAAACTAATAAAAGTAAAAATTACAACTCGTCCTGCAAATAACAAATCCTGATATGGCTATGTTGATGAACAGATTTGAACATTGGTTAAACATTTGTTTTGTGTAAAATATGCTTTTATTGTGTAAAAGTGTTACAGCATGCCAAAGATATACAAACAGTTGCGATTTGATTGCAATTGCAATCAAAATTATTTACCCCCCATTACAAATCAGGTTTACCATGAACATTTAAAAATGGTCTGTTATTCGCAATAATGCAATCAAACAAGAACAATTTAAATACTGGAACCCAACCAAAATTAACAAGTAGTTTCTATAACTTCACCACAAAATGCTACTTTTAGCAACTGCTGCAGTCTCAGAATTAATCCCCTGAATTAAATTCCTCAGAACACATTTGCAAATTAGGAGTTGTCTCAAACACACATAATGCAATTAATCAAGAGACTAGCCAACTGGAGAATAAAACACATCAAATATCTGGACTGGCTATGGTTTGGTTGACCATGGTTCAAACAGTTAAGAGAAAAAAATCATTCCCTTACACAAACAAGGAAAATTATACGAAATATTGCAAAGGCATTGAATTTTCCTAGAAACATAGATGCATAGTTCTCAAGTTCAAAGTCAAATAATAATAATAAATGATAATAATAATTTCATTTTTATAGCACCAACATATTCCACAGCACTTTACATTATAGAGGGGACTTGTACAGACAATAGACATTACAGCATAGCACTAAACACTTAGATCAAAACAGATACCAAGAGGAATGGGGGCCCTGGTCGCAAGCTTACAATCTATAAGGAAAAAGGGGAGACATGAAAGGTAGATGATAACAATTGCTTTTATTTTTCAGACCAGCCATAGTGTAAGAACTGGGTGTTCCTGTAATGCTGCGTGAACCAGTTAACAGTCTAAATATGTAACTGTACAGACACAGAGGGCTATTAAATGCATAAAGCATGTGAGAACATGATGAGAGGAACCTGGTTGTGGTAAAAATTTTGAATGGGCCACACAGGGGTATTTAGGTTAATGCGTTGAGGCGGTAGGCCAGTCTGATCAAATCCATTTTTAGGGCACGCTTAAAATTGTGGGGATTAATCAAATTAACCTGGATAGTGCATTCCAAAGAATTGGCGCAGCACGTGTAAAGTCTTGGAGACGGGAGTGGGAGGTTCTGATTATTGAGGATGCTAATCTCAGGTCATTAGCAAAACCGAGGGCACAGGTACTGTAGTAGGCTGAGACAAGGGAGGAGATGTAGGGTGGTGCTGAGCCATGGAGTGCTTTGTGGGTGAGGATAAGTTTATACTGAATTCTGAACTGAATGGGTAACCAGTGTAAGGACTGGCACAAGGTAGAGGCATCGGTGTAATGATTGGTGAGGAACATGATCCTGTCTGCAGCATTCAGGACAGATTGGAGAGGGGAGAGTTTGGTAAGAGGGAGACCGATTAGTAGAGAGTTACAATAGTCCAAACGAGAATGAATAAGAGAAACAGTAAGAGTTTTTGCAGAGTCGAAAGCAAGAAAAGGTCGAATTCTAGAAATGTTTCTGAGGTGCAGATAACAAGAGAGAGCCAAAGATAGGATGTGCAGGTGAATGAAAGATCAGAATCAAGAATGACCCCAAGACAGCAGGCATGTTGCTGGGGAGTAATGGTGGAACCACACACAGAAATGGCAATGTCGGGCATAAGTAGGTTAGTAGAGGGGGAAAACTCGAGGAGTTCAATTTTTTGACAGGTTCAGTTTCATATCGAGAGAGGACATGATGGTAGGGACAGAGGTAAGACAATCACTGGTGTTTTCTAAAAAGGCAGGCGTGATAACAGGAGAAGAAGTGTACAATTGGGTGTCATCAGCATAGAGATGGTATTGCAACCCAAATCTACTGATTGCTTGACCAATAGGGGCAGTATACAAAAAGAAGAGGAGGGTGCCTAGAACTGGCCACACTACGTGGATTTGGCAGAAAGTGGAAGCTATGACTGGCTTCCACCAGATTCCTGAGAAGGAAGGTGGTTTAAAACCCTTAAGTGAGTGCAAAAGACCTGCTGATTTGGTGTCAGCAGGCACTGAGGTTTAAATATGCGGAGGAAGGCACCAACTAAATGATGAATGTATCCATGCCCAAACTACAAAATATAGAGCTCTTCTAACCCGAAAGAACGAGAAAGTCAGCTTAACTCCCCATAAGCAGCCAGAGATGTTTTGTTATCTTTTCAGTGGACGATGAAACAAAAGAAACTTCCCTGAAGAAGAAGTGGTTCACACTTTGAAACGCGTAGGGAATTAAATGGTCAAATTTCTCACATTGTGGTGATTTCATTCCGGTCAAACAGCGCACAGTAAGCCCGAGAATAACTTTATATCCTTAAGGATAGTGAGATCGCTAGCATCACCGATTTTGTGATGCAACAGCGATCTCACTACATGTGACACGCAGCGGAGACCGCTCCCCCCGCTGGATATCGCTGATCGTGCTTGAATGTCCTGGGCCATTTTTTCATCGTCAGCGCGCATCGCTGTGTTTGATGCCGACGAGCGATCTCGTTGGCGACGCAGATGGGAATCGTCTGAAAAGCTGCTGTGTGACAAGGTACCAACGACCGGCGAGGTCGTTACATGGATCACTGGATCGTTGCTGCGTCACTGAAGAGATCTGCCTGTTTGGCAGCTTACTAGCGTCCATTTAGCGTCGCACCAGCGATCCTTACCAGGTTGTATCACTGTCGGGATCGCTGGTGCGTCGCTAAGTGAAATGGGACCCTAAGCATCCCAGTAAGTGATACATAGCTGGAATAAAAAACAGGTGGCAGATTCCCTTGAACAAAGCTGTGCCTGGCTATGAATCACATTTGGAGCATGTCATAAAAACCAAAATGGTGCTCAACTAAGTACTAAGCACACGTGTAAAAAGTCAAAATACGTTAATCTTTGCTATCAGTGTGATAGTGCTTCACCCAATATGTACACAGCATGTTATTAACTTGGATTAAAAGTTAGATTTTATACTAGTATAGTCAGCCATTTTTGCTGGATCTCAAGTTTCCTTGCTGGACTTTGCTGCGGTTGCTTTGCCCTAATCTGTGCATGGCTTTGGATTGTATTGGGGAGAGCATGCCCATACTGGTAAGCTGACATCTACTTTTTCTTTTTCTTAATAATAAAGGGGTTTCCCACAAATGAAAGTATTTTTTTTTAATCAACAGATCTTGGAATAATAACAATTCCACAATAACTCCACAATTGGAAGAGTTAAAAAAATGTTCCTGTGCTGAGATAATCTTAAAAATGTGCCCTTGCTGTGTACTGTGTAATGGTTGTGTTTGACTCTACAGGGACATGAATTAGAAAAAAAGAAAGTTTGGAGCAACACGGTCCAGATAATGTTTAAAAAGGTATAAATTTATTGCATACATGATACATCTTCAAAACAATCATATATAACACAATAACAAAAGTTCTGTATAAAACAGTACAAGAGACAATTAGAGCAAAGAGATCAGTAAGCACAGTGTCCATAACGCCTATGCCTCCCCATGTTCTATAGGTGCTTACACATGCTCCGATGTATCAGGACACACGCCACACATCCTCAACACGCATTCCGTGTTTGCTTCCTCAGGGTGCTATATAGCTATATTTTTCTACCTGATCTCTTTGCTCTAGTACAGTAGTCTCTTGTACTGTTTTATACAGAACTTTTGTTATTATGTTATATATATGATTGTTTTTAAGATGTTGTATGCAATTGTATACCTTTTGTATGTTGTATACCTTTTTAGAGTAATGTTCAATCTCTGCACACTCTTGATAGATGCTTGTGAGGACTTTATTGCACAAATATAGATGCAGCAGTAACACAATTCATGAATAAGGAATTGGTGCAGGGATTGGGAAAATAGTGAGTTGACAAAAGCATAACGTTTCGACCCTCATAGGGTCTTATTCATATAGTCGCTGTTGACAAGGTTCACTCTTTTGCTTCCTCTCCTGCCCAGGAGCTGTGGTGTGATCAAACCATGTCCCTGTACTGTCAGACACGGCCATTACACAGCAGGGGAACATTTGTAAGATTATCTCAGCACAGGGACATTTTATTTAAACACATCCAATTGTGGAGTTTATTTTCCTTCCAAGATTTGTTGATTAATGTCTACTTTTTTTCATGGCACAACCCCTTTAAGTCTAAAAGACACCAGTTAACAAGAAATAAACATCATTTTGGAACCAGTTGTAGATCTTCCCCTTTTCTTTAATAATAATTTTCTTAGAAAATTATTTTATTTATTTATTTATATAAATTGAGTGCTGAGAAAATGCAAATGGAAATGTCTTGGAACTGTAACCTCAAAAGAAAGCTATTGATGAACTTTTGGTATCTATGATTCCTATCTGCTTGACACTCTGATTGCCTTTAAGAGGACAATATACAAAAACAGCTTTTCTTCTGGTGACTTTAAAGAATTTACACTTCCTGGTTGATTTAAACAGAGGGATTTTAAGGTTAAATTAAACATGGGCTTCTGACAACAGTTGTGTTCTTGTGGAAGCAGTGGCTTTTTTTCTTGTTTTTTTCTTTGCCTGAACACTAGCATTTAAACTGTTTGTATATATATGTTTATATATACACATGAATGAACAGGATCTGACATTTGGTTTGTCATAAGCTTTATGGACTCCAACTGGGAAAGTCCAGGGAAACGTCAAATTACGGGAATGTAATGTATTGGTGTTTATTATTTTTTCCTTTGTGTCTCATATAAGGCAAGTAAGAGTCCTGGTAAGAACAGGAAACTGTCACACAGCATGGTATGAATGTGGGAGAATTAAAGTGCCATTACAAGAAGTCTTACTTTCCACCCACAATAAAAAAACAGCTGTAGATATGTAACAAAATGCAACAAGAAAAACAGGAAGTTGGTACATCAAGAAAAAAAATGATATTATGTAAAGTAACATTCAATATTAATGATTTTATTCTGCATCATCACTGGACCATATCAGTGATGTAATAGTAGGAAATTGAAGCCAAATCACTCACTGGGCTTGCTGAGCTAAGTTGCTTGTGAGCAATGTGGGAGTTAAAAAACAGAAGTATTTTATTTTTTATATTTCCATTGGGAGCTCCTTTAACCGCATGTTGTTGGTTCACAGCAACAGTTTCCAAATGCAAATGCCACACCTGGAATCAGCTTCAAACCTTTTACCTGCTTAACTGATGATAAATTAATAAGGGAATAACCCATGCAGTCCTTTAAAGAGCTGTTTGAGATATCTCTCCAATTACTTTTGGTCCTTTTAAAAAGAAGCAGATACATATTAAAAAGCTGTAATTCCTAAACTTTTACTCAAATTAGGATGTGAATACCCTCACATTAAAGCTGAGAGTCTGCACTTTAAACCCATACTGATTATATGACTTTATATTGAATATGTTTTGGTAAACAGTTATATGCCAGAACTTTTGTCACTGTCCAAATATATCTGGACCTAACTGTATGTGTATAAAATTATGTGTAACATTCTCCTAGGACTGTATCTAACCAGTTTCAAACTGTTTCATGCAAACACATTGTCACGATCCATTTTTGGATCTGTGTCAGTTTGGGCTGCTCTGATATAAACTTTTTCCTTTCAGGCCATCGGGGGTTAATATGCGTTTTTGCCCCCAGTGGCCGCTGGTGTTACTACAAGTTTAGTCTGCTGGTGGGTTTTCCCCCGGTGGCCGCTGGTGTTACTACATGTTTAGTTAGTCTGCTGGTGGAGATTTGTGGTGCCTCCGGAGCATACATTGCCACTTCCATCTGCCCATGTTTTCCATAAACCTGAGAGTCAGGTGGTTGCTGAGGTGAACTCTGGTGGGTCTAGACGTCCTCACTGTAGGTGGTGGTTTTCCGGCGAGGTGCAGTGTTGAGGGTCCAGAGTCCCCTCTGTTACGGGGCTGGCGGAACGCACCAAATAATAAAGATGAAATAATATGTAACGTGCGTTCGCAGCCCAGGGCCCACCATGCAGAGGTGACCAACTGCTGCTGAACAATGCGGGAAAGGTGTGTAGGAGGAAAACCGGACACCAGTGGGTAACCACTGAGCCGGTGCTAGCAGGGACGAGCTCCGTTACTTCACATAACACGTACCAGCCGGTGAACAACCGCAACCTGTTAGCGTCACAGGTCACTGTGGTGTGAACCACTGCTTGCAACGTGTGCAGTGTCCGCCCTGACGAATGCCACTACCCAGATTAACAAACGGTGCTGTAAAGTGCACACACAGTGCACGGCACTACTGTAGCAGACGCTGCAGTAGTAGTGGCCAAGGAGGCCTCTACTGGCCGACGCTCTAGGCACTAGCAGTAAATGTGGAGAAACACTGCGGCACTATGCAGTGCTAGAGCTAATGTGCTGACTCTAATTCCTAACCCTAACTCATACATAATATCCAAGGAGGGGGGAATTATAATGTGTCTGTCACCAGGCTCATTCATCCATCATCATACATACACTAAATACATTAGCCTCAGAGTCTATCATAGCACATGGTGGGGCGGCCATGCAACCTTTTATAGCCGTGCCCTTTTGGGACCTTCCTGATCCTCCTGATGGACCAATCAGAACTGGAGAAGGACCTGAGCATGTGACTCCTGATCCCCAATGGGAGATCGTCTCATGAGCATGCTCAGTGGACCGAAGGAAAGACTTAGACTCTGGAGTCTTTTGCTGCTGGCCAGGCTGCATTACCATAACTGGACCAGAGGTGGCAGCAGCAACCGAACCCACAATGCTGGTGTGGGCAGAACGCCGGGATCATGGAGTCTGCTGAGCAGGCTCTACTGCGGCCGGAGGGGAATGGGAGACTGCCAATGGCAAGGCTTGGGATTCCCGCTGTGCAGCACCCAGAACCCGACGCATAACACCCTAATTGTAAGGGGGGTACTGTCACGATCCATTTTTGGATCTGTGTCAGTTTGGGCTGCTCTGATATAAACTTTTTTCCTTTCAGGCCATCGGGGGTTAATATCAGTTATTGCCCCCCGTGGCCGCTGGTGTTACTACAAGTTTAGTTAGTCTGCTGGTGGGTTTTTCCCACAGTGGCCGCTGGTGTTACTACATGTTTAGTTAGTCTGCTGGTGGAGACCACTCCCACCTTTCTATATAAGGTCTCCTGGTACACCAACTGACTGTTAGTAATACAGGTCCTTTGGAAACCAACCGTTCTAAAGAGAGGAGTTATCTGGAGCAGTGGTGTTAGCAGCTTTTCTGGTGCAGTGGCCATACAGCTGAAAGCGGTGTTCGGGTGCCTTATTCTGCTGTCCGGTGCATGACTGCAGAGAAAGCTAAGTGTTGTTTGTTTTTCCCTGTCTGTTATTTTTCCTTGGTGTTTTATTAGTACAGCGGTGGACCAGTGTCCGCACTTGCCAGTTGCCTAGTAAGGGATAGGTGCAAGGCAAGTGAGGGACCAAGGTAGCCTGTTTGGTGACAGGTTGATGAACCTGTATAGGGAACATCAGGAGAGTCCAGGGTACTTCCTTAGAAGAGTGCAGGATGTGTCCATTTCCCCGTTCCCTATTGCAGGGCCCACCGTTGTAATTGTGTCCCCGATGTCCCCTTGTTTGTCTTTGTTGGTTTTGTGACCGACCGATCATCGGGTCACGTCATGCAGGTCCAGTCACATCGTGACACACATCCTTAGTACTGTCAAAATGACCTCATCATAGAAACAGATAGTGATCTGGTAGTAACTAATAGTCTATTTAGCAACATAAAGCATTGAAACACTTAACGTTTTCTAAACTTCCAAAGTTACAAATATTATCCCTTTTATTCATTTGACATCAGGCAGACCAATCTTTGCTGAACTCAGACTCAAACTGATGATGTCACTGTTAGAGGTAACATCATCCTGCTGTGATTGAGATGTTGTGGCATATGGAGAGACATGTGCCTGGTATTCAGTTTCAAACCCATCGTATTTGCCTATATATCCCTATTTGACACTCTGAGGTGTCATCAAAAATGCCTGTCATAAGCAATTGCTATTTTATCAATTTAAATATTTTTACTTCATTATAGAGGAAATGCAATTATTTTATTCATACCCCTAATTAGCTCGCACTTTTTAGCATAAAGAATTAAAAGTTAATTTTTATTACCTGTTAGTGAGGGATACTACCTTTACGAGGTTATGTTATGTATGTCTACCTCAGCCCTACAGGTTATGTTATGACTCTGGGCTATTTCCAGTATTCAGTTTTTGTGGCATATATTCCAAAATGCCATCCACTATTTCCATACTAATACTCTTGCTCGAGGCAAAGGAGGCCAAGGGTGACCTGTGTTTCCTACTACTGCTGAGACAGTTCCTGCCAGCAGTAAGTGGTGCTACTTCTAGCGGCTCTCACTTTTTTTGTCTCATATTTTTTTTTATCTCATGCTGGCCTTTGTTTTCAAAGTTCTACTGTGGACTGCTGGTGCAAGAGGTGGTGATTGTGTTTCTGCTGCTGTTGCTAGCATCTCCCACATTTTTAGCTATCAAATCTTGTTTTTAGTTTTACATTAACTCTGGCCATTGCGATTGCCACTTTCTTTTATCATACAGTTTGTGCAACACTGTTAACTATTTTTTTGAAAATCATCTCATCCACAAATATTCTATCTCTGCAAAATGTGGCAGCAGGCTGTCGTATATTGCATACATGGTTGTCAAATTGGACTAATAAAATTAGTTGTGCAAAAACAGACAGTTTTTGACTATACTTTATAATTTTTTTTATATTTGTTTATCAAAATTCAATCCCCTTCCCAAAACTGACAAAATAAGAAATGTTAGCTAGGCCCACTAACAATAATTTAACATGTACTAGCATGTCATGTACTGATGTAAAATTTGGCTAGGAAAACAAAATGTTTGCTAGATACACAATTTGGTAAGTAGACAGTCATAGTTATATATCTGTAAAGTCAATATAGAATCACTGCACACGTAAATTATGCTATAGTGAGCTTTTTATTATTGAATTGACGGTGATGAAGCGACAGCTGATGTTTCGGCTAACAACGGCCTTTATCACATAGTCGCCCTTTTGAAGTAGAGTTTTGGTAGTCACCGGTTGATAGTTTATCACTGCTAGGCAATATTTCAAAAAAATGCGGCACGGTGGTGCCTGCATCCCCCACTGCGCCACCAATGTTTTTTTGCCATATCAACAGGATCTCTGCTCCTCTAGCATATGGACTATTGGCTATATTGGATAATCCACATTTTTTTTAAATATTGCCTAGCAGTGATAAACTATCAACCGGTGACTACCAAAACTCTACTTCAAAAGGGTGACTATGTGATAAAGGCCGTTGTTAGGCCGAAACGTCAGCTGTCGCTTCATCACCGTCAATTAAATAATAAAAAGCTCACTATAGCATAATTTACGTGTGCAGTGATTCTATATTGACTTTACATTTACGGGACCAGAGGCTTCCTTTCACTAGCACCGTTTATTCATTACACTAGTCGAGTGCTAGCCATCTTCCATATCTATAGTTAAATATCTGGATTTTGGGGAATTTCTATTTGTATTTCTAAAAAACAATTAATCCTTCACTTAAGTGATTGCATAAGTAATGCAAAAACTCAGTACAGTCACTCACTTGTGACAAGCAAGAACACCATTTCTGACTGACAAGAATTTAACTTTTTTGCTCTGTATAATCTAATACTGTCTTGCTTCTGCTTTTTAGTGCATAAAGACTGAAGAAAAAAGTGTAACTGTATTTCACATGCAGTAGGATAGATGACAGCTACACCTTATCACTGGTCAGTCACACTGAGTATAGCATTTCCTCTGACACCTCCGCAATCTCTCTGTCTCTCCTTAGCAATTCAATCTATGTATTATATACAGTCCACTACTCTCATTTTCTTCACTGTTGTAATGATTCATCGTATTGCAGTCTAAAATATTTGTCTAATGTTTTAGGGCTTTGCCTTCCTGTATCTTATTGCTGAGTTGTGAGTTATGACGTTGCTGAGTTGTGAGTTATGACATGCTCTCACAATAGTAGAATCAATCAAAATTGGGTGCTGCATTTCCTGCTTCTGCTTTTATACAAGCTATAATAGTCCATCCTGATTGGCTGAGCTCTTCCATGTTATGTGATTATGGGAAAGCTTGACTAGTCTCACCTGAGGTCATATGAACCTTCTGTAGATGATGGAAATTCATGCAAATCTAATCACAAATTGTTCGAATTTGCAGGTACCTGTGATTTTTGTAAGGTTTGTGTAAAATTTAATTAGCAACAAACCAATTTGATCATCTCTAGTAAAGATGCAAGGATGTCTGTCTCAAAAATGTCAACCTTGTGAATACCGCTCTTCCTAAAAGCCAGGTGAACAGATGACAGAATGGGAAACGCCAGATGTTCGGGGCCACCATTCATTCATTCATACCTTTCTGGTACCCGAACCAAACTGTTTTTAAATGTTCAGCCGAATCCGAGGGACCCGAACATCCACGGGTTCGCCCATCGGTAATACTAACTTTATACAGTAACTATGTTGTTATATTACTTTAAAATTAAGAAATAAGTGAATTACAGTGAAACAATTTTACACTGTGTTACCATCTCCCATGTCAAGCACATAAATCTATCCCCCTTCTCAAGAACTAACTTTTCTCAGTTGTTTACATGAAAAGACATTCACAATCTTTTTATAAGTTCTAATGACATTTCAGATGTTTCTATTGGTTGAGTCCAAATGCTGAGACCTTCACCAATCACGTAACCAAAGGGAAAATGAAGTCTATAAGTCTATACACTGCTTTATTTTTGATAAATTGTTGCCAAAAATCGAACCCCATATTATCAATGAAACTGTACTAATTTGTAAAGCCACAAGATTATTTTTATATTTGACAAGTCTTTGCCTCATTTTATATACAATAGTATTCTGCGCCCTTTAGAAGCAGCTGATTGATACTGAGTCCTTTTTTAGTCTCTAATACACAAGAGCAATCAGACTCTTTTCTTTATTGGTAGAATGAGAGTGCTCAAACATTAGATTTGGGAATATACTGTTTGTTTGTCTTTCTTTCCTTTATTGCTACTATTTTTAATATATCCCTGATATTTATTGCTTTTCTCAGTTCAGATTCTTCTACCTCTCAGCTGACTTATGGCTTCTATAAATGCAGCAGATACAATTGATAATGATTTATTCACACTTTTGCTACCTGCTTTTATAAAATGCGAATGATGCAACAGATACAGCACTGTGTAGGGGGATCTGATAGTTTTGGAAGTATGTTTCCTTTCTTTTTTTATAATTTTTTCATTTTTCCACTGAGCCCATTAATTAGGGGTGTCCCAGTAGTAAACAACTGCTTTAATGATACTTGACAATAAGAAATTTCAAACTACAGCACTATAATAAGTCACAAACATTATTTGGTATTCAGAGTGAAGGCAAAAGGGGAAGGATCTGCTTCTGCATGCAACAGAACAGATCATTATTAGGTTACCATCAATAAATAAGCAAGTTGCAATGAAAATTGCCCAATTTTATGGCATAAAAGATGTGCGACCATTTAATAAACCATTTTTTAGGGTTGGCAGAACACACCAAATAAAATATAATAATAAGGTGTGTTCGCCACCCTGGGTCCACCGTGTAGAGATGTAAAACTGCAGCTAATGTGAACAATGGCTGAGCTGCGAGCAAGCACCGTAAACTCACTGAGTTAATCGTCACCCCAGGAAGTCTAAGCCTGTGGATGAACCTGCTTTGACATACGGTGTGCTTTAACATGCGCACCTGAAGACACCCGGTGCAGATGCTAAGTTCAAGTGGGAGTTCTCACCCTACACTACCCTACACTCGCAGTGCTATTAGTGGCACACGTGCACACAGGGTGGTAACGTATTCATCAATACATCAAACACATACGATCTTAGTGCGCCGATGCGTTCTGCAGAGGACCTTTTATATGTTCCTGTTCAAGGCCAGTCAGACAGGACCTTGCTCGTTGACCAATCCAGAACTGCCACGTCACCCGAGCAGCTGACGACCGACCACCAATGAGAGGTCGCCTCAGGAGCATGCTCAATAGAGTGATTTCTGGACTGGTCCCAGGAACATCAGTTCGCCACTGCCTATTGCTAGTTACTATAGCTTTGGCTGGAGAGCCAGCAGTAACCAAGCGAACAGCACAAATCTGAGCAATACACTGGGACCGACATCTTTGCTGAGCAAACCCACTGAATGGGAGACCGTAGAGGGCAACACAGCTTGGAATCCATCCAGTGCAGTGGAAGAATCCCAGCACCTAACACCATTGAAGTCCATTTTCAGACAAAAACCCAAATTGGATGTAATGCCAATGCAGGCATACCTGCATGGTACCTCTCGCTCTTCCCAGCTGGTACGCTAACATATTCACTGCCACGGCCACACAATGGTGTCTTATTCCCTGCTGCGGCTTCCTGTCCTGCGCACATCACACAGGTCTCCCAGTGGTGTGCATAGTGTGCATGCACGATCCCTGATCCTTAAAGGGGGAGCACGCACTTTAGAAATGCCCCCAGCAACTAGGTGGGAAGCATCAAGTATATAAGGCATGCTCCCCAGTGGGGAGGTGTCTGAGCAATGCCTTCCCTTTGGTTTGATAGCGTTGTGCAACTATTTAGCTGCCAGGTCCCCTGTGTTGTCTAAACCAGAACTTGTTCCCAGAACCTGTTCCTGAAACCCGTGTTGTTTGAACCGGTACCTGTCCCTGAAACCTGTGTTCTCTGAATCAATCTGAACCCACTCCACCTGAGCCTGAAGCCGCTCCGGTGGTACCTGAACCTGGTTCCGCGTTACCTGAACCTGAAGCAGCTCCAGAGGTACCTGAACCTGAAGCAACTCTGGCGGTACCTGAAACCGTACCAGTGTCCACCCTGACTTGTGTTCCAGAATCTGCATTGTCTGAACCAGAACTAGTATCCGGATACTGTCCTGCCAGTGACTGCAGGTCTGTGGTTGCTATCTTAACCCATGGGTTCAGCTGCTGCAGTACCAGGGACAGCCCAGGAGTGGTACTTGGTGGTTGCCTACAGTGCAAGCTTAACTCTATTATCAGGAGTTCTAGCAATTAGAGATGAGCGAACCCGAACTTAAAAGTTCGGAGGTCGTACTGGACAGTTAGTGTCTGGTGCTAATTGTCGAATACAGACTTTCCCTGGAAGTCTTTTGCAACATTTGGAGTTCTGGGAGAAGTCCGTTTTGGTTCAGAAATCAGTGTCCCCATTGTTTTTAATGGGGTTGCAGTTCTAGTTCAAGAACGGGTACAGTTCTGGTACCTGAAACTAACTTTTGAATAAAGTTCGGGTCCGGTACCAGAACCCAAACTTCCACAGGTCCATTCATCTCTACTAGCGAACACCAGGTAGATGCTTAGCCATGGCACCTCTCCTATATTTCTTTTCCCTGCCGTGTCAATTGAATCTCTGTATTATTGAGACCTCTACATTCATTTTCCTTACTACTGCAGTTTCATCCAATCTTTTATGGCTTTCTCTTTCTATCTCTACTGTTGAGCTATGAGCTCTGATATCCTTTCATTATCCTAAATCACCTTAAAATATCTCTTGCATTCATTGCCTATGCTTTTATATGGGCTGTGAATGATAGTCCTTCCTGACTGTGCTATAACATGTGATGTCATGACTGCAAGGCATTATGGGGAAGCCCATGGTCACGCCTCAGATAATCCTTTTGTGGCTGATGCAAACTTCTGTAATATGTAAAATGGTGACATTTTGTTGCCGATTCATGTGAATCAAATTGCAATTTTGCCAGGACCTGAGCATTTCATAAAATTTGTCACAAGTCTCTAGTCACCATATCACACCCATTGCTGATGTGAATCAGGGGGATATAACTTGCTGGGAACGAATTTCTGCAAAGAGGGGAAAAAACTAATTTATTATACTATTTTCAGAAAACATTACTAATAATAATACAAGTAGTATTAAGTTGGGAACCCAGTAATGATACTTAAGAATGCATATTTAGCACACATGATTGCTGTTTTCAAACTCTGGCTCTAAGCTTGAAAATCTTTCTGAAATAACACAAAACTAGTGGAGCTACCATCAGATAACAATATCTTCATAGATTGCAGATCCTTTATTAGTAGGGATTCAATTAAAGCTTTTAGCTAGTAAAGGGAGTAATTTCATGGGAGAAAGCAAGTAAAATTGATGGCCAGGCAGTAGTCACTAGTAATTAAAAAACTATGACTCCTACTACTAATAATAATAATGTAACAGCTACTTCAAAGGTCTCTGATACAAAAAAATGTAAAATTAAGAGACAGAAATAATGTACATCTTAATAAACTCTGTAAGCCCTTGGACCGCTGCATATGAATCTCCAGTAGTTGGAAGCTGAAGGTACTGTGGTTCACTAGTTGGTTAAGGGTTGTCATAGTATTGCTACATCCTGCTAAAAACATCATTAACATATCATTCGCAGTTAAATGGTTACTAGGGATGATTAAACCAAATTATTACAAATTGAATTAGAGCCAAAGTTTTTAAAATTTGTTGGTGCCAGCAATTTCGAACAAAATGCTTGTTGATTTGAATAAATCATCAAAAAAATAGCCACCACCATTTTACACATTGCAAAAGATTGCATGAGTCATAGAAGGCAGACATGACCTTAGGCACGATGGCATGACTTAACGATACAGTTACCTTACAGTTTTCACATCACATGGTATAGTGCAGTCACCTAAGAGGTACTATCTAAGGGTACTGTTACACTTAGCGATGCACCAGCGATCCCGACAATGATATGGATCGCTGGTGCATCGCTAAGTGGTCGCTAGTGAGCTTCCACACAGGCAGTTCTCACCAGCAACATCACAGGGGTCGGGGGTCGCTACTTACCTGTCAGACACAGCGACCCTGACGTCCTCCCGCCCGCGTCCATGCGTCGCTCGTCAGCGCCACAGGAAGCCCAGCAGGAAGCGCCCGACAAGAAATGGTCCAGGACGTTCTCGCGCGACCAGCGATGAGCAGCGGGGGAGCCGGTGGGAGGTAAGTATCACATGTAGCGATATCACTAGCAATATCGCTGCTACATCACAAAATCGGTGACATTACAGCGATATTGCTAGCGATATCGCAATGTGTAACGGGCCCTTAAGTATCTTGTATAAAAGCCAAGACTGGGAATGCAGCAAGCAAGGCTCATAGCTCAGCAATAACACAGGTTGAATTGACAGAGGGAGAGAGAAAGATAGGAGAAGTGCCAGCAGCAGCGCTAGACTCAATATGATTGATCAGTGACATAGTGTAGAGGGCATCTATCCTTCTGCATCTATATTGCAATTATAGTTTTTTTTAATGCAATAAAAAGCAGAAGCTAGACAGCACAATAGTTTCACAGAAAAACGTCTGAAATCAGTTATGGTATGCTTGCTTGTCATAAGAGAGTGTAATGAGCTTTTCCAATTATTGTGCATTCATTTTTATGAAGAGGGGAATAATTGTTTTTTAAAAATAAAAAAATCCACAAAAGCAGACATTTTACTGCAACTGTGTAACTTAGACAGTGTGTCAGAAAAAAATATTTTTTGCACATCTGTTTTACTATTGAAATTTTATATTCATACATGACCAACTAATACCACGCACTGTTGCAGATGCTAGTTTATTGATCGTGTACATACCTAGAATTTATTATTCTGTCATTTTTGGGAAGTGAGTCTAATTTGGTTTAAATAATATTGAAAAACCTTTATAACACAGTTTTACTGTGTATGTCTGTTTTTGTTCACCTATTTTTACTAGTCAAATTTGACAACAGTATAAGCCGCACTTATTTTGTAGTCGGCTACCCAGTTTTTCTCACGGTGCTAGCGGGGATCGTACCGAGGTCACTGCAGTTCAGCCCGGCTGGGAATGGAGCCTCAGTGACCAGAGGTAACCTTAATGACCACACCACCGGTCACTGAGGCTGCGCTCGCAGCAGCTCATTCATCAGTGGTTCTCAGCCTGGACAGTTGAATCTTGGCACCGTCTAGGTTGAAAAGTGTTTATCCCCCAAACATGGATTACAGACAGTGTGGGACAGAATGACGGACAGGTATGGTATATTTTTGTTTTTTTATTATTGTTTTATTATAAGAGAATGAGGACTTTGGTGGAATTAGGCTTTTAAATAAAAATGGAAAACTGTGTTTAGTCTTATTTTAAAAAGAAGGACTTTATTCTGACTGTGTCTTTACTTACCAAACAACCATAGGATTAGCAATGGATATATGTTTTACAGACACTTCTCCATTACAAGCCGTGAGCTGCATGTCACCTGACAATACAAAGGTGACATCAACCCCACAAATATGAACCCCACTTGCCACCGCTACAGGGCAAGTGGGAAGAGCCTGGCAAAGTGCCAGAATAGATGTGCCTTTTCTGGGCAGCTGCAGGCTGCTATTTTTAGGATGGGGAGCTAATTTCCATGACCCCTTACCAGCCTGAGAATATTAGCCCCCAGCTGTCTGCTTTAGCAAGGCTGGTTGTCAAAAATTGGGGGGACACCACACTGTTTTTTTAAAATTATTTATTTAAATAAATAAAAAAAAAGCATGGGGACCCCTCTATTCTTGATAACTAGCCTTGCTGAAGCTGACAGCTGAGGGTTGCAGTCCCCAGCTGTGAGTTTTACCTGGCTGGTTAGCAAAAATACAAAGGAACCCATGCTGTTTTTTTATTTATTTACAGCACAGAAGTGGCTATTGAATCCTCCCATCTGCTGCTCCTGCTCTCACTGTAATTAGCAGTATCAGGCGTCAGATGATGGGATCAGCATTCCCATCAGCTGACACCCGTCACCGCTGGTAAAGTTTATACCTTCTGATCACAGCTTAGAGCTCTTGCTGTCTTTTGACAGTGTGGGAACAGCAGCTCTCTGACCGGTGGAGATGATTTCACTGCCAATCAGAAGCGGTGTTTGTCGTGCTGTGATGCACATGACAGGGCAACAAATCCCCGGTTTTTGAGTAGCCGAATCTGAACTGTAACATGGACTTCCTGGTGAAGTTCATGTTCAATATCCGTGCTCAAACGGTAGGTGTTCGGTACGGGCACTGAACTTTACTGTTCGGGTTCGGCCATCTCTACTGGTAACCTGCTCACTCAGCCTTTATCTATTCCCCATTTACTCAAGATGGCTGGATCATCATAGTAAATAAGCACCTGTACTTTGTGTCTCCTCCCACCTCATTGTAGATTGTAAACTCTTATGAGCAGGGTCATCATTAGTTTCTCTTTAATTATTGTATTATGTTAAACTATGTTACTTACGACAGTTGTATATCAACCTATAAATTGTAAAGCAATGTTGGAACTATGTAAATAAAGATAATTATTATTATTATTATTATTATTATTATTATGATGGTATAAAAAAAATAACCAAGGATAAAAAAGTGGGAGCCAAACCTGGTGAATTCAAATGTTAAAAGATTCTGTCAACTCCAATGGTCAAGTCATTTAGATTAACAAACTTCAGTAATAATAATACAATTGAATAGAAAAAAAATTGCAAAATACAGTATCTTATCAGAGATATACCATATGCTTCTTTCTCGACTCTTGGGTTACTTTTTCTCTGCCCTGTCTCCTGAACTCATTCACTCTGAATAACAGATACAATTCATTTTGAATAGACTAAGAACGCCTGGCCATTCCCTGTGGGTATCCTACTGAAGTCTAGTGAGGAGATAGGAGCAAATTGAGAAGCACAGTGAGAGCGCGAGGCAAAAAACACACCCTGACTCGAAAGTGTGCATCTTACTACATACAGTAGCTAGATTCACAGTTACATGGCTTAGTACTGATGTATAGTTTCTTCCATGCTGCTAATGATACTTCTTCTAAAAATGTGTTATATGAAGACATTAAGGCAAGAATTCATAATGTATTGGAGACATCAAAGCAGTATACCTCTACACACTAGTTCAGAGACAACTTAAAACTACAGATAGAGCTTACAGTGGAGAATAGTCCTGTAAGATTAAAGATAAAGTCATATAACGGCCAGAAATAGTATTATTCCTCATGAGCAAATACGACAATTTATTCTAAACAGTCACCTAAATGAATGGAATTCTTTAACATTAAGGTACAACACACTTCACTGAGCTGTACTGTATATTTAAAGGGAATCTGTCAGCATAAGAACACACCCATGACTTTAATAACGTGTGGATTCGTCAGCTTCCCTGAATTTTCCCCAAAAGGTAGATATACAGTAAGCCTATATCATGCAAAAAATGCATTCTTATTGTAGCTTTCAGCATAAGACCAAAGAAAGTGAGTATAGATTATTAAAAGTAGTTTTATAATATAGCAACTATGGCATATATGTTTTATGTCACAAAGTTTCACATGGTTTTCTTGTGGGCATTACTTACTGGTAGCAATTGTACACCACATTTCTAAAACAAAAAATTGCTAGCTAACCAACTGCAGAATATACAAAAAAATCATTGACATTTTATGAATTAAGGATCATTTTAACCTGCTTACATGTTGTAGCATTTTCCAGAGAGCTGGTGCACCATGAAAGTGGAAGTGGGAGGTTCAAACTATGAAAGATTTTAGTCTTAGATCTTTAGCAGAATTAATGGTGCTATATAAGTGAATAAAATAAATAAATAAATGTAGGGTGGTGCACCATTGTAGACAGCTTTGTGCGTAAGAGTGATAAGTACATGTTCTATTATGTAGCAGATGAGTAACCAGTGCAAGGACTGGTGCAGGGTGGGGCCATTAGTGTAGGGGCTAGACTGTAATATGATCCTAACTTCTGTAGTAGTGAGTGGAAGACCAATTATTTGTGGATATAAGGAGAATGAATCAGAGCAACGCTAACAGTAATTGTATATGGTTTGATTGTAAGAAAAGGACAGATTCTGGAGATATATTTTAGGTGCATGTGGTAAGATAATGTATATGATTGGATATAGGTAGTTAAAGAAAGATTCCATCATAATCTCAAAACAGTTGGCAAACTGCCAATGACTACCATAGTAATCATTCCTGGGTAGTAACGAATGAAAATGGAAATATCAAGTGTGGGTAGGTTAGGAAAGTAGAAACACAAGAAGTTCAGTTTTGGAAGGATTCAAAGATGACGGGATGTTAGAAACAAAAGACAACTAGTGTTGTGGTGATGACAAGAGAAGTATGTTTAGGTTTAAGATGACCATTCACCGGATTTATTAATTTAAACTGGTCACCTCCTCCAGTTCTCAAAATTCAACTGATTCTGGGAAGATTTTTCTTTTTCTTCTGTTCCTCTCCATTCAAAAATTAGACTTCCAGGAATAAAGGTGTACATTTTAGCTTTAACCAACAGGTCATATACCAAAGAACTTTTGGAAGCAGCCATATTTTGATTGTGAATGTCCAGCTTCAGAAAAGAAAAGGCAAATGTACACAAGGAAGTTCTGTTGGTATGAAGGGAAAATTTGCATCTTTATATCTTGGGGACATGACAATGGAACAGAGGGGCACAGAAGAAACAAAACAAATTTTCAGAATCAGTGAAACAGCATTAGCTGCATAAATTACTCAGTATTTAAAAAAATCCAGTGAAAGATCCTCTCTAAACAGGGAAAATAACAATATGGTATACAGCACATATGGATCAATAATGATACGTGAGAAACAATGAGTCTCCTTTTTTGCTCATATCAGCGATATCTTATTCAAATTAAGTTTATCTGAATTGGTTAAATACATTAATCATTTGTACTTTTTCCTGCATGATTCATTTGGCAGCAATCAAAGCCATAAAACCTAACAGGAAACGGCATTTACGTATTAGAAAGGATTAAACACTTCATGCTTTTCTCTTGAGTAAGAAGACATCCGATTTGTGACATACCTATATCAATAATATTTTGAGTGGGTGCTCTCCCTATTAATTGGCAACATGGTTCCAAAACCTACAATATGACCCTTAGTAACGCTCCACAGTGATGACTACAGCGACGTATAGATCCAGCTACTTATCGGATACCACAATGAAGCTGAGTTTTATTTGTTTAAAGAAAGTTTAAATATGTGCGGAATGTCAGAGCAAGTTTCAACAAAGACACTTCCTAAATGTGCCATGAAGCCTTTTTGGTTTCTTAGATTTTAAAATGCCATAGAAAAGTTACCTTAGATCCAGTGTAAAAGATTACAAAGGCTGAGTCACGACTGAAAGAAATGTTTTTACAAATTTAACATCATATTACAAGAAACCTGAGTGCACAACCCCGATCGTTTGGATACATAATCTACATTATTGTCAGGACAGATTTGTCTAGAAATATGCATGGAGAGGTCTGTTAACTCGTATATGCTGAAAAAAAAATAGCCAAGTAACAATAGAAGTTTTACACTTAGAGTTTTTCATCTATAAGACTTTATTTCTGGGACACGCAAGAAAGACAGGCATTAGCAAATGCAAGTTTCCTGGAATGTTAATGTTTATTATTATAAGTAAATATCAATTAAAAGGCTAAACCTTAACCATCATTAAAAATCATTAGTGATTAGTAGAAAATCAAAGTAAGGTATTATTACAAACCTTATAGGACTCCAATTTATCCATCTAAGAACATGGCTTTGAAATGTCCTATTGGAATGGAGTGGTGGCTGTGCACTCTATATGGCACCACCAGAATTAATTATTATTATTGTATTATTATTTATTTATTATTATAGTGCCATTTATTTCATGGCGCTTTACATGTGAAAAAGAGGTATACTAGAACATTAATGTGGCCACTAATCTATACAGATGGGTCATTTTAGACCCCATTCTCAATATCAGTGGAGGTCCAAGAAGCCGCATCCCCATTCATTAACAAATTATCAAATACAGTGGCAGGTAAAAGTTTGGGTACCCCCGGTCAAAATTACTGCTATTGTGAATAGTTAAGCAAGTTGAACATCTCACCAACCATTAAGCACGGTGGTAGATCACTCATGATATGGGGTTGTGAAACTCCAATGGCACAGGGAACATTTTATGGGTAGAAGAAAGAATGTATTCTATGAAATGTCAGCAAATTCTTGATGCAAAAATAATACCATCTATAAAAAAGCTGAAGTTGAAAAGAGGATGTCTTCTACAAGTGG
Organism: Dendrobates tinctorius; assembly: GCF_039654945.1. Lineage (NCBI taxonomy): Eukaryota > Metazoa > Chordata > Amphibia > Anura > Dendrobatidae > Dendrobates > Dendrobates tinctorius. Next base: position 75,250,424 of record NW_027361679.1, read on the forward strand.
ATAATGATCCTAAACACACATCAAATTCAGAATAGACAACATCAAAAGGCACAAGCTGGAAGTTTTACCATGGCCCTCACAGTCCCATGTTCTGAACATCATTGAAAATCCATGGCTAGACCTATTTAAGTGATTTCTTGATTGAGAACAAGTGTTGCAGTAATCAGGCTTGCGTGTGACTAGGGAATTTAAACTCTGCTTCCTACAGATCTGATCAACCACAGTTAATTATTTATTTTTTTAGGGGGAGGGGGTCAATCACTTTTCACACAGGGTCCTGTAGGTTTGAATTTATTTTTCTCTTAAAAATAAAGATCTTAATTTAAAAATGGCATTTCGTATTTATTTGTGTTATGTTTTGTCTATTTGTTTGGTGATCTGAAACATTTAAGTGTGACAAACATGCAAAAGAATAGGAAATCAGGAAGGGGCAAACACTTTTTCACAAAAAATGTATATATTTTTTGTCTAAAATACAAATTAATGTGTCATCTTTAACTTTAGGCCTTTTAGAGATCATCTCATTTTCATCTTGCTTAAAGGGGTACTCTTCAAGATCCTATCAAAATATGTACTAGATGTAATAATAACAATATTAGCAAATACCTCCAATTAGAATTGTAGAATAGTTCTTCTGATTCGCTATGTCTCATTCCTCATGTGTGGGCATTGCAGGAACTTAGCTAACCATGGATACCAAAAGTCATGCAATGCCTGCACATGAGGAAAGAGCCATAGCGAATCAGAAGAACTATTCTACAATTCTAATTGGAAGTATTTGCTAATATTGTTATTATTACAACTACTACATATTAGAATAGGATAGGATCTTTGAGATGGGAATACCCCTTTAGTCATTTAGATTCTACCATCAATCTCTGACAGCAGCATTGAAATGGTTGCAGTCCGCATGTGTGCTGCCAGATTGTGAGGTGATGATGGGTGCAGCCCCGATCGCTGTCATCTTTGCCCTGCCATGAATCCCAGCCTCTGTGCTGAAGTATTCTATTATATAGTACAGTAGAAATGATAAATTGATCGCAGATTCAAGACCCCTATGGACTAAAAAATAAAATACATGGACGTTAATTAAAAAATTGTTTTAAAAATATCTAAAAATTTTAAAAATAAGCAAATATTGGAGTTTGGATCACCTCATTTTTCACAATCCAAAAACAAAAAAATGTAAAAAGAAAAACGTATATGGTATTGGATCATCAGTATAGATGGTCACCTCGCATCGCTAAAATAGGACTAAAAGGCAATGAAAATGCCCTAATATCCAAAATAATACCATTAAAATGTATAGCTGGCCACTCAAAAAAGCAAGCTCACATAGAGCGCCACCATCAGAAAATGAAGAATTAAAGTGTTTGGAATAATCCTTTTGGGTCAGAGTAATATACAGTCGCTAAGTATGGAGTTTTTGTCCATAGTGTAAGTGCTGAGTGCTGACATAATTCCCAACCATAGAATACATTAAATCACATCACCCCTTCTCTATGACATCTATACAGACTTGGAAACACCTTACAGATGTTGCCCTGGTTGGATTTGAACTCTCGGCCCCATGAGCTGTGCTGACAGTGTGCCATACGTTTTTTTCCTATTACAGCTAGCTCACTTTAGCTTCAAAATTATTGTGGAAATGTTTTAAAAGGACAATTCACAAAGATAATTACTCTTTCTAATTAGTGAGCGTTAAATAGTATTAAAATAATACACATCTGATTGGCATACTTGATTCGACTCATATAGACAATATGAACAGATGTTTCTCAGCAGTAAAGAAAAAAATCAGGAAAATATAGACATTTTTCTTAGAATTTTCATCCATTATTCAGATATTTTGCAGCTGGACTACAGCAATTATACAGTTCTTCCATAGAAGGAATATCATTATGCCCCATCCTTTTCAATATGTCTTGTTCAAATAAGAACATAAATGTGGTCAGAATTAATAATCATATTAATAACTTGGGTGTTGAAGCCCCATGTGTAAAATATTTCATGTTCAGCTTAGACATTTACTGTATGTATGTAACTTTCCTAACTTTCTCTTCGGCTCAGTATACCTTATCCTGAGATTTGTGGTGCAAGAGGAACAACTTTGAAAAAAGCATGATTTTAAGATACTCTGTCAAGAGATGCTTTGGTCTTAATGTTGCCCAGCTGTTTTGATGGGAAATGGATCCTCTGAAAGGGTTAGTTAGCACTGGGTCATAATGTATTCATTTGGTAAAAACTGGAGTCATTGACTTAATTTTCCAAAAGATGGAGGTGTGGACACATTTGTATATGGTACAGCTACTAGATGACCATTACAATCCATATACTATAGCAGGTACGGACTGGGACTGAAATTCAGCCCTGGCATATGAAATCACACAGGCCCATGATGTCCCCGTCCCCAAGCACCAGATGGGACATATTCCTAATACTACCCTGGATGGAGGAAAGCAAGATTTACTACAAGACTAATATTTCTAATGATACCCGTGGCCTGCTGGGGTAAGTGACGGAGTCAGCGACTTGGTGCTCCATCACAACTCTTAACAGTATGGGTGTCTTGAGAACACCGATTCTATTAGCAACGTAGCAGACAAGGTGGCCCATGACCAGACAGGCCCTTCTGGCAATTGCCAGAATTGTCAGATGGCCAGTCCGGCCCTGCACTATAGTGATTGATAGCTAGAGCTTAAATGACATATAAGGCCATGTTCACAAATCTAACCCTATATTTTTATACCCCTATATGCAGTATAATATTTTTGGCCACTATAGTCAGATTGAATCCAAATACGATAGGTCACTTGTTCTATATGCTCTTTTTTGCTGTCCTTCTCTCTGATTGTTGCTTATAGTGAAGTATTTTGAATATCTTATTCACACAGTAATGATCCGCTCCTGTTCCATCCTTCAGTATATGAAATATAGACAATACCATTAAGAGCAATCAATGTACATAAAGGTAGATCTGTAAAAGATAAAAACAACAATTATAGATAAATGAAATGATGGGTGCAAACTCAAAATTGGACTGTGGTAACAATTAAATAGAGCTCATGTTCACCAAAGTAAATATTCATAAATCTTTATTAGATGTATCATAATAAAATAGCATTACAAGCTTTGCCACTGAGGGTAAAACAACATTAGCATGAACTAGTGGAGGAGTGCCAAAAATAAAGCATACTGGTTAGTAATAACAATATTATAATAAATATAAAGGTCTGTAAGCATGCACTAATGTAAGTGAATTAAATCACTCTACAAAAAGTATAGGGTGCATACAAATAAATATAACATAAGAATAAATTCTTATTAGATGACAAAATATAAAGCAAATAAAATAAAATGCAAGTGCTACTGTTGAATATATGGATGAGCAAAGTGCAGGTGCAATACAAATTACTTATAGGAAATCTGTTAGTAGGGTCCACCAAGCTCTGATCTCACTGCAGAGTTTTGTGTGATTATAAGAGTAAAGTGTCAGTTATTACATGTCTCACACTGGTAACATCCCCTTTCATTTAAAATAATCTCTGGAGGTTGATTCTCAGGGAGATCTGTGTCTGACCCATAGCCTGGAATAGCTCATTTACATATAAGAAAAATGTGGATTTCCCTGGAGGAAGATATGGGATCGCAGCTATCAAGATAGCAATATATTCAAATTTCCATGCCCATATAGATGGCTTAGGAGGGTGGATCCTGTATGGTAGAATAAGGCACTCCTGAATGAAGGTGCACTCAGGCATAATGCAAGAAAATAATTTTAATTGCAATCCAAATCTTCATGTATAAAGGGTGGATCCAACTGATTCCCTTTAAAGATAGTCAAAGAATAGAGGTATGGATAACAAAGTGTATCAGGTACAGAAATAAACAGATAAGAGTAAAATATAGCAGCAAATTAAGAAGTAGTCCATATACAGTGGCATGTAAAAGTTTTGGCACTCTCTGTCAAAATTACTGTTATTGTGAACAGTTAAAGGGGTATTCCCACATTTAAGATCTTATCCCAATATGTAGCAGGTGTAATAATATTAGAAAATATCTCCAATTAGAAATGTAGTACAGTTTTTTTGATTCGCTATGTCTCTTTCCTCATGTGCAGGCATTGCAGGATCTTAGGCATCCATGGTTATGGTCACTAGCAACTAACTGTCAGTATATCAGAGGACGTAATCATTGATATTTAAGGTCCTGCAATGCCTATACATGAGGAAAGAGACATATCGAATCAGAAAAACTATACTACATTTCTAATTGGAGGTATTTGCTAATATTATTATTATTAAATCTATTACACATTCGGATAGAATCTTGGACATGGGCATACCCCTTTAATCAAGTTGAAGATGAGATGATCTCTAAAAGGCCTAAAGTTAAAGAGGACATATTTCCTTTGTATTTAGGCAAAAAAAATTAAAAAAATTATCATTTACATTTTAAAAATTACAAAAAGGAAAATGTGCCAAAGCAAAGTTTGGGCACTCTGCATGGTTAGTACCTAGTAGCGTCCCCTTTTGAAAGTATCAGAGCTGTTTTGCAGCCAGCCAAGAGTCTTTCAATTCTTGTTTGAGGGATTTTTGTCCATTCTTCCTTGATAAACTCTTCCAGTTCTGTGAGATTCCTGGATCGTCTTGCATGCACTGCTATTTTAAGGTTTAGCCACAGATTTTCAATGATGTTCAGTTCAGGGGACTGTGAGGGTAATTTTAAAACCTTCATCATGCGCCTTTTGAGGTTGTCTATTGTGGATTTTAAAGTGTGTTTAGGATCATTATCCATTTGTAGAAGCCATCCTCTTTTCAACTTCAGCTTTTTTACAGCTGGTGTTATGTTTGCATCAAGAATTTGTTGAAATCTCATTAAATCAATTTTTCCCTCTACTCGTGAAATGTTCCCTGTGCCATTGGCTGCAACACAGCCCCAAAGCATGATTGATCCAACCCCCATGCTTAATTGTTGGCAAGATGTTCTGTTCCTGAAATTGTGTGCACTTTTTCTCTACAGATGCCTTTGATCACTGTGGCCAAAGAGTTCTATTTTAGCCTAATGGGTCCAGAGGACTGGTTTCCAAAATGAAAAAGGCTTGTTTAAATGTTCTTTTGCATACATCTGATGCTGAATTTTATGGTGAAGATGCAGGAGAGGTTTTCTTCTGATGACACTTCCATGAAGGTCACATTTGTGCAGGTGTCCTGAACAGTAGAACAGTGCACTACAATTCCAGAGTCTGCTAAATCTTCCTGAAGGTCTTTTGCAGTCAAGCAGGGATTCTGATTTGCCACTCTAGCAATCCTACAAGCAGCTCTCACCAAAATTTTTACCTCCATTGTTCCTGTTTATTGCCATTTCTTAATAACATTTTGAACTGAGGAAAGAGCAACTTGAAAACGCTTTGCTGTCTTCTTATAGCCTTCTCCTGCTTTGTTTGTCTCCACTATTTTCATTTTTAGAGTGCTAGGTAGCTGCTTAGACGAATCTATGGCTGCTGTTTTTTGGCAAAAGGATAGAGGAGGCTGGTTTTTGTAAAACAGGGAAATTTGCATCACCTGACCTTTCCTAACAATGATAATGAACAAGCCATGACTCTGACAGGCTATTAAAAGTCTGAAACCTTGGTCAAAGTTATCTGAACATACAAATCTCCAAGAGTGCCTAAACTTTTGCATCGGCCGATTTCCCTTTTTGTAATTTTTAAAATGAAAAAATGACGATATATTTTTATTTTGCCTCAAATACAAAGACATGTGTCCTCTTTAACATTAGCCCTTTTACAGATCATTTAATCTTTACTTTGCCTAACTGTTCCCAATAAGTTTTTTTTTTTAACCAGGGGTGCCCAAACTTTTACATAACAGTCTATATATACTGTATATATACAAGACATAAATTATACTTATACTATAAATTAAGCCATAATAATAATAATACATTTTATTTCTATAGCGCCGACATATTCCGTAGCACTTTACATTTCGGAGAGGATTTGTACAGACAATAGACATTACAGCATAACAATAATCACATAGATTATAACAAATACCAAGAGGAAAGAGGGCCCTGCTCGCAAGCTTACAGTCTATGAGGAAAGAGATAGACACGAAAGGTGGGTGGTAACAGTTGCCCTGATTGCATGGACCAGCCATAATGATAAGTGTATAACAGTACAGACACAGAGGGCTAATGGATGCATAAAGCATGTGGGAACATGATGCAGGGAACCTGGTTATGGTAAAACTTTTGGCTGTGCCACACAGGGATAGATTAGGTTAATGTGTTGAGGCGATAGGCCAGTCTGAATAAATGCGTTTTCAGGGCACGCTTAAAATTGCGGGGATTGGGGACTAATCATGTTGACCTGTGAAGTGCATTCCAAAGATTTGGCGCAGCACATGTAAAGTCTTGGAGACGGGAGTGGGAGGTTCTGATTATTGAGGATGCTAATCTCAGGCCATCAGCAGAACGGAGGGCGCGGGTAGGGTGGTATACTGAAGCAATGGAGGAGATGTAGGGTGGTGCTGAGCCATGGAGGGCTTTGTGGGTGAGGGTAATAAGTTTATACTGAATTCTGGAGTGGATGGGTAGCCAGTGTAATGACTGGCACAAGGTAGAGGCATCGGTGTAGCGACAGGTGAGGAATATGATCCTGGCTGCAGCATTCAAGACAGATTGGAGAGGGGAGAGTTTGGTAAGAGGGAGACTGATTAAAAGAGAGTTACAATAGTCGAGACGAGAATGAATAACAGAAACAGTAAGAGTTTTTGCAGAGTCAAAAGTAAGAAAAGGTCGAATTCTAGAAATGTTTTTGAGGTGCAGATGACAAGAGCAAGCCAGTGATCGAATGTGGGGGGCAAAGGAAAGCTCGGAGTCAAGTATGACCCCAAGACAGCGGGCATGTTGCTGGGGAGTAATAGTGGAGCCACACACAGAAATGGCAATGTCGGGTATAGGTACATTAGTAGAGGGAAGAAACACAAGGAGTTCAGCCTTTGACAGGTTCAGTTTCAGATATAGTGAGGACATGATGTTAGACACAGCGTTTACACAATCGCCGGTGTTTTCTAGAAAGGCTGGCATGATGTCAGGAGAAGAAGCGTATAATTGGGTGTCATCAGCATAGATATGGTACTGGAAACCAAATCTACTGATTGTTTGACCAATAGGGGTAGTGTACAAGGAGAAGAGGAGGGGGCCTAGAACCAATCCTTGAGGAACCCCAACAGTAAGGGGAAGGTGAGAGGAGGAACCGGCAAAAGATACAGTAAAGGAGTGGTCAGAGAGATAGGAGGAGAACCAGGAGAGAATGGTGTCCTTGAGGCCAATGGAACAGAGCATAGTGAGGAGGAGCTGATGATCCACAGTGTCAAATGCTGCAGAGAAATCCAAGAGAATTAGCATGGAGTAATGACCATTTGATTTAGCTGTTAGTAGATCATTAGAGACTTTAGTGAGGGCAGTTTCAGTAGAGTGTAAGGAGTGGAAACTGGATTGGAGAGGGTCGAGAAGAGAGTTATCAGAGAGATAGTTGATAAGACGGGAGTGGACCAGGCATTCCAGGAGTTTAGAGATGAAGAGAAGATTAGAGACAGGTCTATAGTTAGCAGCACAGTTTTGGTCGAGGGATGGTTTTTTAAGTAGTGGATGTATGATGGCATGCTTAAATGAGGAGGGAGAGATACCAGAAGAGAGAGAGAGGTTAAATATTTTAGTTAGGTGAGGGGTGACAGCAGTGGAAAAGGACTGGAGGAGATGTGACGGAAATGGGTCACTGATGCAAGTGGTTGGGCAAGAAGACGCAAGGAGCCTGCTTACTTCTTCTGTGACTGGTTCAAAATCAGAGAGTGAGCTAGATGCAGTGGGGGAGGGTGGACAGTGCATGGTATGAGGTGATTGGGAGATAATTTCCTGTCGAATCTAGTCAATTTTTTCTTTGAAGTAATTGGCCAGATCGTCAGCTCGGAGCTCCGTGGTTGGGGCCTGTACTCTTGGGTTGAGTAGAGAATGAAAAGTGTCAAAGAGACGTTTCGGGTTATTGGACAGTGAGGTGATGAGGGTGTAGAAATAGGTTTGTTTGGAGAGGTGAAGGGCAGTGTTGTATGCTCTAAGCATAAACTTATAATGGATGAAAATCTTCGTGTAGATTGGATTCCCTAACAAACAGGCATTCCACACATGCATTCAAGCTGTCTAGCAGTCACAAATCATGCAGCTGAGACGAAGAAATCTAAATCTCCGAGCACTCCAAAATACTCAGAGACCATCCGAGCATGCTCAGAAAACCCGAGCAACGAGTATACTCGCTCATCACTAATTAAGAGTTCTGAGTGCCAACCACTGCTCATGTAAAGGTTGGGGGCCAACTATTGCTTCGGGGCCCACCAAGGAGATTCACCTGTCCTTGACTGTTTGTGGTTGTTGAATGCTAATCCTGGTAACTGGTACCCTACACTAGTGAGAACAAGGTCCAATGCATGGAAATGTGCCATAAGGAAAATTCCTGTTCCCAAGTCTGCACCTGTCAAGAAGGAGACTTTATAGACCAATCCCAAAAATAATCTTACTTTATACTTATCTTAGAATGTTTATTTTATAGAGATTGAAATGAGAAATCTCAGGAGGGAAACTGTAGAGTTACATTAGATTCCGCAGAGAGAAATGATTTTCTATGCATTAGGCAGTTTGGCAGAAGTTCCACCATGATTAATTCGACACAAGTATTAAATAGATCTGGTATATTTACCTCTCTTAAGCCTACCATGTTTTTTTAAGTCTTTTTGATGAAAAGTTTTTTTGTGAATCAAATTTACAATGCATGCGGGTCACTGTGACCTTTCAACAATCTTCTCTGTCTCAAAACTGCGCACTTTGTTAAGTATTAGCTTTTTATGTTAATCTGACTGATCCACTGCAGGTTCCTGTGTTGTTTGCCTGCAGGGCTGGGGCTATTTTGAGTGCTTTTAAAAAATATTTTAAGTACAGTATATGCTAAGACCATCGCAAAGTATCATGGCAATACTTATTATTTATTGTATGCACTTTTTTCTTGTTGAAAGGAGTCACAAGGTGTTTTTGCCACATAATCTGAAAAAAGCATAAAGCAGAGAAAGAGACCCTTATTCCAGTCATTCATCATTTACTGCTATTTTATCAGTAGGAGACTACGACTAGAGGGCTGGTTATCCTACTGCCATGTAGTCCTCCATATTCGTGAGCCCTGTATAACCCCATCCACATCACTGATTGGCAGCTTTTTGCCTATGCACAGTGTACACAGGAAGCTGCCAATCATGATGTGATGTGGGTGGAGTTATACAGAGCTCAGATCTGCAGCGGATAAAACAGTGATGCTATCAAAACTACATCAAGTAGATCAGTAAGTGATACATTGCTGGAATCAAGGTGTCTGCCCCAAATCATTCTACTCTTAGTTGGGTAGCAAAAACTTGATGTCACATCTATTATTCACCTATTAGTCCCAGGATTCAGCGATGATGCTCGCCTGACCGGTATGTGACCAGTAATACCAGTGATTGGCTGCAGCAGTCCCATGAATGATGTCATCATTGCAGAAATAGCTGCGACTACCAAAGGTGCATCTCTGGAATTCTGGGGGGTTAACAAGGAACCCTAGAGTTATTTTACCTTTTTATTTTTTCCTTGCAAAACCCTTTACATCTAAACCAGTTCAATTGTAATATATTGATTCTCCCATTAACTGTGCATTGTATCTTGTCTGTTAAAATTAAAATAGAGGTGACCTATTTATGCCTAGCTAAAAATCCTTTAAATCCTTATGCTCTAGGTCAAAAAACGAAAAGTTATATATTTAGATATTTTATGTAACCTATTGTACAGCATGCCCTACACCATTTAGCCATATATCTAGGCTGGGCTGGATAACAAAATAATTCAAAGAACAGCTGATGTAGCACAAAACCATGGAAATCAATTGAAGCTTAGCCAACTGCTCATGTACATCATGATCACACAGTACACAGGCGGTATATGGAACCGCACTATACAATGAAAGTTGTTGCTTCTTGCTTTTACTTTTTAACTTAATGGCATGTTTAAACTTGAGAGTTCTTTCATTTTGTCTTACTCTTTAAAAATATTGAAATTTAACCATACAAGGAAAAAGACAGATTTTACATACAGGGTTAAAGGCTATGCACTCCTTTGTATATACAGTATATAACACTTTGGTTAAGGGAGGGGTCACACATGCGAGAAACTCGCACGAGTCTCGCATCTTAGTTCCCGGCACTGCAGCCGGCACCCGGATCGGAGCATGCGGCTGCAAAGAAATACATGTAGCAGCGCACTCCGGTCCAGAGTGCCGGCGGCAGTGCCGAGTATTAAGATACGAGACTCGTGCGAGTTTCTCGCACGTGTGACCCCGGCCAAAGTATTAGGCTGGTTTCACAAATGCCATGTTCATGGATTGTGCTCAGATTAGAATTTCTAGCCTGGCGCTGTTTCTACTCACTTGAGCTAAATGACGCATAAGGATATATGAGAAAGCTAGCCCAGATCAGAAGACCCAGTTGTCAGGCTTGGTGCTCCTATCTGGGCATGGTCTATGATGAACACTACATCAGAGATAGCAGGATGGAGGGGTACCATAGAGTTCTATAGAGACCTGCAGAGGGAGAGGAAAAAAGCAGCAGAAGTCTTATGGAGAGGAGAGGAAATAGGCTGTAAACCAGGAGAAAAGCACATGGAGAAGAAATTAGTGCAGTTCTCTAATTTTGCTGATACATGAAATAAAGGGATTGCAGAATCCTGGATTCACAAAAAACTCATGTTCAGCATGTATTCCAGGGAGAGACCCTCTCATAAGATAATAATGTGAAACTTAGATCAGGCCACAAACTGCATAAAAGGGGGGCCTGAAAATACTTAAAGGAATGAAAATTGCAGGGAGAAACTTTATACAATTTTTTTTTCCATGTAAAAGTCTTTAAACTATATGACCAATTGTAAAATTAAAGGGATTGAACCAAAAATACAATTTACCTAACTACAGAATAGGTGATAAATTGCTGATAGCTACATGTCCCCGAAAACAGGTCTACTGCATGTGTACGAATGATCTGTTCATTGGGACAGCCGGAGATGGTTACATGAGGGATCATTGCTGCATCCAAACTATCCATTCTACAGCCCCTTTTCTTGTGGATAGGTGAAAACTTGAATTCTGGTCTAACTCTTTTAAAAGTGACAAGTCCAGTCCTTATCAGTGACTTCTGCTGTTTACTTCACTTAGTGTTCGCTTCTTTACTTTTTATGAAGCTCAGTTCCAGTGTTTTAATCTGCGAGTCAAACACTCCTGATTCATTAAGCGGTCAATGAGAGAGAAGTGGTGCGCACCTCCTTGTGCCTTGCCATGAATTTCTGGTGTAAGGAATCCCATAGCTGACCATAAATTAGATTAGTTTTGGGGTTACGTCCCCGCTCCACTCCATCCTGCCCCAGCTCTGCCCACTTTGGCGGAGCTGGCAAAACTGGCGTGAAAACGGCATAAGTCGCAAAATTTTTGCTCAACCTCAAATTGTGCAAACATTTTGTGACTTCAGTGTTTTATGTCCAAATTTTGGCTAAAACAATTTGATGAATCAGGGCTTAACAATTTAATAGGATTAGTAATTGGTAGTAGTGTATTTGTCCATGACATCTTTTGGGGCTTTTAGGATATACTGATTTTATTGAAGAAAGCCCCAGTCATTTATCATATCTTCTACTAAAGACTTCCTCTCCATTAGCCTGAGCAAAGGAACCATTCTGGCAGCGCTAGCTACAGCCATTTATCATGATAAAAGTATATAACTTTGTGCCAAAATTACATTCTTTTAGGATACAATCGCCCATGATCCCACAACTCAAACTACAGTATATTAAAATGTGCATTGGACTACACTTTCAGTGTATATGTATACAAAAAAATTACAGAGTTACCTAAATTCAGACATTACTAAATGTACTTGCCAAGTGTGCGGTGCACCTAGCCTTGTACAGCTTTTTGAACAGCTGACATGTGCCTGGAACAGCCACAGGTGGACTCACAATCCACCCGTGGCTATTAACCCGTTAAATGCCGCTGTTAAACTCTAACAGCGGGATTTAACATACGTTTCTGGCAATCGTGCTGTAAATCTGCACATTGGTGACACTGTCATGTGATTGCAGATCACCGATAGGTTGGCATGACAACCAGAGATCTCCTGGAGACATCTATGTTTGTCACTGTCGGACGCTGTCAGTCGGCGCTCATAGCAAGTGAGGTATTCTGCTACATGCAGGCGATCTGATCATTGCCTGTATGTAGCAGAGCCGATTGGGTTATGGCAGATTCTAATCTCCCATGGAGTCTATTGATCCATGCCAAAAGTAAAAAAAAAATGTTTTTAAAAATATAAAAAAATAAAAACAATATAAAAGTTCAAATCACCCTCCTTTCGGCCTATTCAAAATAAAACAATAAAAAATCAAACCTACACATATTTGGCATCGCCGCGTTCAGAATCATTGATCTATCAAAAAATAAAAAGGATTAACCTGATCGTTAAACGGCGTAACGAGAAAAAAAGTCAAAACACCAGAATTGCGCTTTTTTTGGTTGCTGTAGCATTACATTAAAATGCAATAACAGGCGATCAAAAGATCATGTATGCACCAAATTGGTGTCATTAAAAACGCCAGCTCGGCGTGCAAAAAATAAGCCCTCACCCAACCCGAGATCATGAAAATTGGAGACGCTATGGGTCTCGGAAAATGATGCAATTTTTAAAAAAAATTTTTAACAAAGTTTGGAATTTTTTTTCACGACTTAGATAAAAAAGAACTTAGACATGTTTGGTGTCTATGAACTCGTAATGACCTGGAGAATCATAATCGCTGGTCAGTTTTAGCATTTAGTGAATGTAGGAAAAAATCCAAACAAAAAACAAAAGTGGGATTGCACTTTGTTTGCAATTTCACCGCACTTGGAATTTTTTTCCCATTTTCGAGTACACAACATGGTAAATCCAATGGTGTCGTTCAAAAGTACAGCTCGTCCCGCAAGAAAACAAGCCCTAACATGGCCATTTTGACCAAAAACTTAAGTTATGGCTCTGGGAAGAAGGGGGAGCAAAAAATGAAAATGCAAAACTAAAAATACCTCTGGTCGTTAAGGGGTTGAAGAATGCAGCTTCTCTGTTTTAATCTGAAAAGTTTTGTGTAATGTTTAATCGCCAGGTATTCAAACTGCAGGTAAGAACATGCAAATACAGCTCAGGAAAGAGTCCATGATCAGGAGGTTAGCAAGCACAACCTGAACATAACAGCAAGGTCACTGAATTGAGTAGCAAATTATCAAGTATTGTAGATATTACTGGAAAATGGTGGTCCATAGGATTCAGAATTTGTAGGAGTGACTTTTCAGATGAAAGAAAACAAAGAGACTGCATCCGGTTAGTAGGTTGCCATAGGAGAGACAGTTTGGTTAGGGTTGGGTAACAGGTGGGTGCATACTTTCTGTTGGTGTGAATTTGGTGTTGCCTGGAATTTTTCTCCCTCCATGAGCACATGGCAGCTTAACTGGGAAGCAACATGTGATGGGAACCAAATGCTTCAGGGGCAGACATATCATTAGTGCAACCTGTGCAGCCGCGCAGGGGCCCAAGAGGTAAGCGTAGCCACTTCTACCTCCAAAGCAGGTGGAATTATGCATTATAATGAGTAATTAGATTACAAAGTGCCCATGTATGGTTCTTGCATAAGAGGGGCCCTCTTCTATCTGTGGTCGCCAGTGCAATTCTTAGATGTTATTGTAAACAATGCTGGAAACCCAGGTTAATATGAATGCCTTCAAGATGACACAGAGATCCACAGATGACCATAAAAAAGAGTGTTAGGTTCCTTTTATGGATAATCTCCAATAAAACGAAAAGTCATTGTTCGCATTCTGTAGATCTCTGTGCCATCTTCAATATAAATTGTCTCTTCAGAGAGGAGGAGGACTAGAACTCTAGCGCCACCTACTGGAAGTAGCAATCCTAAAAGTGAATATCAACTCTCTAACGAGCCTTGCCGCATGACTTTGGATAAACGCCAAAACCAGAATCTCAGTTTGCAGACACTGTGTTCATCTTCAACGTATCCATATTGAAATGGGTTTCCAGCGCTGGTTATTATTGCCTTTTAACAATGGGATTTTTGGGAAAGACTATAACTGAATCTGTGTGTATGATGTACACCTGTCCCCATGAGTTTTGTCTGACTTCTCCTTCTTCCTCCACATTCAATGATGATAGGCTAACTCTAACTACAGTATAACTACTTTTCCTAACACCACCACCAATGGTCCAGCTTACAAGGCTGATCTCTCGAAAATTCAGAGGCCAATGATCGCATGTGTATAGGTAGCTCTACACTAATGGTTATGTGTACAGATAGATGACTAGCCTTGGATTAGTTGCAAATTCTCCATGTAGAATCTAGATCCCTAGAATGGGTCCTGAGCTTGGCTGCCTCTGTCAGTAATAGATGGTGCTCTCTTGACTGCCTCTTCATTCAAGCCTATCCTAACCGTTTCTGTGGAGAAAGAAGTAATGGCGGGTACTTGCTTTAGTGATCAGTAGGTTTCCCGATTGCGGTTCCAAACAAGTAAATATTTTTCATCTATCCTCCAAGTAAGTCACATACAGTGTGATATCGGGAGGAGTAACCCAGGAGAAAGTGCTTCATTCTAGAGCTCCTCACACAAGGAAGGGACTGCACCTCACTTTGGCTAATAGTTGACGGTCCTAAGCGGTGAGACCACTTAATAACTCAGAATTATCGAATTGAATAATTGAAAGCTTTCTGATCTATAACTCCCTGGGATTATCAGAGGTAAAATAATCGCCCTTACATCTCTATAAACTATCAGTCAAACATGGACCACTGTTTAGAATGAACCTTTTCTCCAGGGCTCTTAAGCCTTTAGCTATATTTTAAGAATCTTTTAGAGCAGTTTCGAGGTTGTTAAAAATGTGATATTTGTATTAATAACCAATATCATATGCTGTGCAGAGCAGATGTGCGCCAGATGTACTCATATATGTATATAATGCTCGATGCCTACAGTTACTTGAGAGTGGATTGCAGGCACCACCTTGACAGGTTTGAACTGCACGAGACCTCTCATTAAATCTATTTATAAAATACAATCATACGGCTGAAAGAAGCAATTGTGCGTGCGCAATGGAAAAAGGTAGGCTTTTCCCACACACACCACCTACATAAGTCTTGGCTGAGTAGGTGGGGACTCCCTCTCCATATCAACAAAACTTCATCTACACTTCTTGTTTCTGGATTGCTCTGAAGGTGAACATTGCATGCAAGTTTGGGCAAGCGTCTCTCAAAGGTGTTGTTCAGCTATGTTCTTGGTAGCACACATACGCATGCACGCACACAAAGACACACACCGGCGGGATGGTTTCTGTATGTGGGTGTGAGGTGAAACCTGCACTAGACTTTTTATTTTCATGATTTAAGATTATTCCACAGCTTTACACACACTGAACACAGACAGAAACTTTCCCTTCAATGAAACTGATTTATAATTCTGCATGACTATTTACAATGGTGAAGGATAAGACACACAGATAGATAGATAGATAGATAGATAGATAGATAGATAGATAGATAGATAGATAGATAGATAGACGGACGGACGGACGGACGGACGGACAGACAGACAGACAAACAGATAGATAGATAGATAGATAGATATGGGATAGATAGATAGACAGACAGACAAATAGATATGGGATAGATAGATAGATAGATAGATAGATATGGAATACTGTAGGTAGATAGATATGGGCTAGATAGATAGATAGATAGATAGATAGATAGAAAATAGATACTGTAGATAGATAGATAGATAGAAAATAGATACTGTAGATAGATAGATAGATAGATATGAGATAGATGATAGATAGATAAATGATAGAAATAGAAAGATATGAAACAGACAGACAGACAGATAGATCGATAGATAGATAGATAGATAGATAGATATGGGATAGATATGAGATAGATAATAGATAGATAATTAGATATGGGATCGATAGAGATAATAGATAGATAGATAGATAGATATGAGATAGATGATAGATAGATAAATGATAGAAATAGAAAGATATGAAACAGACAGACAGACAGATAGATCGATAGATAGATAGATAGATAGATAGATAGATAGATAGATAGATAGATAGATAGATATGGGATAGATATGAGATAGATAATAGATAGATAATTAGATATGGGATCGATAGAGATAATAGATAGATAGATAGATAGATAGATAGATAGATATGAGATAGATGATAGATAGATAAATGATAGAAATAGAAAGATATGAAACAGACAGACAGACAGATAGATCGATAGATAGATAGATAGATAGATAGATAGATAGATAGATATGGGATAGATATGAGATAGATAATAGATAGATAGATAATTAGATACGGGATCGATAGAGATAATAGATAGATAGATAGATAGATAGATGTGTAAAAAATAGGAACAGCACAAAATACATTGGAGCAGTGCACGCTTCTCCAGACACCTTAATGTCGTTAGATAATAGAAAGAAAAAAAAGCAGCACCAAAACAGTAATGGTGTGAACTATTTAATAGCCTAGTGGCGTGGCAACGTTTCGGATATGGCTTGAGAATGGATTGCCATATCCAAAACGCTGCCACGCCACTAAGCTATTAAACAGTTCACACCATTACTGTTTTGGTGCTGCTTTTTTTTTGATAGATAGATAGATGATAGATAGATAGATGATAGAAATAGATAGATAGATGATAGAAATAGATAGATAGATAGATAATAGGTGATAGGCAGATAGTTAGATAGATAGATAGATATGGGATAGATAGTTAGATAAATAAGTAGATGATAGATAGATATGAGATGGATAGATAAATATATAGATAGATTACTTTAGTCTTTATCTCTTTAAAATATAGTCAAGACCCATTGACTGAGGATGATGTTCTAGTCATCTTAAAGGGAATCTGACCCCAAGTTTTTACCATCTGATCTGAGAGCAGCATAATGTGGAGACAGAGACTCTCATTTCAGTGATATGTCTCTTACTGGGCTGCTTGCTGTAGTTTTGATAAAACCACTGTTTTATCAGCAGGAGATTATCATTGGAGAACTAGTGCCGTGTGTCTTCCATTTTTATAAGCTCTTTATAACCCCTATCCACGCCACCACTGAATGGCAGCTTTCTGCCTATGCACGGTGTACAAAAAAAGCTGCCAATCAATGATGTGGGTGGAGTTATACAGAGCTCAGCATTCAAAGATATGGTAAATCTACAGCAAAGAAAAGACTGATTTTATCAAAGCTGCATCAAGCAGTCAAGTGAGTGATTCATAGCTGGAATCAGGGTCTCTGCACCTACATCATGCTGTTCTTGGATGGGTTAGCAACAAAATAACTATACGGGCAAGTAAGGCTACATTCACATTAGTGTCTCTGTGTGCTGCATATCATCTGCATGCGCAAACGCATGCCAAAGCGCATTGAAATGCATGGTTACGCTGCATTTTTAATCCGCATCAGCTTAAGCATTACGCCAAAAAAATGCTGTGTGTGCGATTTTGCATGCGTTTGCATTTTTTCAGAGCGTGCGTTTGAATTTTCAACGAATTTTGTAATGCGGCAAATGCTGTTCCAGGAGAATTCCTGTCTTCATACCCCCTTTATATACAGCAGGGATTTTGCAGGGGGTGAAATCATTTCCTGGACATGATTAGTGTGAAGAGCGCATGAGTATCGAACGCATGCGTACACAAGTCCTTGCGTTCCAATGTGTCCCCATAGACAGTAATGCGTTGTGTTGATGCACTCATCCGCATGTAAACACATGTCCCTGCACTCACAATGTTAAAGATATGTATGCAAGGTGCATGCGGATCGGTACGCAGGTATACGCTGCGCACACATACGCTAATCTGAACCCGGCCTTAAAAGGTCAATCAGGCAAAGTGGACATTCAAAATATTCTAAACAAAGATCTTTTTACTTGGACCTCCTCTGCATTTGCCCATTGCACTTGTTTATTATATTACACTGTGCATTTAAAATATGCTTATTCTTATTATGGCACGAGCGATAATATTATTATAGATGCAAATGACGATCCCAATGTGTAAGACCAGCACAATATTTGTTGATGTGGCTTATGCTTATGTTAGCAGGTCGATTATTGTGTGTTCAAATTATTATTTATTAAAAATGTAATTCACTTACCCTTCCATGTAGCTCCCTCAGCCATGGGAGGGCTGACTGTCACTTATACTGAAGATATATTGATGCTAGTGCTACCAGGAAGGCTGCCATACATTACAGGGAAGTAAGGTGATGGATGGACAACCATTAATTGAACCCTTTTTAGTGAACAATCATATTATAGTTGTAGTCAGACTTAGTTGATTTTGGCTGATACTGTAACTCAAAGTGGTCATACATGATAAAGAAAAAAATGTTTAGTGATTCATGCTACCTGAAAACCAGGCAGCATGAACCTGACACTGGCTGTCTCAGTGGGGGACCCAGACAAAAAAGGGCCCCTGTGCAAGATTAGTATAAAGGGCCCTTTGTAGTCCAATAGTTCATCATAATGCAATATTCCACCTACTTTGGAGGTGAAAATGGTCCTCTAGCTCTCAGGACCCTGTGCAGGGGCACAGGCTGCAACAATGACATTTCTAATTACAGCCATGTGCGGTTTCCGCTAACACTGCAGAGTTTCACAGAAAACATTCTTGGATGAGCAGTTAGATGAAGGTACCATGCTGATGGGTTCCCTTTAATTAGCAGGGTATATTAGGATAAATGATCACGCAGACCTGTCTTTACTTCTCCCCATATGTTGTTCTTTTCTAAATGATTGTTCAAGTAATGTATAGTAAGCTACAGCACTATACTGACTGTTGAATGAAAATTCTAAAAATTCTAAAAACTTTTTTCCATGTGTTCTGTCATCTGTCAGCTAAAATGACTGTTTGCTGTGAACGGCTGGAGTCACACTTGTGAGTCTCTCGCATCAATATCTGGCACTCCGAACCAGACTGTGCGGCTGCATGTATTTCCCGAGTGCCGGGTATTGATGCGACTTTCTCGCATAGCTCTCGCAAGTCTGACCCCAGCCAAAGAGTAGCTATCGCTTTAATTTGCATTTCATAAATCAATAGTACGTGTGAAAAAAAGTAAATTTTGTAGTACACTGCATTTTATCAAATACATCTGCTTCTTTCTTCTCCTGGATTGATCACTTATGCTCAAAATTCTCAATTCACAGGTAAAATCTGCATTCAGTGAAGTCAGATTGTGAAATTACTGAGAGAGGAGATGGCAGTTACTGCTAATAAGATTTTAGATGGCGGGGGAGGGGATAGCGAAGGAGGGAGGAGCTAGAGACAGAACTCCTCCCTCTTCCCACCTTCTACATAAAACCCTACCAGCACCAAATGCCATCTCCTATCTCAGTGATAAGAAAGTCTGTCCTTACTGAATACTGATTTTACCCTGGTATTGAGAATTTTGAAAAAGAATTATCAGTCCTGGTGGAGAAAGAAGCAGAATTCTCTGTTAAGACATATTACAATGTTTCTTATTTTCACTTTTTTTTAATTAATTTCAGAAATAAAAATTAAATCGGCGGTTACTCTTTAAGTTGCAATTGTTCGTTAAGATTGAAATATTTCGCTCTCATTCACTTTAGATTATTATCTATGTCCACCAAAAGAGTAAGAAAATAGATAAATACAAAGCCAGGACAAACCACTGGGGGAGACTTCTGCCTGCAAATGACAGCTTCAGAGAACAACTAGGAAATGTCAGGCTAGTGTTAACGTTTTATAGACATTAAAGAGAAGATTTATAGAGAAGGAAAAAATGTACCAAATCCTCCTTTAGGCTATGGGCCCACGTAGCGTTTTAAAACTCACAATGAAAATCGGACTCCTTCCAAGAAATCACGCGTTTTTTTCCGCGCGATTTCACCGCGATTCTGTTCGCAATTTTGCTGCGATTTTCTCAAGCACTTTCCAAGCGATTTGAAGCATTGCTTGGAAAGTGATTGACAGGTTGGTCACACTCGTCAAATATAGTGTTTGACAAGTGTGACCAGGTTTTCACTATTGAGGCCGCCTATGCGGCATCAATAGTAAAAGATAACATGTTAAAAATGATAAAAAAATAAAAAATCGGGGTATATTTACCTTCCGACGTCCCGCGCTGCCATCCCGGGCCTCAGCGTTCCCAGCGATGCCTTGCGAGACCTGTGATGACGTAGTCTCGCGTTGCTATAGCGATCTCACGAGACCGCTAGAGTCACACGAGACTACGTCATCACAGGACCTTGCATTACTGGGAACGCTTAGGCCAGGAATGCAGCGCGGGACGCCGGAAGGTAAATATACCCCCGATTTTTTATTTTTTATTCTTTTTTTTACAGGGGTATGGTACCCAGGGCCTGGAGGACAGTTTCCTCTCCTCCACACCGTGGGTACCAACCGCACATGAGACGCTTATCTTCCCTCATGGTGGGCATAGCCACATGCGGGAAGTAAGCGGTTCTCATGCATTCCTATGGGTGCGGAATCGCGGCAATTCTTTGCGATTCCGCACAAAAGAATGATCATGCTGCGATTTTATTCCGTGATGCGATTCCGCCACGGAAAAAAAGCGCAGCATTAACACAGCATGTGCGGAATGCCATAGGAATGCTTGGGGTGCGTCATGTACAAGATTTTTAAACGTTTTCGCAGCGTTTTCGCGCCGAAAATCGCGGCAAAAACGCTTAAAAATCGCATCGTGGGCACACAGCCTTAATGTGCTATTCCAGAGAAGCAGCAACCATGGAAGCAATTTGCAGAACAAAGAGAAACAGCATTCAGGCCAAACCCAGCATCTAGTCAATTTCATTTGTTCTGGAGGCTAAAGGGAATATATGACCAGCCACTATGTAGGACAAGAAGAAGTGATATCAACATTCAAATCAAATGCAAATTATTTTATTTTTTTTTACAAGACATATTTTTACATACAGCCAGCATGTATCAGGCACTAGCTGTATGCTCTTAGTCAGGTATGTTTGTCTCTGAAGCGCTCCAGCATGAAAACCAAGATTAATTTATAGATTATTCGGACAGGCGTGTCCCCGGCGACTTCTCCCCACCCCCTGACCTGGACTGACAGGTCTTTCCCTATACTCGCATGTAAGCGGATACCTGGTAATCCAGTGCGGCAGGCAGGAAGAAGCCACCAGGGACCTGCCTGTCGAGTAGTCTACAGCATGGTCTCTGTTCTTGGTGGCTATTATACTATGTTTTTCTCTGAAATGCAGTGTTCCAGAGTCAAATATACCTGGCTGAGTTCATACAGCCATTGCCTAATACAAGTATCAGGTATCAGGGTCACTTCAACCTCCTGATAACCAAGCTGAAACGCTCCTTATGACCAGCCAAATATTTTCAGTTTTGCCTCTCTCCATTTCAGGAATCATACTTTTTTCTACTGAAGTAGCTGTAGGAGGCCTTATCGTAGGCAAAATAAATTGTATTATTTTTCAGCTCTATTTGGGACTACCTATAATTACTGTGTAATTGTAACTGGCTGACATTGCTATGGACAGCAGAGACACGCTGCTGCTTTAAGAGGCAGCACCCGCTTGGCTGATGCGATGGTAAATTCTGTTCTACCCTTCATCAAAAGACTGCTTTGGTTTGCTCTTCCAGCTATGGAGAGGGGAGGGGCTGTTTTCCCAGTGAGTGTTCGGAGCTGGGAGTCTGCATGAGACTGACATGAGGAGAAAAGCGTGCAGCTTGTAACTGACTGAATTTGTGGGATGGTTTATACCCTTTTGGGGATAACGAAGGAGATTTTCCTGTTTTGCTGCGAGGAGCCACGAAGATCTGCGAGGAAGGAATTCAGAAGCGGGAGTTCACCGTTTCTAGAAACAGGCTCGGAATCTTCACACAAGGACAAGACAATGTTGCACAGAGCTTCCAGGGAGGACGTCGCATCATCTTGCAGAGAACTGCAGGGGGCCCCCAGGAAGGAACTGAGACATCAACTTTACAGTGAGGGTTAACCCCGTGTGCGCACATGTTTAGGGCTTAGGATAGGCTGCAATAGACAGAGCATGGTAGCCGTGCGGCTGAAGTAGCAGCGGCCAGTTAGGCTATAGTTAAAGTAGCAGCATACTGTACTTTATTGTATTGTTTTGCCTTTTGACAAAAATACACTGATCTGTAATAGTTGGTGCACCGTGCCATTTGTACGGCCAAGCTAGAGAATATCACTTTTGTAAATTGTTTTGTCATTGCATACCCCTGCTTACACTTTCCTAACACTGCATTCCTTGCCTGTAAAAAAACTAACCCTTTGTTGTTTGCACCTCATCTTGTGTGCCATAGTCTCCCTGCATTGTGGTGGTCCCCCGGCCATCGCTTCATAATTTCTATACCCTCTTTTCCATGAAAATATTAAAAAAAAGTGATTTGTTGCATTGCAATGCGAAAAAGTAAAAAAAAAAATTGCTCCAGATTTGGGCTAGGGGGGATAATAGTTAAGGAGGTTAATGCATTAACAGTGAAAACAGGTTACAGACAATATAGAACAATAATCTGAAGCCGATCATTGACTGACTATACTGTATCTGAGTAGATGGTGTGAAGCAGCGTATTCTGCAAACACAAGTCAATCTCCCATACACACAATGTCTACACTTTCTCACTTGTGTTTTAGGTGTTTTAATGAACTTCTCTATCTCGTCTCTCTTTTATCTTCGACAATAGCCATGCCACGGCGCATTTCCCAGTCTCGCAAATTAACTTCACAGGTTTCAACTTCCAGATAAAACTTTACATAAGAACGAAACAAAATGTTTCCAAAATAACAAAAGCTTAGTATGAATGCTTTGGTGTACAACAATAGAAGACAGAAGCCATCAATCTTCTTGGATTATTCTGCAGGTCAACAATTTGCTAAGCCAGCTGCCTAATCAATTGTCTCTTCAGATTGACCAGGAATGAAAGTTAAAAATTCTTCTCCGTATCCTATCTAAAGATCATTTATAAGACCCAAGATTTTCTTTGTGAGCGAAGTGAAATAGGACTCGGAAGAGTCAATTCATTGATTAAAGATACAAATCCTGAGAAAATTAAAAATGATTGATAACAGTTTATTCAGGAAGAAAAATGGTTTCTAAGTGTTTGATAAAATGAACATAAAAAAAGCACAAGAACAAAACAAAATAACTTTTCAGACCATTTTAAGAGCTTGGTTTTGTAAGATTATATAAAAAAAGAGCAACAAATCATAACATAGCTGACTATGCTATGATTAAGGGCATCTGGGACTAGAAACACAACAGTTTTTTATCTTTGTATTTGGGTTTTATAGTTTAAAGAAATAAAATAGTGCTTTTATTTCACCTGTTGAAGTGCCACTCTCTTCACTTTTCCCACTGTTGCTGAGCCACACCAGCTCGAGCTATGGCCACCGGATTTCCTCCCGTGGATTTTCAATCTACAAAGCGTGGCAAGCTCTGACACTTTTTTCTACATTAAAAAGTACAGTGTTTTTTCTAAATGAGTGAAATAATTAAGACTTTTTATTCTTTTTTAAATATTTTGGGTTTTTTTACCATATTTTAGGAAGTAACAAAATAAAAATTACAGTTTCAATCTAGTCTTAAATTATCAATAGAAATTACATGGCTGTCATACAAATTCTTGTTCATTCAACAATTATTTCCTTCAAAGCCCATACACATATACTTCTGATTCAGCCAGGCATAGTTTCTGCATGGGGAAGGTAAGTAAATCACTCCCTGACACCTGCAGCATCATCACATCTCGTCTGAGAATGACAGGATGTACAATGCTGAATTGTAACAATCTATCCTTCCCCTCCGATATCTACCATTGGAAGAGATTCTGCATATCCCCAAACATATAAGATAGAGACGCAATCTTTCCAAAATCTGTAGGTGCAGCCATCAATAATCTCATGGGTCTAGTCCATTTTAGGATAGGTGATGTCATTAGGGCGTGGGTTTTTCCATTGCTACTCAAAGATAGCTCTATTACTGAAAGAATGTTGAGTTGTTTCTAAGCATTTGTGGTGCAGCTATATACAGTTGTGCTCAAAAGTTTACATACCCAGGCATAATTTTTGATTTCTTGGCCTTTTTCCAGAGAATATGAATCTTTTTTTCCACTCATTGTTAGTGGTTGGGTGAAGCCATTTATTGTCAAACTACTGTGTTTTCTCTTTTAAATCATAATGACAACCCAAAACATCCAAATGACACTGATCAAAAGTTTTCATACCCCATTTCTTAATACCGTGTATTGCCCCCTCTAACATCAATGACAGCTTGAAGTCTTTTGTGGTAGTTGTGGATGAGGTTCTTTACTTTCTCAGATGGTAAAGCTGACCACTCTTCTTGGCAAAAAGTCTCCAGTTCATGTAAATTTCTAGGAAGGCTAGCATGAACTGTGTGCTTGAGATCTCCAGAGAGTAATTCAATGATATTGAGGTCAGGAGATGGAGATGGCCACTTCAGAACCTTCACTTTGTTCTGGTGTAGCCATTGATAGGTCATCTTGGCCTGGTTTTTTAGATCATTATATGTTGGCAAGTATGTCCCATGCACAGCTTCCAGGATGATGTTTGCAAATTTTTTTCTCCAGTATTTGTTGATAACGTGCTACATGCCTGTTACCTACCAGTAGCAAGAAAAAATGGACCCTAAAATGTGTTGTGCAATTTCTCCTGAGTACTCCGATACCCCATATGTGGGAGAAAAATACTGCTTTGGAACACGGGAAACCTCGGAAGGGAAGGAGCGCCATTAGACTTTTTGAATTTAAAATTTGCTACAATAATTAGTTGACGCCATGTCACATTTGGAGAGCCCCTGATGTGCCTAAACAGTGGAAACTGTTCACAACTGACATCAGTTTAGAAAATAGATCCCTCAGGGAACTTATCTAGATGCGTTGTGAGCACCAGGTGCTTCACAGAAGTTTATAACATTGAGCCGTAAAAATAAAAAAATCTAATTTTTCACACAAAAATGTTTTTTAGCCCCAAATTTTGCATTTTCACAATGGCAACAAGGAACGTTGTACCATAAAATGTGCTGTGCAATTTCTCCTTAGTATGATAATACCACATATATTGGGGAAAACTACTGTTTTGGCACTTGGCAGGGTTGTGAAGTGAAGGAGCGCCATTATGTTGAGCCTTAAAAATAAAAAAATCACATTTTTCACACAAAAAAGTCCATTTAGCCCCAATTTTTTAATTTTCCGAAGGCTAATATTAAAAAATGCACTATATAATTTGTTGTGCAATTTCTCCTGATTATGTCGATACCCAATATGTGGAGGAAAACCACTGTTTGGGCACATGGCAGTACTCAGAAAGGAAAGAGCATCATTTGACTTTTTGAATGCAACATTTGCGGAAACCGTTAGCCAATGGCATGTCGAGTTTAGAGAGACCCTGATGTGCGTAAAAACTGGAAATCCCCCACAGGTTACCTCATTTTAGAAACTAAACCCCTCAAGGAACCTATCTAGATGTGTAGTGAGGACATTGAACACTCAGGTGCTTCATAGAAGTTTATAACGTTGAGTGGAGAAAAAAAAAAGATATTTTCCCTACTAAAATGTTTTTAACCCAATTTTTTTATTTTCACAAGGGTAACATGAGAAAATGGACCTCAAAATTTGTTGTGTAATTTCTCCTGAGTATATGTGGTGGGAAACTACTGTTTGGGTGCATGGCAGGGCTCAGAAAGGATGGAGTCAAGTTTTGGAATGCAGGTTTTATGGAATGTTCCATGGGTCCAGCCAGGAGTCCACATTTCAGAATCTAAATATTTTCTGCTAATAGTGTGTGGTACATCTAGTAGTCCACATTTCAAAATCTAAATCCTTTCTGCTAATAGTGTGGTCCAGCCAGAAGTTTACATTTAAGAATCTAAATAGTTTGTGTAAATAGTGTGATCCAGCCAGGAGTCCTCATTTCAGAATCTAAATCTTTTGTGCTAATTGTGTGTTACAGAAATCAGTCCACATTTCGGCATCTAAACCTTTCGTGCTAATTGTGTGGTCCAGCCACACTATCTCAGTAAATAAATACATAATGTTAATTTACTGACAAGTGACTGACTGGTGTGGGACTAGGGTTGTGAAACAGCTGGTTAAAAGAGTACATCCAACATGAGTGGGGGAAAAGCGAGGTCATGATGAAAGGAATAGTCTTGGTGTTCGAGGTGTCCGTGGAGTAGCTGGTAATGTTACTGAAAGCTCTATTGAACAAACACCGACTCGTCCTATCCAAAGACAACTGACAACTTCTGAAACTGGACGGAGTACTTGACTCCCTTTCTTTGTCAGCCACACAGTGGGACTCTTCAGAAACACCAACTTCAGAACTGAAAACATCATCTTTTTGCATATCACCCTAAACCAAATGGTGAGGGGGGCTATAATAGCACAGGACACTCTTAAGCAATAATACAACACAAGAAAAAGTAAAAGAGAGCTCACAAGTCTCAGATAAAATTAATATCATAATTTATTCAAAAGGTACGTATAAATCACATAACGATAGTAAATAATGTAAGGACAAAATTGAATGGATGACATCACAGGTGTAACACACAGGAACCACCATAAGTATAAGTTGGTGGGAGAGCAAAAATTGGCCACGAAGCTAACAAAAGTGCCAGTGCAATAGATAAATAAAACAAAACAGTCCCTCTGTAAAAAGTGCTGGAAAAAGAACACAATACTGCTCTAGGTCCAATGCTCAATGATATGAATATGTAAAAAAGCAGTAGTCGTACACAGGAAATATATATGTAGCAGTGAAGAAAAAGAGCAATACTGTGTCCTATCCAGCTCAAACAGTAAGTAGAAAAATAAGGTGGATATCACTTTAAGAAAGCAATGTTGCTAGAAATGCCAACAAAATTCCCTTTCCCTTTGTCACCATTGTAGTAACCTATGTGCCCAGCCCCAATGCGCATTTCGCGTGGGCTTCCTTAGGGGGCTGTGTGACAAAACGCGCATTGGGTGAGGGTAGAGCTGGTCACGCAGCGGTATGGAGGAATGATGGATACTGTACTTTGTAGGCATGTTGGAAGAGATGGTTCTTCAGTTTCCATGATAGGCGAAAGTCTGATATGTTGGAGTAGAGAGTTCCAGAGTAGGGGGGATGCACGGGGGGGAAATCTTGTATGAGATTGTGGAAAGAGGAGATAAGAGAGGAATAGAAAAGGAGATCTTGTGAGGATCGAAGGTTGTGTGCAGATAAGTACCTGGAGACTAAAGGGGGTTTTACACTAAGCGATATCGCTAGCAATATCGCTAAAACGTCACTGGTTTTGTGATGTTCTAGCGATATTGCTAGCGATATCGCTATTTGTGATACTTACCTCTGACCGGTTCCCCCGCTGTCCATCGCTGATCGCGCGAGAATGTCCGGCTCCATTTCTCGTCGGGCGCTTCCTGCTGGGACTTCCTGCTGTGACGATGAGCGACTTGTGGAGGCGGGCGGGAGGACGTCAGGATCGCTGTGCGTGAAGGGTGAGTATCGTGCGCTGCGTCGCTGCTGCATCGCTGTGAGATCTGCCTGTGTGGCAGCTCACTAGCGATCATTTAGTGATGCACCAGCGATCCTGACCGGGTCGGATCGCTGGTCGGATCGCTGGTGCATCGCTAAATGTAAAAGGGCCTTAAGTCACAGATGTATGGATGAGACAGGTTATGGATGGTTTTATATGAGATGGTTAGGGTTTTGAACTAGAGTCTCTGGGTAATGGGGAGCCAGTGAAGGGATTGCTAGAAAGTAGGGGATAGGGAAAAGCAGTGGGATAGGTGGATTATTCAGGCAGCAAAGTTTAGGATAGACTGGAGGGGTGCGAAACTGTTAGAAGTGAGGCCACAAAGCAGGAGGTTGCAGTAGTCAATGCGGGAGATGAGTGCTTGGACTAGGATTTTTGTAGATTCTCGACTGAGGAATGTACAGATCCGGGAAATATTTTTGAGTTGTACTCAGCAAGAAGTGGAAAGTGCATGGATATGTGTTTTGAAGGAGAGAACAGAATCGAGGGTTACTCCAAAGCAGAGAGCTTGCGGTACGCTCTCATCTACGACTAGTAGATGAGGGACAGAAAGAGCGGCAAGCTGTCCAAAGGAATCTTGTTCCTGCAAGACAACGCCTCCGCTCACACTCCACAAGCAACCAAGGTAAAACTAGCTGAGTTGGGATTCCAGTTGGTTGACCACCCACCTATATTCACCAGATCAAACTCCCTCTGACTAGCGTCTGTTTCCAAACCTGAAGAAACACCTCAAGCATACCAAATTTCACACCATTTCTGATGCCATGGTTGTTACGGATGCCTGGTGTGAGGCACAACCAAAATCCTTCTTTTTTTCAAGGTTACAGAACTTGGAATACCGATGTAAGAAGTGTGTTGACATCAGTGATTAGTATGTGGGATAAATGTAAAGTTTCATCTTGCTATCTCGTTTCTTTCTGAGTAAAGCCAAAGACTTATCAGCAGCCCCTCGTATGCCCCTTTTCACATGTAAAGTGCCATGGAATAAATTAGACTATAACAATAAATAATAATAATACCGCTGTGCGGCTGCCAAAAATAGGGAAACGAGTAGACCGTCCAGTACTCAAAATGCTGTGCAATTATACTATTTCTACTCTGGGGAAATTGATGTCCCTTTAGTGGTATGTAGCAATAATGTTTGGAAATGTTTGGACTCCGTTGGGTCTCCTTCATGTATGTTGCCTGAATTTGACACCTGTCACTCTTCTAACTGTTACTAATCAATGTTTAAGCTAGAAATGCTGGTCCAAGCCCTGTACAAGGCCTTATACTATGCATCCATGCTGTGCAATTATACTATTTGTACTCTGGGTCAATTGATGCCACTTTCCTTGGCCCTAATTTGAGCTTTTTTGGCAGCTTTTTGGCAACCCTGAAAGTGTTGTCTATGCGTTTGGTTATGCCTACCGTTGAATTCAATGGGGTTCGGATACGTTCGATGAACTGTTAGGTGAACTGTTCGACGAATATTGAGACATTCGCTAATCTGAACCGAACCTTGAGAGGTTCGCTCATCTCTACTCTCAATATGATTTTCCAGGGCAGTACATATAATTAAGCAGATATCAAACAAGTTTTTTTTTTTATTTAAAGGGAAGGTGCCATTCAAAAAATTTTTTTTCAGCAATTGAAAAAATGTAAAGAATTAATGTTTACATTTTCTTAAAAAATATTATCACTTGTTTTTAATTTTGAAAAATATGAAAAATTATTTTAAAATGTTTGGCATTTTCACTTGTTAACACTAGGGGGAGCAGCTACTGAAATTTGGCACAAAAAACTAGTGCACAACTAGCTCACATTACTGCCCTGCAGTAACTATGGGCTGAGTCTGCTGACATGGGTGTGATGTCACTCCTCTCCTCCCCTTCTGGGTGTTTGCTAAGGGAAAAGAGAGGATGACATTTAGGAACACAGTGAGCAGCCATTTTGATGGGGCCTGCAAAGTTACTGACTGTCTTTTCATGTAAAGTCTGGATCAGAACAGGTCACCAATCAGCAGAAATGTTTCCTGGATTTCTGTGGAGCAGACAAGAAGACGGTCAATCCATGTGTATATAACACAGCGCTCTATGCACAATCCCTGAAACCAAACAGGGCGCCCCCCATAGACCAGCACACTGCTCTCCTGAAATACTCTGTGCTGCTGTCACCCTGCTCCCTCCACCATATATGAGGCCCCTGTCGCCTCGCTTTCACACATCGCCAGGACAAGATCTGAGGAGAGGAATGGGGTCTTCGGTCACCGAGGATGGCAGGAAGCAAGGATTCTGGGAGCAGGGTGACAGCAGCACAGAGTATTTCAGGAGAGTTGTGTGCTGTTCTATGGGGGGCACAGAGGGAGATATATGGGGGAGGAGCAGGGTGACAGCACCACAGAAATCCAGGAAACATTTCTGCTGATTGATGTCCTGTTCTGATCCAGAGTTTGCATGCAAAGACCACATTCCCCTCCTCAAATCCTGTCCTGGCGATGTGTGAAAGCGAGGCGTCAGGCGCAGTCCAGGGTGACGCTGGGAAGCAGGATGGGGGGAAATGTAGCCATACAGTAACGATAAAAATGAGACCCCTCTCTTCAGCTGCCTCACCAGCCCTCCCCTGACTGCACCTAACTATTACCCCTGACCCGTGTGCAGGTGCTCAGCCAGAACCACCCTAGAACGGGTCCCCTTTTAGCAGATAATACTGCCATAGGGTTCTCACATAATACCGCCATATACTTCACACATAATGCCGCCATATAGATCATACACAATACCACCATGTAGATCACACATAAAACCAGCAGGGTGACAGCAGCACAGAGCATTTCAGGAGAGCAGTATCACACAGGATATGATTAGATACACGGCTCAGGAGTCCGTATCACACATGATAGGATTAGATACACGGATCAGCAGACTGTATCACAGAGGATAGGATTAGATACACGGCTCAGCAGTCAGTATCACACAGGAAAGTATTAGATACATGGCTCAGCAGACTGTATCACACAGGAGAGGATTAGATACACGGCTCCGCAGTCAGTATCAAACATGATAGGATTAGATACACGGATCAGCAGACTGTATCACAGAGGATAGGATTAGATACACGGCTTAACAGACTGTATCACACAGGAGAGGATTAGATACACAGCTCAGCTGACAGTATCACACAGGATTGGATTAGATACACGGCTCAGCAGACAGTATATCGCAGGAGAGGATTAGATACATGGCTCGGAAGACTATCACACAGGATAGGATTAGATACACGGCTCAGCAGTCAGTATCACACAGGATAGGATTAGATACACGGCTCAGCAGACATTATCACACAGGAGAGGATTAGATACACGGCTCAGCAGACTATCACACAGGAGAGGATTAGATACACGGCTTAGCAGTCAGTATCACACAGGAGAGGATTAGATACACAGCTCAGCAGACAGAATGACACAGGATTGGATTAGATACACGGCTCAGCAGACAGTATCACACAGGAGAGGATTAGATACATGGCTCAGAAGTCAGTATCACACAGGAGAGGATTAGATACACGTTCCGCAGTCAGTATCACACAGGATAGGATTAGATACATGGCTCAGCAGACAGTATCACACAGGAGAGGATTAGATACACGGATCAGCAGACTGTATCAAACAGGATAGGATTAGATACATGGATCAGCAGACTGTATCACACAGGATAGGATTAGATACACGGCTCAGCAGTCAGTATCACACAGGAGAAGATTAGATACACAGCTCAGCAGACTGTATCACACAGGAGAGGATTAGATACACAGCTCAGCAGACAGTATCACACAGTATTGGATTAGATACACGGCTCAGCAGACAGTATCCCACAGGAGAGGATTAGATACATGGCTCGGCAGACTATCACACAGGATAGGATTAGATACACGGCTCAGCAGACAGTATCACACGGGAGAGGATTAGATACATGGCTCAGCAGTCAGTATCACACAGGAGAGGATTAGATACATGGCTCCGCAGTAAGTATCACACAGGATAGGATTAGATACACGGCTCAGCAGACAGTATCACACAGGAGAGGATTAGATACACGGCTCAGCAGTCAGTATCACACAGGAGAGGAATAGATACACAGCTCCGCAGTCAGTATCACACAGGATAGGATTAGATACACGGCTCAGCAGACAGTATTACACAGGAGAGGATTAGATATACGGCTCTGCAGTCAGTATCACACAGGACAGGATTAGATACACGGATCAGCAGACTATATCAAACAGGATAGGATTAGATACACGGATCAGCAGACAGTATCACACAGGAGAGGATTAGATACACAGCTCAGCAAACTGTATCACACAGGAGAGGATTAGATACACAGCTCAGCAGACAGTATCACAGAGGATAGGATTAGATACACGGCTCAGCAGTCAGTATCACACAGGAGAGGATTAGATACATGGCTCAGCAGACTGTATCACACAGGAGAAGATTAGATACACAGCTCAGCAGACAGTATGACACAGGATTGGATTAGATACATGGCTCAGCAGTCAGTAGCACACAGGAGAGGATTAGCTACAGGGCTCAGCAGTCAATATCACGCAGGATAGGATTAGAGGTCCAGCAAATGACCAAGTGTTTTGAAAGAGCAGGGAGCAGCTCCTCCTATGTTTTGCAAGACCATAGGGGCAGCAGCTGGTCGGGTGTTTTGGAAAGAGCAGCTTGGTCTCCAGGAGCTCGTCCTGTATCCTCTCCTGCAGCTGGTATGTGCAGAGTGAACAATGCATCCAAGCCCTGTAATGCTGGAAAAGTACAGCATCCAGGGCTTGCAACAGAGTGTAAATGGAGCTAAAAGGAAAGCACTGGGCTCTAATAAAATGGCGCCTGGCCACACTTACAGCTGCGAATTGAGCTGCCCACAGAGGCGTGCCCAGATCACAGCTGATGCTGCTGCAATGATACAGATAGGATCGGGAGCCGACTCTTGTCTCTTATGCCCAGGGACTGCCATAAATGAGCATGGAAAGTGTCATTCAGCAGCCAGAAAGGTAAGATGGCAGCCCCCAGTGGCTGCATTAATACAGTAAAAAAAGAAAACCATACACACCACTGAGTCAAGCTTAGGGGACAATATTTTTTATACTATTTTCTTTTTTACATTAAATTATGAAAAAACACGGCACCTTCCCTTTAACCCCTTCCCAACCAATGACGCCACATAGGTGTCATGAAAACCTGTGCCATTATGACCAGTGACGCCTATGTGGCATCATGAGTTTAAAGCCCCCCTGCGGGTCGGGTGACCGGGGTCACTCAAAGGTCACCCGACCCGCAGATACAGGGGGCTTTGTACTTTACCACGGGGGGGTGGCTTTGCCCCCACGTGGCTATGATCGCTCTGATTGGCTGTTAAAAGTGAAACAGCCAATCAGAGCGATAGTAATATTTCATCAATGAAATTTGATGAAATTTTACTATCCAGCCATGGCCGATGCTGCAATAGCATCGAACATGGCTGGAGATCGTGATCTGACCCCTCCCACCCGGCTGGCAGCGGCGATGTGCCGCCGCCAACTTCTGACGGCAGCAATCGGCAGCCGCCGCAATAATCTGCTCCCCCTCCGCTTCCCTCTGCCTTCCGATTGCCCCCTATAGCCCCCCTGCTACCTCATGAGTCTCAGTACCTCCCGGTGTCCCGCTGCCTTCTCTCCATGGGCGCCGCCATCTTACTAAATGGCGGGCGCATGCGCAGTGTGCCCGCGAATCTGCCGGTCGGCAGATTCATTCATTCTTTTTACAGGTACACTTTGATCACTGTGATAAACTATCACAGTGATCAAAATACAAAAAAGGTAAATAAAGCCCCCCTTTATCACCCCCTTAGCTAGGGACACATAATAAAATAAAGAAAATATATTTATTTATATTTTTCCTTTAGGGTTAGGGTTAGAATTAGGGTTAGGGTTAGAATTAGGGTTAAGTTTGCAATCAGGGTTAGGGTTGCAATCAGGGATAGGGTTAGGGTTGCAATTAGGGTTGGGTTAGGGTTGCAATTAGGGTTAGGGTTGGGGTTGCAATTAGGGTTAGGGCTGCAATTAGGGTTAGGGTTGGGGTTGCAATTAGGGTTAGGGTTAAGATTAGGGTTAGGATTAGGGTTAGGGTTGGAATTAGGGTTAAGATTAGGGTTAGGGGTGTGTTGGGGTTGGAATTAGGGTTAGGCTTGTGGTTAGGGTTATGTGTTATGAATGGGTCACCGAGGAGAAAAAAAAGCAACACACGCTAAGTCTCAGAAAACCAGAGAGGTTGGTAACTATGCAGATTGCAGATCCCTGATCTTAACACACAACTAGCAGCAGTCGTGGAGCATGCCTACGATGGTCCTGGATGCCTCGTCACAACCGGAGAGCTAAATAAGCCTAAAGTAAGAAAAGAGGAAAACTAACTCCCCCAGAGCAGACCCCAAAGGAAAGACAGCCCCCCACATGTATTGACGGTGAAGCAAGATGAAAACACAAACAAAGGCAGAAAAATAGGCTGAGCAAACGATGGGGCAAAACTAACTAGAAAGGACAGGAAAGAAAAGATACTGTCTGCAATCTGCCAAAACACCCTACCCAAAATAATGTCCAACACTTCTGATAACAAAATTAACCCTGAAGTCACTAGACTTCTCCCACTATATCAGCACTCTGAAATATTCTGAGACAGAGCAAAAAAGAGGCCAATCTAATAAAGGACAAAAGGCAAATTGGCAAATACAGATAAATAAGAGTGGAAATTCAGAACAGCCCAGCCGGGCTGGCTGACCACACAAAAACTGAGTTGACCAGCAAGAGCAAGTGTGAACATTAGCAAAAACAAACTTAACTTGAGAAGACTGGAGCAGAGCTGAAGTCCAAGACCTGAGAAGCAGACTGAATCACCAGCAACAGGATAGGGTGTCGGCTGTCTTATATCCAGTCTGATACTCCAGAGATCCAATCATTATCCTCCTCGTCAGGTGGCAGACCATTACCAATTAAACCAACCTCACTACCTCCTGTCACCACCAGAGGGAGAACGGAAGGAGAACTCCCAGCTGGTGGAGCAGAAAATGAGCTCATAACAGTACCCCCCTTGAGGAGGGGTCACCGAACCCTGATCCACGCCACCAGGCCGATCAGGATGGGCCTGGTGAAAAGCACAAACCAATTTATTGGCATGAATATCCGAGGCAGAGACCCAAGAATTATCCTCCTGGCCATAACCCTTCCTTTTGACTAAATACTGGAGTCTCCGTCTGACCAAACGAGAATCCAATATTTTCTCTACCTCATATTCCACATTGCCTTTAATCAAAACAGGGTCAGGAGGTGCCGCCACAGGAACTACTGGCTCAACAAACCTCTTCAACAGTGACTTGTGAAATACGTTATGGATTTTGAACGTAACTGGAAGAGCCAATCGAAAAGAAACAGGATTAAGAATCTCCAAAATCTTATAAGGTCCAATAGATCTTGGCTTAAATTTTGGAGATGCAACCTTCATAGGAATATTCTTAGACGACAACCAAACCATATCACCCAATTTAAACCAGGGACCAATGGTCCTATGCCGGTTGGAAAAACGCTGGGCCTTTTCCTGAGAGAGTGACAACTTATCCACCACTTGGTCCCATATCTGCTGCATTCTCACAACCACAGTGTCCACACCTGGGCAGGACGAAGATTCCATTTGTCCTGAAGAGAATCGAGGATGAAACCCAAAATTACAGAAAAAGGGTGACATCAAAGTGGCAGAACTAGCTCTATTGTTCAGCGCAAATTCGGCCAAGGGCAAAAATGAGACCCAATCATCTTGATCAGCAGATATAAAACATCTTAAATAAGACTCCAGGGTCTGGTTTGTTCTCTCATTCTGCCCATTGGTCTGGGGATGAAACGTGGAGGAGAAGGATAACTGAATTCCCAGATTGGAACAAAAGGCTTTCCAAAATCTGGAAACAAACTGGACCCCTCTATCGGACACAATGTTCTCAGGAATCCCGTGTAACCGAACCACCTGTTGTAAAAACAAGGGTACCAACTCAGCGGAAGATGGCAACTTTGGGAGTGGTACAAGATGGACCATCTTCGAAAATCTATCACAAATCACCCAGATAACAAAATTAACCCTGAAGTCACTAGACTTCTCCCACTATATCAGCACTCTGAAATATTCTGAGACAGAGCAAAAAAGAGGCCAATCTAATAAAGGACAAAAGGCAAATTGGCAAATACAGATAAATAAGAGTGGAAATTCAGCACAGCCCAGCCGGGCTGGTTGACCACACAAAAACTGAGTTGACCAACAAGAGCAAGTGTGAACATTAGCAAAAACAAACTTAACTTGAGAAGACAGAGCTGAAGTCCAAGACCTAAGAAGAAGACTGAATCACCAGCAACAGGATAGGGCATTGGCTGTCTTATATCCAGTCTGATACTCCAGAGATCCAATCATTATCCTCCTCATCAGGTGACAGACCATTACCAACTAAACCAACCTCACTACCTCCTGTCACCACCAGAGGGAGAACGGAAGGAGAACTCCCAGCTGGTGAAACAGAAAATGAGCTCATAACAGTTATGGTTGGGATTAGGGCTGGGGTGTGTTGGGGTTAGGGCTGGGATTAGGGTTTGGGGTGTGTTGGGGTTAGGGTTGAGTTAGAATTGAGAGGGTTTCCACTATTTAGGCACACCCGGGGGTCTCCAAATGCGACATGGCGCCACCATTGATTCCAGCCAATTTTGCGTCCAAAAAGTGCTCCATCCCTTCAGAGCCCCGACATGTATCCAAACAGCAGTTTACCCCAACATATGGGGTACCAGCGTACTCAGGAAAAATTGCACAACAACTTTGGGGGTCTAATTTCTCCTGATACCCTTGGGAAAATAAAAAATTGGGGGCTAGAAAATGATATTTGTGGAAAAAAAATGAGTTTTTATTTTCATGGCTCTGCGTTATAAACTTCTGTGAAGCACTTGGTGGTTCAAAGAGCTCACCACACATCTAGATAAGTTCCTTTGGGGGTCTAGTTTCCAAAATGGTGTCTCTTGTGGGGGGTCTCCACTGTTTAGGCACATCAGGTGCTCTGCAAACGCAACATGGCGTCCGATCTTAACTCCAGCCAATTCTGTGTTGAAAAAGTCAAACTGCGCTCTTTCCCTTCTGAGCCCTACTGTGTACCGAAACAGTGGTTCTCCCCCACATATGGGGTACCAGCGTACTCAGGACAAACTGGACAACAACTTTTGGGGTCCAATTTCTAGTGTTACATTTGTGAAAATAAAATATTGCAGGCTAAAAAATAATTTTTGAGGAAAAAAATGATTTTTTATTTTCACAGCTCTGCGTTATAAACTTCTGTGAAGCACTTTTGGAGTTCAAAGAGCTCACCACATATTTAAATAAGTTCCTTAGGGGGTCTAGTTTTCAAAATGGTGTCATTTGTGGGGGGTTTCCACTGTTTAGGCACATCAGAGGCTCTGCAAATGTAACATGTCGCCCGCAGACCATTCCATCAAAGTCTGCATTCCAAAACATCACTACTTCCCTTCCGAGCCCCAATGTGTGCCCAAACAGTGGTTCACCCCCACATATGGGGCACCAGCATACTCAGGACAAACTGGACAACAACTTTTGTGGTCCAATTTCCCCTGTTACATTGGTGAAAATAAAATATTGCGGGCTAAAAAATCATTTTTTGAGGAAAAAAATGATTTTTTATTTTCACAGCTCTGCGTTATAAACTTCTGTGAAGCACTTTTGGAGTTCAAAGAGCCAGGGCCGCACCTATCATGAGGTGAGTTGAGCTATTTGCCTCAGGCGGTAGTGCTTCCTGAAGACAGGGGGCAGCAGAGCAGCCCCCCTGTCAGATAACGTGGTGCCGATTCTCCCTCCTGTAACCCCTGCTGTGTCACATGTCTGACTCCGGCAAGGAAGTTTTTCTGTGGGCGGAGTTTGTGCTCTGTCCCGTTGTCTCTATTAAGTCTGCTCTGTGCCTGTATTTTATGTGTGGTTCCATGGTGTAATGGTTAGCACTCTGGACTCTGAATCCAGCGATCTGAGTTCAAATCTCAGTGGAACCTGTAAGTTTCATCTTTAGCATTATAATTTCTACTATGTTCAACTTTTCTGTGCCTGTATTGTCTATGGAGTCTACTCTGCGTTCCCGCCTTTCATCTTCCCCTCATCAGGATCTGGGTGAGTGCAGACATGGAGCTTCTGTTACTGTATGGTGCAGTTCCGGCTCCAGTGATGTATATACCCCAGTGTCTGCCCCAGTGATGTGTATATACCACAGTGTCTGCCCCAGTGATGCGTATATACCCCAGTGTCTGTATATACCCCATTATCTGCCCTAGTGATGTGTATATACCCCAGTGTCTGCCCCATTGATGTGTATATACCTCAGTGTCTGCCCCAGTGATGTGTACATACCCCAGGGCCTGCCTCAGTGATGTGTATATACCTCAGTGTCTGCCCCAGTGATCTGTATATACCCCAGAGTCTGCCCCGGTGATGTGTATATACTCCAGTGTCTGCCCCAGTGATCTGTATTTACCCCAGTGTCTGCCCCAGTGATGTGTATATACCCCAGTGTCTGTATATACCCCAGTGTCTGCCCTAGTGATGTGTATATACCCGTGTCTGCCCCAGTCATGTGTATATACCTCAGTGTCTGCCCCAGTGATGTGTATATACCCCAGTGTCTGTATATACCCCAGTGTCTGCCCTAGTGATGTGTATATATTCCATTGATGTGTATATACCTCAGTGTCTGCCCCAGTGATCTGTATATACCCCAGTGTCTTCCCCAGTGATGTGTATATACCCCAGTGTCTGCCCTAGTGATGTGTATATACCCCAGTGTCTGCCCCACTGATGTGTATATAGCTCAGTGTCTGCCCAGTGATCTGTAAATACCCCAGTGTCTGCCCCAGTGATGGGTATATACCCCAGTGTGTACCCCAGTGATGTGTATATACTCCAGTGTCTGCCCCAGTGATCTGTATATACCCCAGTGTCTGTATATACCCCAGTGTCTGCCCCAGTGATCTGTATATACCCCAGTGATGTGTATATACCCCAGTGTCTGCCCCAGTGATCGGTATATACCCGTGTCTGCATATACCCCAGTGTCTGCCCCAGTGATGTGTATATACCCCAGTGTCTGCCCCAGTGATGTGCACATACCCCACTGTCTGCCCCAGTGATGTGTATATACCCCAGTGTCTGCCCCAGTGATGTGTATATACCCCAGTGTCTGTCCTAGTGATGTGTATATACCCCAGTGTCTGCCCCAGTGATGTGTATATATCCCAGTGTCTGCCCCAGTTGTGTGTATATATACCTCAGTGTCTGCCCCAGTGATGTGTATATACCCCAGTGTCTGTATATACCCCAGTGTCTGCCCTAGTGATGTGTATATACCCCAGTGTCTGCCTCAGTGATGTGTATATACCTCAGTGTCTGCCCCAGTGATCTGTATATACCCCAGTGTCTGTATATACCCCAGTGTCTGCCCTAGTGATGTGTATATACCCCAGTGTCTGCCCTAGTGATGTGTATAGACCCCAGTGATGTGTATATACCACAGTGTCTTCCCCAGTGATCTGTATATACCCCAGTGTCTGCCCCAGTGATGTGTATATACCCCAGTGTCTACCCCAGTGTCTGTACATACCCCAGTGTTTGCCCTAGTGATGTGTATATACCTCACTGTCTGCCCCACTAATGTGTATATGCCTCAGTGTCTGCCCCAGTGATCTGTATATACCCCAGTGTCTGCCCCAGTGATGGGTATATACCCCAGGGTCTACCCCAGTGATGTGTATATACTCCAGTGTCTGCCCCAGTGATGTGCATATGCTCCAGTGTCTGCCCCAATGATCTGTATATACCCCAGTGTCTGTATATACCCGTGTCTGCTCCAGTGATCGGTATATACCAGTGTCTGTATATACCCCAGTGTCTGCCCCAGTGATGTGTATATACCCAGTGTCTGCCTCAGTGATGTATATACCCCAATGTCTGCCCCAGTGATGTATATACTCCAGTGTCTGCCCCAGTGATGTGTACATGCCCCACTGTCTGTCCCAGTGATGTGTATATACCCCAGTGTCTGCCCCAGTGATGTGTATATACCCCAGTGTCTGCCCCAGTGATGTATATACCCCAGTGTCTGCCCCAGTGATGTGTATATACCTCAGTGTCTGCCCCAGTGATCTGTATATACCCCAGTGTTTGCCCCAGTGATGTGTATATACTCCAGTGTCTGACCCAGTGATCTGTATTTACCCCAGTGTCTGCCCCAGTGATCTGTATATACCCCAGTGATGTGTATATACCCCAATGTCTGCCCCAGTGATCAGTATATACCCCAGTGTCTGTATATACCCCAGTGTCTGCCCCAGTGATGTGTATATACCC
Organism: Dendrobates tinctorius; assembly: GCF_039654945.1. NCBI lineage: Eukaryota > Metazoa > Chordata > Amphibia > Anura > Dendrobatidae > Dendrobates > Dendrobates tinctorius. Next base: position 75,290,588 of record NW_027361679.1, read on the forward strand.
CAGTGTCTGCCCCAGTGATGTGTATATACCCCAGTGTATGCCTCAGTGATGTATATACCCCAATGTCTGCCCCAGTGATGTATATACTCCAGTGTCTGCCCCAGTGATGTATATACCCCAGTGTCTGCCCCAGTGAGGTATATACCCCAGTGTCTGCACCAGTGATGTGTACATACCCCATTGTCTGTCCCAGTGATGTGTATATACCCCACTTTCTACCCCAGTGATGTATATACCCCAGTGTCTGCCCCAGTGATGTATATACCCCAGTGTCTGCCCCAGTGATGTGTACATACCCCACTGTCTGCCCCAGTGATGTGTATATACCCCACTGTCTGCCCCAGTGATGTGTATATACCCCAATGTCTGCCCCAGTGATGTGTATATACCCCCAATGTCGTCCCCAGTGTTGTGTATATACCCCGGTGTCTGCCCCAGTGATGTGTATATACCCCACTGTCTGCCCCAGTTGTGTGTATATATACCTCAGTGTCTGCCCCAGTGATGTGTATATACCCCAGTGTCTGTATATACCCCAGTGTCTGCCCTAGTGATGTGTATATACCCCAGTGTCTGCCTCAGTGATGTGTATATACCTCAGTGTCTGCCCCAGTGATCTGTATATACCCCAGTGTCTGTATATACCCCAGTGTCTGCCCTAGTGATGTGTATATACCCCAGTGTCTGTATATACCCCAGTGTCTGCCCTAGTGATGTGTATATACCCGTGTCTGCCCCAGTCATGTGTATATACCTCAGTGTCTGCCCCAGTGATGTGTATATACCCCAGTGTCTGTATATACCCCAGTGTCTGCCCTAGTGATGTGTATATATTCCATTGATGTGTATATACCTCAGTGTCTGCCCCAGTGATCTGTATATACCCCAGTGTCTTCCCCAGTGATGTGTATATACCCCAGTGTCTGCCCTAGTGATGTGTATATACCCCAGTGTCTGCCCCACTGATGTGTATATAGCTCAGTGTCTGCCCAGTGATCTGTAAATACCCCAGTGTCTGCCCCAGTGATGGGTATATACCCCAGTGTGTACCCCAGTGATGTGTATATACTCCAGTGTCTGCCCCAGTGATCTGTATATACCCCAGTGTCTGTATATACCCCAGTGTCTGCCCCAGTGATCTGTATATACCCCAGTGATGTGTATATACCCCAGTGTCTGCCCCAGTGATCGGTATATACCCGTGTCTGCATATACCCCAGTGTCTGCCCCAGTGATGTGTATATACCCCAGTGTCTGCCCCAGTGATGTGCACATACCCCACTGTCTGCCCCAGTGATGTGTATATACCCCAGTGTCTGCCCCAGTGATGTGTATATACCCCAGTGTCTGTCCTAGTGATGTGTATATACCCCAGTGTCTGCCCCAGTGATGTGTATATATCCCAGTGTCTGCCCCAGTTGTGTGTATATATACCTCAGTGTCTGCCCCAGTGATGTGTATATACCCCAGTGTCTGTATATACCCCAGTGTCTGCCCTAGTGATGTGTATATACCCCAGTGTCTGCCTCAGTGATGTGTATATACCTCAGTGTCTGCCCCAGTGATCTGTATATACCCCAGTGTCTGTATATACCCCAGTGTCTGCCCTAGTGATGTGTATATACCCCAGTGTCTGCCCTAGTGATGTGTATAGACCCCAGTGATGTGTATATACCACAGTGTCTTCCCCAGTGATCTGTATATACCCCAGTGTCTGCCCCAGTGATGTGTATATACCCCAGTGTCTACCCCAGTGTCTGTACATACCCCAGTGTTTGCCCTAGTGATGTGTATATACCTCACTGTCTGCCCCACTAATGTGTATATGCCTCAGTGTCTGCCCCAGTGATCTGTATATACCCCAGTGTCTGCCCCAGTGATGGGTATATACCCCAGGGTCTACCCCAGTGATGTGTATATACTCCAGTGTCTGCCCCAGTGATGTGCATATGCTCCAGTGTCTGCCCCAATGATCTGTATATACCCCAGTGTCTGTATATACCCGTGTCTGCTCCAGTGATCGGTATATACCAGTGTCTGTATATACCCCAGTGTCTGCCCCAGTGATGTGTATATACCCAGTGTCTGCCTCAGTGATGTATATACCCCAATGTCTGCCCCAGTGATGTATATACTCCAGTGTCTGCCCCAGTGATGTGTACATGCCCCACTGTCTGTCCCAGTGATGTGTATATACCCCAGTGTCTGCCCCAGTGATGTGTATATACCCCAGTGTCTGCCCCAGTGATGTATATACCCCAGTGTCTGCCCCAGTGATGTGTATATACCTCAGTGTCTGCCCCAGTGATCTGTATATACCCCAGTGTTTGCCCCAGTGATGTGTATATACTCCAGTGTCTGACCCAGTGATCTGTATTTACCCCAGTGTCTGCCCCAGTGATCTGTATATACCCCAGTGATGTGTATATACCCCAATGTCTGCCCCAGTGATCAGTATATACCCCAGTGTCTGTATATACCCCAGTGTCTGCCCCAGTGATGTGTATATACCCCAGTGTCTGCTCCAGTGATGTGTATATACCCCAGTGTATGCCTCAGTGATGTATATACCCCAATGTCTGCCCCAGTGATGTATATACTCCAGTGTCTGCCCCAGTGATGTATATACCCCAGTGTCTGCCCCAGTGAGGTATATACCCCAGTGTCTGCACCAGTGATGTGTACATACCCCATTGTCTGTCCCAGTGATGTGTATATACCCCACTTTCTACCCCAGTGATGTATATACCCCAGTGTCTGCCCCAGTGATGTATATACCCCAGTGTCTGCCCCAGTGATGTGTACATACCCCACTGTCTGCCCCAGTGATGTGTATATACCCCACTGTCTGCCCCAGTGATGTGTATATACCCCAATGTCTGCCCCAGTGATGTGTATATACCCCCAATGTCGTCCCCAGTGTTGTGTATATACCCCGGTGTCTGCCCCAGTGATGTGTATATACCCCACTGTCTGCCCCAGTTGTGTGTATATATACCTCAGTGTCTGCCCCAGTGATGTGTATATACCCCAGTGTCTGTATATACCCCAGTGTCTGCCCTAGTGATGTGTATATACCCCAGTGTCTGCCTCAGTGATGTGTATATACCTCAGTGTCTGCCCCAGTGATCTGTATATACCCCAGTGTCTGTATATACCCCAGTGTCTGCCCTAGTGATGTGTATATACCCGTGTCTGCCCTAGTGATGTGTATAGACCCCAGTGATGTGTATATACCACAGTGTCTTCCCCAGTGATCTGTATATACCCCAGTGTCTGCCCCAGTGATGTGTATATACCCCAGTGTCTACCCCAGTGTCTGTACATACCCCAGTGTTTGCCCTAGTGATGTGTATATACCTCACTGTCTGCCCCACTAATGTGTATATGCCTCAGTTGTCTGCCCCAGTGATCTGTATATACCCCAGTGTCTGCCCCAGTGATGGGTATATACCCCAGGGTCTACCCCAGTGATGTGTATATACTCCAGTGTCTGCCCCAGTGATGTGCATATGCTCCAGTGTCTGCCCCAATGATCTGTATATACCCCAGTGTCTGTATATACCCGTGTCTGCTCCAGTGATCGGTATATACCAGTGTCTGTATATACCCCAGTGTCTGCCCCAGTGATGTGTATATACCCAGTGTCTGCCTCAGTGATGTATATACCCCAATGTCTGCCCCAGTGATGTATATACTCCAGTGTCTGCCCCAGTGATGTGTACATGCCCCACTGTCTGTCCCAGTGATGTGTATATACCCCAGTGTCTGCCCCAGTGATTTGTATATACCCCAGTGTCTGCCCCAGTGATGTATATACCCCAGTGTCTGCCCCAGTGATGTGTATATACCTCAGTGTCTGCCCCAGTGATCTGTATATACCCCAGTGTTTGCCCCAGTGATGTGTATATACTCCAGTGTCTGACCCAGTGATCTGTATTTACCCCAGTGTCTGCCCCAGTGATCTGTATATACCCCAGTGATGTGTATATACCCCAATGTCTGCCCCAGTGATCAGTATATACCCCAGTGTCTGTATATACCCCAGTGTCTGCCCCAGTGATGTGTATATACCCCAGTGTCTGCCCCAGTGATGTGTATATACCCCAGTGTATGCCTCAGTGATGTATATACCCCAATGTCTGCCCCAGTGATGTATATACTCCAGTGTCTGCCCCAGTGATGTATATACCCCAGTGTCTGCCCCAGTGAGGTATATACCCCAGTGTCTGCACCAGTGATGTGTACATACCCCACTGTCTGTCCCAGTGATGTGTATATACCCCACTTTCTACCCCAGTGATGTATATACCCCAGTGTCTGCCCCAGTGATGTATATACCCCAGTGTCTGCCCCAGTGATGTGTACATACCCCACTGTCTGCCCCAGTGATGTGTATATACCCCAATGTCTGCCCCAGTGATGTGTATATACCCCAATGTCTGCCCCAGTGATGTGTATATACCCCCAATGTCTGCCCCAGTGTTGTGTATATACCCGGTGTCTGCCCCAGTGATGTGTATATACCCCACTGTCTGCCCCAGTGATTTTGGGAGGCTTCACTGTCACTTGTCATGTCCTGGTTGGTGGGGGGTGAGTGATGTAATGGCACAGGAGAGGGTCAGAGGCTGCACACAGAAGTCTGCGCCGGCTCCTATAGATAATGATGGACTATTACCGGCTCACAGATGTTCGGTGAGGACGGGAGCCGCTCTCGTTATTCTCATCCGTTATCATCCCAAATGAAAATCATTGTTTCCTAGAATAGAGATGGATGTCTTACACACATTGTTCATTCACTGCAATCTTTGCAATTTGCAGTTTGATAGCGCAGGGTCTTTGAGTCACTGTGTGTGAGGCTGGTTTCACACTTCCTGATATTTCTGGTACCGGAAAAAAACGGTACTGGAGATATCCGTGACTGAGTGTGTAATACTTGCGGCACACGTGTGGCAACCGTGTGCCACCCATGTGCCACATCGGTACAACACAGGAGGCTGCCAGGGAAGAAGCGCTACAGTAAGCACTGTTCCCCGGCAGCGGGTGCTGAAGACGGCTCTCATTATTCTCCCCTGCTCTGCCGGCGATCGGCGCAAGCAGGGGAAAATGATGAACAATATATTAAAGTGAGAACAATGACAACAGGTGGAGCTTTTGGGACTATTACTCCTATCAACCTACACCTGCTGCCGCTAATAACAGAGACATGAGGAGCGAATGATGGAGGCATTCCTCACCCGCCGCCTGCGCTATAATTAAATAAATTAATGAAAAATCCAACGTGAGTTCCCCCTATTTTTGATAACCAGCCAGGTAAATCTCACAGCTGGGGGCTGAAACCCTCAGCTGTCAGTTTCAGCAAGGTTGGTTATCAAGAATATTTTAATAAATAATTAAAAAAACAGCATGGGGTCCCTCCATTTTTGACAACCAGCCTTGCTAAAGGTCACAGCTGGGGGCTGACATTCTCAGGCTGGTAAGGGGCCATTGATATAGGCCCCCACAGCTTAAAAATCACAGCATGTAGCTGCCCAGAAAAGCCACATCTATTAGATGTGCCAATTCTGGTGCTTTGCCCGGCTTTTCCCACTTGCCCTGTAGCGGTGGCAAGTGGAGTGATAGTAGAGGGGGTTGATGTCACCTTTGTGATGTCACCTTTGTATGCAATACCAGCCCACAGCTGTGAGCTTTAGCAAGGGTGGTTGTCAAAAATGGGGGTGACCCCATGCCATTTTTTTTAAATTATTTATTTAAATAATTAAAAAAATAATTAAAAAACAGCCAGTCACTGGCAGAGCAGGGGAGAATGATGAGAGCTACATTCAGCACCTGCTGCCGGGGAACAGCGCTTACTGTAGCACTTCTTCCCCTGTACCGATGCGTGTCACACGAAGGACAGCCATGTGTGTTCTCCGTGTGCACGTGTGTGGGACTTTTGCAGCCCATGCTGCCAGTAAAAAACAGACATGTCAGCATGTTTTGCCCACGAACACACAATCTGTGGAAACACACTGACTTGTGCACAGACGCATTTATTTGAATGGGTCTACATGTGTCAGTGCCTCCGGTACGTGTGAAAACTGTCACCACACGTACCTGAGACACGGGGGTGTGAAAGAGGCCTGAAGATAAGAAGAGCGAGCTGCAGTCGGGACTTGGGAGGGAGGAGGCTGCCTGGCTGTACACTTTTAGGCCAGTTTCACATGTTCCTTTATTCGGTACCGGAAAAAACGGTATCGTAGATATCCATGTGTGTAATACTTGCAGCACATGTGTGGCAACCATGTGCTGCATCAGTACCACACAGATGGCCACCGGGGAAGAAGCGCTACAGTCAGGGCCAGTTTTAGGCAAAGTGGGGCCCTAGGCAAATTTTAAATGGGTCCCCAAATGCTAACATATTGCACATCACACAGAAGCAATTCAATTGTATTTACATGCGCTGAGTTCAAGCCCCTAAATGAGTGTGATCGACAATATTGAAGTCGTTCAACACTTGTTTCTCGGCCTCTTTCCACTGTCTGAGTAAGAATAATGGGGACAGAACAATCCTTAATGGATCACTAACATATCACCATACAGTATCATGTTATCAGCAGCACATCTACAGTTTATACCCCATAGTCCTCCATATAATATAATGTGCCCCATAGTCCTCCATATAGTATAATACACTTATCAGTCCTCCATATAGTATAATACACTCCACCTCCACTCATTTTACGGACCGGGACGATGGAACAATTTGTAAAAATACACTGGATCAACATGTTAGGGCAAGTTAGGATAGGATATGGGTTGAACTAGATGGACTTAAAGTCTCCCTTCAACCTTAATAACTATGTTACTATGTAATAACTATGTTACTATGCTCAGTCCTCCATATAGTATAATACACCACCAGTCATCCATATAGTACAATTCACTTCCCATAGTATAATGCACCCCATAGTTCTTCATATAGTATAATGTATTCCCCATAGTCCTCGTTACAGTATAATGCAGCCCACATACAGTATAATACAGCCACCCCATAGAGCATAATGCAGCCACCCCACAGAGTATAATGCAGCCACCCCAGAGTATAATGCAGCCCTGCCATACAATATAATGTAACCCCCCATAGAATATAATGCAGTCCCCCTCTTATAGTATAATGCAGCCACCCCACAGAATATAATGTAACCCCCTATAGAATATAATGCACCCCCCTCATATAGTATAATGCAGCCCCTCCATAGAATAATATGGCAGCCCCCTCATAGAGTATAATGCAGCCCCCCATAGAATATAATGTAGACCCTTATATAGTATAATGTAGCCCCTCCATAGAATACAATGTAGCCCTCCTCATATAGTATAATGCAACCAGCCCCAATAGAATATAATGTAGCCCCCTCATAAAATATAATGAAGCCCCCATACAATATAATCTAGCCCCCCATAGAATATAATGCTGCCCCCCATAGAATACAATGTAGCCTCATATAGTATAATGTAGCCCCCTCATAGATTATAATGCAATCACCCCCATAGAATATAATAAATATAATATAGCCCCCCATAGAATATAATGTAGCCCCAAATAGAATATAATACAACCCACCTACCCATATAATACACTGTAGCCCCCCATATTATATAACACAGCTTCCATAAAATATAATGTATAATGTACCCCCATGGTATATAACACATCCACATAGTATATAGCACAGCCCCACATGGTATATAGTACAGCCCCACATGGTATATAGCACAGGATCACATGGTATATAGCACAGCCCCACATGGTATATAGCACAGCCCCACATGGTATATAGCACAGCCCCGCATGGTATATAGCACAGCACCACATGGTATATAGCATAGCACCACATAGCATATAACCCCACCAGAGAATGGCCCCATAGTCCAGTACTCACTGTTACAGTAAAAAAATCCACAATCCTCACCTCTCCTCGTGCCCACACTGCTCCCGGCTCCTGTCTCAGCGGCTGCTCTGCCTGGCACACAGTGAGTGCACATTGACGTCATCGTGCACCCGCAGTGTCAGAGGCAGAGCGAGGAATGATGGGAGAGGGAGTGTCAGCTGACATTCTCTCCTTCATCATTGCTTTTCATATAGTTCAATGCGGCATTTCAAAACGTCACTACTTCCCTTCCGAGCCCCAACGTGTGCCCAAACAGTGGTTCTCCCCCACATATAGGGTGCCAGCATACTCAGGACAAACTGGACAACAACTTTTGGGGTCCAATTTCTCCTGTTACATTTGTAAAAATGAAAAATTGCAGGCTAAAAAAGTCAAACGGTGCTCTTTCCCTTCCGAGCTCTACCGTGCACCCAAACAGAGGTTTACCCCCACATATGGGGTATCAGCATACTCAGGACAAATTGAACAACCACTTTTGGGGTCCATTTCCTCTTACTACCCTTGTTGGTAAAATAAAAAAATTGGGCAAAAAGGTCATTTTTGTGAAAAAAAATATGATTTTTTTATTTTTACAGCTCTACATTATAAACTTCTGAGAAGCACTTGGGGGTTCAAAGTGCTCACCACACATCTAGATAAGTTCCTTGGGTGGTCTAGTTTCCAAAATGGGGTCACTTGTGGGGGGTTTCTACTGTTTAGACACATCAGGGGCTCTGCAAATGTAACATGACGCCCGCAGACCATTCCATCAATTTGTCATTTCAAAACGTCACTACTTCCCTTACGAGCCCCAACGTGTGCTCATACAGTGATTCCTCCCCACATATGGGGTACCAGCATACTCAGAACAAACTGGACAACAATTTTTAGGGTCCAATTTTTCCTGTTACCCTTGTGAAAATAAAAAATTGCCGGCTAAAAATCATTTTTTGAGGGAAAAAAAAGATTTTTTATTTTCACGGCTCGGCGTTATAAACTTCTGTTAAGCTCTTGGGGGTTCAAAGTGCTCACCACACATCTAGATAAGTTCCTTGGGTGGTCTAGTTTCCAAAATGGGGTCACTTGTGGGGGTACTCCATTGTTTAGGCACACAGGGGCTCTCCAAACATGACATGGTGTCCGCTAACAATTGGAGCCAATTTTCCATTCAAAAGTGAAATGGCGCTCCTTCCCTTCTGGGCCCTGTTGTGCGCCCAAACAGTGGTTTATGACCACATATGAGGTATCGGTGTACTCAGGAGAAATTGCCCAACAAACTTTAGGATCCATTTTATCCTGTTACCCATGTGAAAATGAAGAAATTGAGGCTAAAATAATTTTTTTTTGAAAAAAAAGTACTTTTTTTTACGGATTAATTTGTGAAGCACCTGAGGGTTCAAAGTGCTATCTAAGCATCTAGATAAGTTCCTTGGGGGGGTCTAGTTTCCAAAATAGGGTCACTTGTGGGGGAGCTCCAATGTTTAGGCTCACAGGGGCTCTCCAAATGCGACATGGCAACCACTAACGATTGGAGCTAATTTTCCATTCAAACAGTCAAATGGTGCTCCTTCCCTTCTACGCCCTGCCGTGCGCCCAAACAGTGGTTTATGACAACATATGAGGCATTGGTGTACTCAGGAGAAATTGCCCAACAAATTTTACGATCCATTTTATCCTTTTGCCCATGTGAAAATGAAAAAATTGATGCTAAAAAAATAATTTTGTTGGAAAAATTAAAATGTCCATTTTTCCTTCCACATTGCTTTAGTCCCTGTGAAGCACCTGAAGGGTTAATAATCTTCTTGAATGTGGTTTTGAGTAGCTTGAGGGGTGCAGTTTTTAGAATGGTGTCACTTTTGGGTATTTTCTGCCATATAGACCCCTCAAAGTGACTTCAAATGTGAGGTGGTCCCTAAAAAAAATGGTTTTGTAAATTATGTTGTAAAAATGAGAAATCGCTGCTCAACTTTTAACCCTTATAACTTCCTAACAAAAAAAAAATTGTTTCCAGAATTGTGCTGATGTAAAGTAGACATGTGGGAAATGTTATTTATTAACTATTTTGTGTCACATAACTCTCTGGTTTAACAGAATAAAAACTCAAAATTTAAAAATTGCGAAATTTGCAAAATTTTCACCAAATTTCCGTTTTTTTCACAAATAAACGCAAAAATTATCGACCTAAATTTACCACTGTCATGAAGCCCAATATGTCTCAAAAATACAAACTCAGAATCACTAGGTTGCGTTGAAGCGTTCCAGAGTTATTACATCATAAAGGGACACTGGTCAGGATTGCTAAAAATAGCCTGGTCATTAAGGTCAAAATAGGCTTGGTCATGAAGGGGTTAAGTGGTGAAAAAAAATCAGAAATTTGCAACAAAAAAAATTGCTTTTCTTGCCATTTTCTGAGGCCCATAACAGTTTCAATTTTTGGAATATGGGGCTGAGTGAGGGCTTGCATTCTGAGCTGATGTTTTTACTGATACCATTGTATGTTAGATACAATGTCTTTATCTTATTTTATTGCATTTTACTGCAATATTGTTATGGCTAAAAAAAATAATTCTGGCATTTTAATTTTTTTTTTCACTTGTACACTGTTTATTAATTGGATTAATTTATTTTATATTTTGATAGGCCAGACTTTTCTGAACACTGAAATACCAAATATGTGCATTTTTTTAAATTGCTTTGTTTTTAATGGGGTAAAAGGGGGGGTGATTGAAACTTTTGTATTTTTTTTCATATTTTTAAAAACATTTTTTCTCACTTTCTTCTGTGCTTCTTAGTCCCCATAACAGACTTGAAGCTGAGATCATCTGATCACTTTTAGTATACATAGTAGTGCTACAGCACTGTTATGTATAGGGGAAATCATGATCTCCGATGAACGCTAAACACTGGCTTCTACTGGAATATCATAATGACAGGAATGGGAGTCTACAGCAGAACCTACGATAACCCATCGGCGCCCTGCAATCACATCAAAGGCGTGCTGCTGTCAGAGGTTCACAGGGGCACTTAACTGGCTAACAGCTGTGGGCAGAGCTCCGCTCCACCCGCGACTGTGAGAGGCAGACGGTGACTGAGTAAAACAGCCATTATCTTCCCAGAAAGATGTGAGCTTGGCTCGCGTCAAAGTCAGGGACCCGACATACGATGTAACTGTACGTCATATGTCAGGAAGTGGTTAATGTTAGTTTAATGATTTAAAGAGAACCTGTCATATGAAAAATTTATATTTACTTGCAGATATAAGGTTACTTTGCAAATACATAGTGTTAAAGAGCTGCCCATCTGCTTTCTGAAAGTCTGGCTACCGGCAGAAAATGGTGTAGGTAATGATTACAATCATCACTCCAAGCAACTGTGAGCAAAGGTTGTAACACATTGATTGATAGCGAATGGTACAGAGCATCTTTGCAGAGCTGTCTGTCACTCAATGCGTTGTAGAGTGATTACAGCCACCCTGTAATCGCTCCCTAGACTGCCCCATGACTAAAAGCCAGTTGCTCAAGGGAAGAAATAAGTTCATTTTCTCCCAGTAGCCACACTTTCTGTAAGGCGGAGAGATAGCATTGTAACATTATTTACCCACAGATTGACTGCACATCTGCTGGTAAATAGCATTTCCGATGTGCCAGATTCCGATTCAGTATCACATAATACATCAAGATGGGTCTTTGTGCCCTTTTTGAAGATGACTAGCATTGTTAGGTTGTAATGTTTTACGACATCAGCAAGCTTTACCTCTTTTATTGAGATTTGAAAGCTAACCAAAAAAATTTGGAGAGTACATTCACATATTACCATTTTTTTTGCATAAGTTCTTGCAAACATGAATTTATTCAAACCTTATTCAAATGTATGAGACTATCACAGAAACTGCAGCAATAAATGTCCCAATTGAGCCTACGCCAAATGTATTGCAATATGAGGGGACTCTCATGATTAGAACATGCTAATTTAGTCCAGCTGATTCCCAGTAAAGAGCGATAGGGAGAGACACCTTTTCAATTGCTCCCTAGAGGTTAGTAGAAGTGTTATATTAATTTTGAAACATGAGACAGCCAAAAATGTCAATCAATATATGTAACTACTTTTGGGAGTTTATATATATTTTTTTTTTTATCAAATTGCTCAATTATTTTTTATGCGTAGAATTTAGAAACAAAACCTCTTCAAGACCATTTCCTATTAATATTTCCTTTATGTAAAAATATACAGCAACCAAATAAAATATGAGAGAATATATTGTCTTAGATTGTTCAATAAACTTATTAATTTAATTTGAGTGGCAACAATTTATTTTTGTACAGAGCATGAATTAATAGTGAAGTAATTGGTATTATTATATTTATTTTTATTTTACCAGAAAAATAATTTTTAAAGCAATGAATAAGTATTAATTTAAAACTTAAAATGTATGACCTAGATAAATACAATTTTTACCAGACTTCTCTGGCAAAAATGTTATCCTTCGATACAAAATAGACGATTGAATATTTGGAAACTAAGCAGCCTCTCAATATCAGTTATTTTCAGTGTGATCAATGTGGCTTGAATACATAAATCTAAATATCAACCTGGATTTTTAAATATATTTATTTTAGGTAGAACATTGAAATCTTCAAAATTATAAGACTAAATTAGTGATTATATACAGTCATATGTAAAAGTTTGGGCACCCCTATTAATGTTAACCTTTTTTCTTTATAACAATTTTGGTTTTTGCAACAAGTATTTCAGTTTCATATATCTAATAACTGATGGACTCAGTTATATTTCTGGATTCAAATGAGGTTTATTGTGCTAACAGAAAATGTGCAATCTGCATTTAAACAAAATTTGACCGGTGCAAAAGTATGGGCACCCTTATCATTTTCTTGATTTGAACACTCCTAACTACTTTTTACTGACTTCCTGAAGAACTAAATTGGTTTTGTAACCTCATTGAGCTTTGAACTTCATAGCCAGGTGTATCAAATCATGAGAAAAGGTTTTTAAAGTGGCCTCTTGCAAGTAGTTCTCCTATTTGATTCTCCTATGAAGAGTGGCATCATGGGCTCCTCAAAACAACTCTCAAATGATCTGAAAACAAAGATTATTCAACATAGCTTTTCAGGGGAAGGATACAAAAAGTTGTCTCAGAGATTTAACCTGTCAGTTTCCACTGTGAGGAACATAGTAAGGAAATGGAAGAACACAGGTACAGTTCTTGTTAAGCCCAGAAGTGGCAGGCCAAGAAAAATATCCGAAAGGCAGAGAAGAAGAATGGTGAGAACAGTCAAGGACAATCCACAGACCACCTCCAAAGACCTGCAGCATCATCTTGCTGCAGATGGTGTCACTGTGCATCGGTCAACAATACAGCGCATGCATAACGCCTTTTTGTATGACCAAACAACTCAATCTTTGTGTCATCAGTCCACAGGACCTTCTTCCAAAATGTAACTGGCTTGTCCAAATGTGCTTTTGCATACCTCAGGCGACTCTGTTTGTGGCGTGCTTGCAGAAACGGCTTCTCTCGCATCACTCTCCCATACAGCTTCTCCTTGTGCAAAGTGGCTGTATTGTTGACCGATGCACAGTGACACCATCTGCAGCAAGATGATGCTGCAGGTCTTTGGAGGTGGTCTGTGGATTGTCCTTGACGGTTCTCACCATTCTTCTTCTCTGCCTTTCTGATATTTTTCTTGGTCTGTCACTTCTGGGCTTAACAAGAACTGTACCTGTGTTCTTCCATTTTCTTACTATGTTCCTCACAGTGGAAACTGACAGGTTAAATCTCTGAGACAACTTTTTGTATCCTTCCCCTGAAAAGCTATGTTGAATAATCTTTGTTTTCAGATCATTTGAGAGTTGTTTTGAGGAGCCCATGATGCCACTCTTCATAGGAGAATCAAATAGGAGAACTACTTGCAAGTGGCCACCTTAAATACCTTTTCTCATGATTTGATACACCTGGCTATGAAGTTCAAAGCTCAATGAGGTTACAAAACCAATTTAGTTCTTCAGGAAGTCAGTAAAAAGTAGTTAGGAGTGTTCAAATCAAGAAAATGATAAGGGTGCCCATACTTTTGCACCGGTCAAATTTTGTTTAAATGCAGATTGCACATTTTCTGTTAGTACAATAAACCTCATTTGAATCCAGAAATATAACTGAGTCCATCAGTTATTAGATATATGAAACTGAAATAGCTGTTGCAAAAACCAAAATTGTTATAAAGAAAAAAGGTTAACATTAATAGGGGTGCCCAAACTTTTACATATGACTGTATATGTAATTTAATAATTTAATTCAGGGCTCCAAAAGCAACTCTTATCAAAATTATAAACTGACAATCAACTATTTTAATTTCTAGTGTTAAGCAAATTATTAGTTTTTTACTTTTAGATTTAGGCATAACTTGAAGTTCTACAGATTTAATGAAAAATTCTTAATAGGGCCCTACCTTCCATGTTCCATTCATAAAACTGGTATCACCTGTGGTTAGAGGTTATTTGTGACTGTGTCCAACTGCAACCTCTCCAGTTCCTTTTGCTATACCCTTTCTTTTTCTGTATTTTATAGAATGACATCAAATCATTAGTAGTGTGATATTATTATGGGAACAAGACACATATGAGCTTCATCTAGTGGGAAAAAATGATAAAAGTCCCTAAATTGTCTGGATAGCTTCATGGTTAAGCACTAAAGAACATTCTACTATTTAGAAAGTCCATAAAAGATGTTAAACATGTCTTAGATTTACTTTATTATTTGTTAGAATGACTTTCAACCACAAAGCAAACTTATAACAACAATTTATTTCCCAGATTATTAAAAAGTGGAATATTTTAAAAGCCTGACTTCAAACGATTGTCTGTGTTCCTTTATACAAACCCCCAGACATATAATTTTATTAGTGTAATAAACATATCAAATCAAGGAACATCACCTTTTGCTCCAGTGCAGGGATAATAATTATTATAGCTATTTTACTAAAAGTATTTTGCATGATATTTACTGTTTACAATTAGAGATGACCGAACTTGTTTGGAAAAATCTCAAAGTCAGCACGAACGTTGCACATTCAGATTCAAGTTCGATTCTCAAGCATTTTCTTCAAAATTGGCCAAATTCTGACAAAGTTCGATAAATGATCGAGTTTCCTCTAAGGCTGTGTGCACATGGTGGTTCTGATCTGCAGTAACATTTTCACCAGTAAGATCGTTACCATTGGTCAGATTGCTGCAGGGTCATGCTGACAGATGTCAGGGTGGCCTTGCAGCTGATACTCTCGGTAAAAAGCCTACAGCAGGTCAGCAGACGTCAGCTGATGAGAGACTACTACTCCCCTTGGCCTACCTTGCTGTCCCTGATAGCAGCCAGAGCAGGCAGCCCCTGTGCTCAAAGTAAAGAAATAAAAAAAGGTTAAAATAAAGAAATAAATATTGAAATCAAAATAAAAAACCCAGTATATATTCACCTTACACCTAATCCCTGAAGCCCTTGTCTTCTGTAAGAATTAAAAAATTAAAAAACATATACTCACCTTACTGCCTAATCCCCAATGTCACCTGGAAAAGAGAAAAAATATTAAACCATCCCTCATCTACACGCTATGATAAATACTGTCCCACGATGATTCAGTTTACTTGTAGAGCAGTTAAATCAGCTGATACGACTGCTTTACCTGGCAGCTGGGGTTACACTGACAGGAGCGTGTAATCAGCACTGAGCTGCCATAAGTGAGATCACTGGTGTTTATCAGCTGATGAGCCTTGGTGAACTCACTTATGGCAGCACTGCGTGAGATAGTGATCATGCAGCAGAGCTGCCTTAAGTGAGATCACCAGGGCTCATCAGCTGATAAGCCTTGGTGAGCTCACTTACTGCACCGCTGTGTGAGAAAGTTCTTATGCATCAGAGATGAGATCACTGGGGCTCATCATTTGGTGAACTCCAGTGAACTTTCTCACTGCAGCTCAACACTACACATTGCAGGAGTGATTACACGCTCCCGTCAGTGTGTTGCCAGCACCCAGGTAGAACTGTCCCATTAGAGACTGCTCTACCAGTCATCAGGATCATCATGGGACATTATACTGTAGATTATCTCTTCACTTTGGACAGGTGAGGAATATGGTTGTTTATTTTAATTCATTTGCGAGGGACATTGGTTTCAATGGACTGGGTGATGATGTGAGTATGATTTAATTTAGAGTCAATAAATTAGTCTGTCATTCTTTCAATTAAAGGACTTTATTCTGGATGTGTCTTTATTTCCAATACTATAGTATTAGTAATGTATAGATGTCTTATAGACACCTCTTTATTACTAAGCTCCATGGGCTTGATATCACCAGACAATACAAAGGTGACATCAACCACACAAATATGAACCCTACTTGCCGCCATCACAGAACAAGTGGAAAAAATCAAGCAGAGCACCAGAATTGGCACAACTTTGGGCTGCTATTTGTAGGCTGGTCAGGGTCAATATCCATGGACACTTACCAGTCTGAGAACACCAGCCCTCATCTGTCAGCTTTAGCTTGGCTGGTTATCAAAAATGGTGAGAGTCCCCACGCCGTTTTTTCAAATGATGCATTTAAATAACAAAAAAGTGTTGGGACCCCTGTATTCTTGATAACCAGCCTTGCTAAAGCTGACAGCTCAGGGTTGCAGCCCGCAGCTGTCAGTTTGCCTGACTGGTTATCAATAATACAGGGGAACCCACATCAATGTTTTTTAAAAAAAATTTTAAAGCGCAATTGGTGCCAATTTTCCTGGTGTCTGTTCCTAATTTGAACTGTTTTGGCAGCTTTTGGCCCCCCCTGAAGACCCTCCTATTGAATTCAATACTGTTTGGTTATTTTCAGCGAACATCGGGAAGGTCGGCGAACATAGCCAACCGGATCCTATAAAGGTTAGCTCATCTGTATTTACGATATCATAAACATTTTGCAGTTTCTTTTTCACTTTCTTCCAAGAGCCATAACTTTTTTCATTTTTCTGTCCACAAAGCTTCATGCGTGCTTAGATTTTATGGGACAAGTTGTAGTTTTGAATGACACCATTCATTTTACTGTTCAATGTGGAAAAAGGAAAAAAAATAATCTGAGTGTGGTGAAAAAAACACAATTCAGCAATTCTTCAGTATAATTATGGTAATACCAACCATGCATCGCTTATTTTTGTTGAGAAAAAAAATCCAGAAATTCGTAGAAAAAAAGATTGCTTGTTTCACAATTTTCCAACATGTGTATTATTTTGACATGTTTGTCAATAGAGCAGTGTGAGGGCTTCATTTTTTGCATGGTGAGCTGATATTTTTACTTATACCATTTTGGGAATATATTGGAGTTTTGAAAAAATACAACTGTGGCAATTCAGATTTTTTCCTCTTTATAGCATCTACTGATTGGATGAATTAATTTGGTATTTTGATAGAACACAGAGAGATGCCACATTTTTTATTTCTTTATTTTTAATGGGAAGAAAGTTCTGTGATTCGAATTTTAAGATCTTTTTTTAATTTATTTTTATTCCTCTTATGGGGCTTGAACTAGCAATTGTCTGATAGATTATACTGTATACTGCACTACACTGTAACCATACATAACTATAGAATAGTGCTATACTGTGCTTGCAAGGTAGAAGTTTGAAATACTTTGGTTTAAAAGAGCAAGGTAATATCCTGAAGGCTTTTTCCATTTTCAGGAAAGTGGAACTCAAACACTGTAAAATACTTAAAATACCAATAAAGTGGTATTTACCCACCCTGGGTCTAGCGCCACGTCTCTGCTGCTTCATGGTCTTGGTGGTTTGGTTGCATCGATGATGTTAAGTCGATAGTGGGCATCACTGCTGTAGCCAGGTACTGACCTCAGTGGTTGTGCCAAGGTAGATGGCATGAGTCGCCAAGCTCAGTGATGGGCCATAGCAGTGATGAATGCTTTTGACTTGACACAGCTGCAGCCTAAATACTGTAACCGGAGCAGTGTGACAAAAGCCATTGGACTCGGGGAGGGTGACAATCTGCTGTATTTGTTATTTAAGGTATTCAACAGAATTTCCTTTTAAATGCTCAATATTCACCCTGTCTCATATATATATATATATATATATATATACATACTGTGTGAGTATATATATATATATATTATATATATATATATATATACACTCACTGGCCACTTTATTAGGTACACCTGTCCAACTGTGTGTTAAGACTTAATTTCTAATCAGCCAATCACATGGCGGCAACTCAGTGCATTTAGGCATGTAGACATGGTCAAGACAATCTCCTGCAGTTCAAACCGAGCATCAGTATGGGGAAGAAAGGTGATTTGAGTGCCTTTGAACGTGGCATGATTGTTGGTGCCAGAAGGGCTGGTCTGAGAATTTCAGAAACTGCTGATCTACTGGGATTTTCACGCACAACCATCTCTAGGGTTCCAGTGAGCGGCAGTTCTGTGGCCGGAAATGCCATGTTGATGCCAGAGGTCAGAGGAGAATGGGCAGACTGGTTCGAGCTGATAGAAAGGCAACAGTGACTCAAATTGCCACCCGTTACAACCAAGGTAGGCAGAAGAGCATCTCTGAACGCACAGTGCGTCGAACTTTGAGGCAGATGGGCTACAGCAGCAGAAGACCACACTGGGTACCACTCCTCTCAGCTAAGAACAGGAAACTGAGGCTACAATTTGCACAAGCTCATCGAAATTGGACAGTAGAAGATTGGAAAAACGTTGCCTGGTCTGATGAGTCTCGATTTCTGGTGCGACATTCGGATGGTAGGGTCAGAATTTGGCGTAAACAACATGAAAGCATGGATCCATCCTGCCTTGTATCAACGGTTCAGGCTGGTGGTGGTGGTGTCATGGTGTGGGGAATTTTTTCTGGGCACTCTTTGGGCCCCTTGGTACCAATTGAGCATCGTTGCAACGCCACAGCCTACCTGAGTATTGTTGCTGACCATGTCCATCCCTTTATGACCACAATGTACCCAACATCTGATGGCTACTTTCAGCAGGATAATGCGCCATGTCATAAAGCTCGAATCATCTCAGATTGGTTTCTTGAACATGACAATGAGTTTACTGTACTCAAATGGCCTCCTCAGTCACCAGATCTCAATCCAATAGAGCATCTTTGGGATGTGGTGGAACGGGAGATTCGCATCAGGGATGTGCAGCCGACAAATCTGCGCCAACTGTGTGATGCCATCATGTCAATATGGTCCAAAATCTCTGAGGAATGCTTCCAGCACCTTGTTGAATCTCTGCCACGAAGAATTGAGGCAGTTCTGAAGGCAAAAGGGGGTCCAACCCCTTACTAGCATGGTGTACCTAATAAAGTGGCCAGTGAGTGTATATAGGCCCTTTGCTAACTTCAAAAAAGTTCATTCTTTTCTGATTAATGTACACTCTGCACACCATCTTGACTGAAAAAATAGAAATGTAGAAATTTTGTCAAATTTATTAAAAAAGAAAAACTGAAATATCACATGGTCCTAATGATGCAACAAGTTTTCATACCTGGATTTGTGGATTCTCTGCCATTCTTCCTTGCAGATCCTCTCCAGTTCCATCAAGTTGGATGGTGAACGTTGGTGGACAGCCATTTTCAGGTCTCTCTAGAGATGCTCAATTGGGTGTAGGTCAGGTCTCTGGCTGGGCCAGTCAAAAATGGTCACAGAGTAGTTGTGAAGCCACTCCTTTGTTATTTTAGCTATGTGCTTAGGCTCACTGTATTGTTGAAAAGTAAATCTTAGGTCAAGTACTCTGGAAGAGGTTTTCATCCAGAATATCTCTGTACTTGGCCGCATTCATGTTTCCTTCAATTGCAACCAGTCGTCGTGTCCCTGCAGCTGAAAAACACTCCCACAGCATGATGCTGCCACCACCATGTTTCACTGTTGGGATTGTATTGGGCAGGTAATGAACAGTGCCTGGTTTTCTCCACGCATACCACTTAGAATTATCACCAAAAAGTTCTATATTTGTCTCATCAGACCAGAGAATCTTATTTCTCATAGTCTGGAAGTCCTTCATGTATTTTTTAACAAACTCTATGCGGGCTTTCATAGGTCTTGCACTGAGGAGAGGCTTCTGTTGGGCCACTCTGCCAAAAAGGCCTGACTGGTGGAGAGCTGCAGTGACAGTTGACTTTGTGGAACTTTCTCCCATCTCCCTACTGCATCTGTGGAGCACAGTCACCTTGATCTTGGGGTTCTTCTTTACCTTTCTCACCAAGGCTTTCTCCCACGATTGCTCAGATTGGCTGGACAATAAGGTCTAGGAGGACTTAAAGTGGTCTTTAAACTTCTTCCATTTAAGGATTATGGAGGCCACTGTGCTCTTAGGAACCTTGAGTACTGCAGAAATTCTTTTGTAACCTTGGCCAGATCTGTGCCTTGCCACAATTCTGTCTCTGAGCTTCTTGGCCAGTTCCTTTGACCTCATGATTCTCATTTGGTCTGACATGCACTGTGAGCTATGAGGTCTTATATAGACAGGTGTGTGCCTTTACAAATCAAGTCGTATCAGTTTAATTAAACACAGCTGGACTCCAGTGAAGGAGTAGAACCATTCAAGGAGGATCACAAGGAAATGGACAGCATGTGACTAAAATATGAGTGTCTGAGCAAAGGGTCTGAATACTTATAACTATGTGCTATTTCAGTTTTTCTTTTTTAATAAATTTGCAAAACATTCTACATTTTTGATTTTTTCAGTCAAGATGGGGTGCAGAGTGTACATTAATGAGAATTTTTTTACCTTTTTTGAATTTAGCAAATGGCTGCAATAAAACAGAGTGAAAAATTTAAAGGGGTCTGAATACTTTCCATACCCACTGTGTGTGTATATATATATATATATGATTTTAGGCTGGTTTCACATTAGCATTTTTTAGCACAGCGCATCGTATGCATCCATGCGCATGTGCCATGTGCCCCTATGTTTAACATGGCGCATGGTCTAGTGTTTGCACGCGCTCGTATGCGTTTTCGTGCACATGCGGTTTTTTGTAGTGTGCGCCTAGACGCACTCGACGCAAACTGTTGCATTTTTGGGTCCGTCCAATGGCGTAAAAAAACGCATGCACACGCTTGCGCACGGAATGCAACAAAATTATACATTACAGTCTATGGGAACGCTGGAGTGCGCAGGAATTCCCATGTCTGTCCTACTTATCTGAATGGGACTTTCAGATATCCATGTGCTTCTCAAATTTTGGGCAACGACATTTGTGGTATGTGAATCCACATTATCTAGTTTCCTATGCAAAAAGTCTGTGGGGGAGATTTTTTAGGTTAACTTTGGTGAGCTTTTGACGTTGCATATCTTTGCTGCACAAAAAAGCATAGCATCTTAAGTTTCCAGCAAAATGGATGGGATTTATAGAAATCTCATGCCCATTGTGCTTTTTTTATGCAGCAGAAACTGAGCTGTGGTTGTAATCTGCAATATGTCAATTTTGAAATTTTCCCATAGACTTGCATTACAGTTAGGTCCATATATATTTGGACAGAGACAACATTTTTCTAATTTTGGTTCTAGACATTACCACAATGAATTTTAAACAAAACAATTCAGATGCAGTTGAAGTTCAGACTTTCAGCTTTCTTTTGAGGGTATCTACATTAAAATTGGATGAAGGGTTTAGGAGTTTCAGCTCCTTAACATGTGCCACCCTGTTTTTAAAGGGACCAAAAGTAATTGGACAGATTAAATAATTGTAAATAAAATGTTCATTTCTAGTACTTGGTTGAAAGCCCTTTGTTGGCAATGACTGCCTGAAGTCTTGAACTCATGGACATCACCAGACGCTGTGTTTCCCCCTTTTTGATGCTCTGCCAGGCCCTCACTGCGGTGGTTTTCAGTTGCTGTTTGTTTGTGGGCCTTTCTGTCTGAAGTTTAGTCTTTAACAAGTGAAATGCATGCTTAATTGGGTTGAGATCAGGTGACTGACTTGGCCATTCAAGAATATTCCACTTCTTTGCTTTAATAAACTTCTGGGTTGCTTTGGCTTTATGTTTTGGGTCATTGTCTATCTGTAGTATGAAACGATGACCAATCAGTTTGGCTGCATTTGGCTGGATCTGAGCACACAGTGTGGCTCTGAATACCTCAAAATTCATTCGGCTGCTTCTGTCCTGTGTCACATCATCAATAAACACTAGTGACCCAGTGCCACTGGCAGCCATGCATGCCCAAGCCATCACACTACCTCCGCCGTGTTTTACAGATGATGTGGTATGCTTTGGATCATGAGCTGTACTACGCCTTCACCATACTTTTCTCTTTCCATCATTCTGGTAGAGGTTGATCTTGGTTTCATCTGTCCAAAGAATGTCCTTCCAGAACTGTGCTGGCTTTTTTAGATTTTTTTAAGCAAAGTCCAGTCTAGCCTTTTGATTCTTGATGCTTATGAGTGGCTTGCACCGTGCAATGAACCATCTGTATTTACTTTCATGCAGTCTTCTCTTTATGGTAGATTTTGATATTGATACGCCTACCTCCTGGAGAGTGTTGTTCACTTGGTTGCCTGTTGTGAAGGGGTTTCTCTTCACCATGGAGATTATTCTGTGATCATCCACCACTGTTGTCCTCCGTGGGCGCCCAGGTCTTTTTGCATTGATAAGTTCACCAGTGCTTTCTTTCTTTCTCAGGATGTACCAAACTGTAGATTTTGCCATTCCTAATGTTGAATGTTGTAGCAATTTCTCTGATGGGTTATTTCTGTTTTTGCAGCTTAAGGATGGCTTGTTTCACCTGCATGGAGAGCTCCTTTGACCGCATGTTTCCTCCACAGCAAAACCTTCCAAATGCAAGCACCACACCTCAAATCAACTCCAGGCCTTTTATCTGCTTAATTGAGAATGACATAACGAAGGGTTGCCCACACCTGTCCATGAAATAGCCTTGGAGTTAATTGTCCAATTACTTTTGGTCCCTTTAAAAACAGGGTGGCACATGTTAAGGAGCTGAAACTCCTAAACCCTTCATCCAATTTTAATGTGGATACCCTCAAATGAAAGCTGAAAGTCTGAACTTCAACTGCATCTGAATTGTGTTGTTTAAAATTCATTGTGGTAATGTCTAGACCCAAAATTAGAAAAATGTTGTCTCTGTCCAAATATATATGGACCTAACTGTATATCCAGAAAATCAGCAGGTAGAAAATGCATGTGCATTATTGGTGTGCTGCCCTGAGGAAATGCAACAAAAACACATGCAATCCACACATGACAGTATCAATAAAATTGTCTCAAAGTTAAATATCAGAAAATTCAAAAACAAAGCATCTTTATGTAAAACATGACGTACCAAGAAGAGACAAAAACCACAGCCTCAAAAATGAGAGAAAAAAATGCACGTAAAAAACGCACACAAAAACATAATTAACAAAATACAACCTAATTTACCTAGTAGGTGACAAAAGCTGCAACATCAAAAATGCACCTGTTACCGGTACAATAATAAGGAAGTCCTGAAAACATGATCTATTAGTGGCTGTTGAGGACACACATTCCAAAGACATACTGGTAGAGATTCTAGATTGTGAGTCCCATTGGGGACAGTGAGGATGATGTCTGTAAAGCGCTCTGGAATTAATGGCGCTATATAAATGAGTAAAATAAATAAAAAATAAATAGTGAAATATATCACTGGTGCTTTGCAACTTAAAGGGAAGCCATCATCAGAAAAGTACTTATTGTTTAAAGTAAGTTTTTGTGATACATTTATTATTTTTTAATTTTTGGCAATTTTTTTCTATCCATTTAATAACCTTTATTAGAAATAAAAATCTTGCAATGTTCAAACTGGCAACTGTTTTCTTTAAACTGTAACTTCCGGTTGTTTCAGGAAACAACACATGTACATTGTCACAGTACTTCCAATGCACCTGTGCAAAGGTAATTATGATGGAAAGAGGAACAGGGTCAGCTGTGAATTTGTTTATTCCCATGTTATCAACTGTGAATAGCGATGTTAACAATCATTGTAATCCTGCCTCTGATGATGAGAAACCTACTGTAAATTCTTCCTGAAAGAACAGCACATTTAAATCTAAAATAGCAGCAGTGGCCAGTGTGAAAATTACAATATTACTAATTTTGTTTTTTCGGAAAGATCTTGATATGAAAAAAAAATTGCCATATAAAAAAAAATACTGTATACGTAACCTGATTTAAACAACAGGTCATTGTCTTAAAGACACATGCACTTTAAAACTCAGAGAAAAAGTAATAACATTAATAAAAAGAGCCTTTGAAGGACGATTTCTTCTTGTTCTTTAATACAGTGTACACAGAAGGCACTGGCTCTACTGTAAGTGGTTTTTCAACCCATAATCTTTATAAATTGCAGATAAAAAACGTAAATTGAACCAACTGACATCTCTGCTGATTCCAGTGCCCTCTACAACATCAAAGCAACTACTTATCTGTGATAACATCATAGAAACTGCTGGGACTGCTAATAACATCACTCTAGTCTTTTCAAACAAAAAAAAAGGCTTCAGTTAAGGGGGGAAAAGAGGTCAGTTGCCAAACCCACCATGTATTAACGTCACACAACCTCAGCATTTCAAGTGTGTAATCAGCTGTCACCAAATAAAACCAGCAATGAATCTTCTATGTTATAAAAAGGACAAGTCAGTTCCTGTCATTGCAATGTTGTTAATAATTACTCCAACAAAAGCCTTTTCAGACGATGATTATCTTCACTTGCTTTTTTGTCAGACTGGAAGACCCCTGAGAAAGTAATGCAAACCGTATTAGTGAATAAACACATGTGGAATGGGTATGGACGTATTGCCAAAAAGATGGTACTATCAAATCTGTAGCATAGTACACCAGCATCATTGCTCTGCTATAGTTGTTCTGGTCTAGGGGTATTAGACTTGTCTTTTGCTAGATGTACTCGTCAAAGGAGATGAATGAGTTTATTGTTCTTTAGTAGACAGATCAAGAAAAGCATGTGAGGTTTCTGAAATCCTGTCTTTATTAAACTGTTCACTTTAACTAAAACAGTTATTTCAGCACACAATATTTGTCATAGGTGTAAATTAATTAGTGCGCAATTTTTTTCAGTGTCTTTCACCTTAACAATGCTACCTTATGAAACATTATGGCTCCGATTGACTAACTCCTCCCCCCCAACCTTTTTTCACCTTCCTCACCAGGCAACATTTTACAATACTGACCAGCATCATTTTTGAAACATAATTTTTTTTTATTGTTTGGACGTTAGAAGAGCTAAAAGTTGATCAGCAGTTTCTCAATTTTCCAAGAAAATTTGCTAAATCAATTTTTTTAGGGACCACATCTTATTTGAAGTGCCTTTGAGGGGTCTATATGACAGAGAATACCCAAATGTGACACCATTCTAAAAACTGCACCCGTCAAAGTACTCAAAACCATAAAAGCAATGCGGAAAGAAAAAATGAACATTTTATTTTTTCCCACAAAAATGTTGATTTAGCCCCAAATTTTGCATTTTCACAAAGGTAACAGGAGAAAATGGACCCCATATGTGGTGGAAAACGGCTGTTTGGGGGCACCACAGAGCTGGGAAGGAAAAGAGCACCAATTTGTTTTTGGTTCTCCAAAATGGCTGGAATTGATAGTGGACTTCATGTAGTGTTTGAAGAGCTCCTGTTGTGCCTAAACAGTGGAAACCCCGTATAAGTGAACCAATCTTGGAAACTACAACCCTCATGGAGGTGTGGTGAGCAAGTTGAACCCACAGGTGCTTCCCAGAATTTTATAACAATGAAAAACATTCATTTTTGCGTAAAAATAATGGTTTTGCCTCAAGTTTTTACAAGAGTAACAAAATGGACCATACAATTTGTTGTGCAGTTTCTCCTCAGTAAGCCGATACCCCATATATGGTGGAAAACTACTGTTTGGGCACACAGCAGGGCTTTGAAGAATGGAGTGCCAAATGAATTCTGGTGCTCAATTTTTTGCTGGAATAGATTGCGGATGTCATGTCACATATGAAGAGCCCCTGACATGCCAAAAAAGCAGAAATCCTCTGGGCACAGAGTGCTGTTACCCTGATAACAAAGAGATGGGGAGTAAACTAGCTTTCCCTCTTCTCAGAGGGTGTCCTACCTCACTTCCGGGGAGGTGGGGGCGGATTTTTTTTACTTTATCTAGCATTATAGTTTATGGAGGAGTGGATAAAATATCTCCCCATCTCTTTGTTATCAGGGTAAGAGCACTCTGCACCCTGAGGGAATACCCACCACTCTGGGATTCCCTAGATATTTTCAAGCCAATGTACTTTATAAGCAGATATACTTTATTCTTCTGTATTGTAATAACTTCTGCGTCTTCATACTGGTGCCTCCCAATAGCAAGTACACTTCTCTGATGATTCTAATGGAGAAAGATACGTGTTGGGGGAGGGAACCTCTTTTTGGAATAATAGCTCCACTTGGGCACTATCCTTGTTAGGGGGCAGGATCAACTGCAGAGGGCATGACAGGGCAGAGTGAGGGAGGCTTCTACCCATATGGATGGGACCCGAACAGTCTGCACTTCAATTGGGTGAGATCCACGATGTTTCTTCCTTTTTCATATACTTTATTGGACTGTGACACTTTACTCAGTTAGTCCTAGCATTACGAGTCAGATACGTTAGCTAGCATTCTTACTAAAGGATGGGAATGCTTCTTGTGTTGCTTTCAGTATCTTGATAGTAGGTGTTAGGTTTGGATTTGGGCTCTTGCTGCGCTAATGAATTTTTAAGTTATGATTTAATTAAAGTGAATTTTTAATTGTATCCTCTAAGCTGGATGCATAACTTTATTTATGAACCTGACAGATGGGCATAGTCACGCCCCATCCTGCCACAGCTCCTCCATAGATATGCCCATTTTGACTGAGCTGCTCAAAATTGGCTTGAAATTAACAAAAGTTGCAACATGTTTGCATAAATTTGCATTGCGTTTGAAAGTGTTTTACGACAGTTTTCAGGTATGAAAGTATTGATGAATTGGTGCCTACGACTCTAATAACCTAAATATCTGCTCTCTTCACAATGGGATAATAGCTATGATTTGTTGGTAGAATAATATTTAAGCTTTGATAAAGGACAGAGAAATGTTGTCAAACCAATATAAATTATATGAAGAAAAAGAAGGCTGGAGAATTGGCACTGCTGGCCAAATCCTTACATTGTGCAGTTAGGAGGAATAATATACTTATGGTCTCAAGGGCTAATAAAACATTTTTTGGCAGTTATTGACTACATTGGGCAGTTTGTTATGTTTACTTTAAAAAGATTGTTCAGTGATTAAAATTTGTTTAATAGGGTTTGCTCTGGTTTAAAAAAAAGAAAGAAGCGATACGAATCTTCAACAATTCTCTAAGACACTTACCTGGGACCTGCTGCTCTCATCTCAACACACTTGAAATGGCAGGATTTACACTCAGCCAATCACTTGCTAAGGCGGGTCACAGTAATGGTTATGATTGGTTGAATATAAATTTCCTGCCATTTCCAGTGTATCGAGATGGGACCAGGAATTAGAGACTAGTGGATACTCAGTAAAGCCCCTGTTACACATAGCGATATCGCTAGCAATGTCGCTGTAACATCACCGATTTTGTGACGTAGCAGCGATATTGCTAGCGATATCGCTATGTCTGATACTTACCTCCGACCAGCTCCCCCGCTGCTCATCGCTGATCGCACGAGAATGACCAGGGCCATTTCTCGTCGGTCACTTCCTGCTGGGCTTGCTGTGGCGCCGACGACCGAGGACGTCAGGATCGCTGCGTCTGACAGGTAAGTAATGACCCCCGACCCCTGCTATGTTGCTGGTGAGATCTGCCTGTGTGGCAGCTCACTAGCGACCACTTAGCGATGCACCAGCGATCCATATCGTTGTCGGGATCGCTGGTGCATCGCTAAGTGTAAAGGTACCCTAAGTCTTGGAACGGATCTACAGGAAATCACTAGGAATAAGTATTATTCATTTTTATTTGCAGAACACTTGTAGAAATATCTACAACAGTCCCATTCATCAGTATCAGCTTTGCAAAAATCCAGGTGTTTGCTGCAAAAACAACCCTATACATATGAATGGAACTCATTTTCAGTTGATGGAATTTCTATAACAATAGCCACTAAATATACTGTAGGCACGTCTCAGCAATTTGATTGACTGTTTTCTCTGCACAGATGAGCTGCATAGTCAGCTGTCAATAAAAGTACCGGGGTGTGACTGTAAGGGTGTGTGCAGACGCTGCGGAATCCGCTGCGGATTAATCCGCACGGATTTTGCAAAAACCGCAGATAAACCGCAGGTCAAAAGACCTGCGGATTATCTGCGGTTTTGCCTGCGGTTTGGTCCTGCGGATTCACCATCTCCACAATGGTGGAGATAGGAACCCGCTGCGGATTCCGCAGAAAGAATTGACATGTCACTTCTTTCTGCGGTTTCAAAACCGCAGCAAATCCGCGCGGATTTTTCCGCAACGTCTACACAGCGGTTTTTTTTTACCATTCATTTGAATGGTACTGTACACCGCAGCTAAAACTGCTGCGGGTCCGCAGCAGCCAAAAGCGCTGCGGAAACGCAGCGGAATCCGCAGCGTGTGCACATACCCTAACTGCTCTGTGCGCACCCTCATGACTGAAATCCAATGGCTACTGGGATGAAATAAGTTAATTTTCTTTGAGTGAGGCCACCAGGCAGCACTATAATGCTATTTCCCTACAGATTAACTCTATATCTGCAGGTAAAAAGCATTTTCCATGGTGATACTTCCTTTTAAAAAATTTGTCACAGTTTATGTGAGAAGCTTGGCCTTCAATTTCCACGTTCAGAAAGTACTTTGTCATCTCTGGAATCTCAGCTTCTTTATGAGAAAATTAAATTAATATTGAATAAACTAAAGAACATATTGATGATGCAGCAGATTTTACTACTCAAGTGTTTTCTAATTGTCCTGAACTTACTAAAGCAGTAAATAATAGAAGTAGGGAGGGAAGCAAATCTTATTTGCCAAAGTATCTTTCGGAGTGAGGAAAGTGAATGGTACTTTGTACAAACCACAAACATAAAAATGTGCAGAAAGATCTTCTAGATACCTCTAAGGAACTTGGCAATACTTCCTGCTATGTGGTGTCATCTGTTATGCTTCAGAAACTTCTGTCATTTATAATGAAGTGTGAGAATAGCTCTTCATACACCACAAGGGAAAGATCACACACCTTCTCGAAGGAAATAAGAGAGTGGTATGTGGATTTTTTTCACTGGTAGTGCTGGGACTAACTTACAGGTCCTAAAAACAGCTTCCATCTCATTTACAGTCATGGCCAAAAGTTTTGAGACTGACACAAATTTTTTGCTTTCGCAGAGTCTGCTATTTCATTATTTTTGTATCTTTTATGCCTCATTCAGATGTCCATTTTTCTGACGTACTAAAAAATCGACCAATTATTTTGACTAAACTTTGAACAGAATTTGATCAGATTGTGGCCCGAGTGTCATCAGTTTTTCTCGTACATGCAGAAAAAGTATATATGTTTCCACCCACTCCTTTCTGACAGTCCATAGAAATCAGACCACACTTGGATGTTGTCCGAGTGTGTGACAATTTTTTCATGGACCCATCAACTTGCTGTCATGGGCTTACTGCGACAGAGAGGAGCCAGAAGACCGCAGTGTCCTACTCCTGTGCTGAAAATAAGCACTTTACCTTCTTTTTAAATGGTGGAGATTTCTTTTGGCAGGACAGGGGATAATTGGCTCTGTTGGGAGCTCTGGGAGCTAGGGCTCTGAGCTGAGCACGGCTAGCCACTGACTCAATCACATCATCAGAGCTAGCTTATGCTGCATGGCTGGGAGGATAGGAGTCAGTGGTTATAAGAAGGTATATGAGGGTTTTATCGGTGACTATTGCTTAGGTTTGTAAGTGTGATAATTCCCTTTCCTTCTCCTACTTTGGTTTTTCCCCATCCTCCACTCCCTGGTGCATTGCTCTGTTATATGTGAGTGAATATTTGTATGCCTGGTATTTTTCCATTGTCCCTGTTCGTGTTGCCTTGTTTGTCTGGACCGTGTATAGCAGTGCACAGCATCTCCTTGGGTGGGGGAAGGGAAATGATGGAGGGTGAATTCAGGAGATACGGCAATGTACATGGCCCTGGCATCTTCACCTTCAGAAGTAACCCAGGGAACAGGGCAAGCTAGGGCGCCCCCTAGTGTTATGGATAGGAAAGGAGGCCCTGGTCCCGGGTCACCCAACATCTGAGTCATGACATAAGAACTGCAGATTTTAATCCTACCCTTGCATCAAAATAAGACATGTCTTGGAGATTTTCTGTGGACCACTTAATACACAAAAAATTGTAAACACGTGAATAGCACAATATCAAAGGTATGAGTGCTATTTGTGAAAAATATGGACAGCACTCATACAAGAATATTGGACATCTGAATGAGACCTTAGTCAATCTTTTCCATGGTTACTGAAGTACATTTATCAGCATTTCAGAAGTTTTACACTTTTATTTAAAAATACATCAAGTTTATACAAAAACTCAATATTTACAGTGTTCACCCTTTCTTTTTTGGACTTCTGTTATTTGTCCTGGCATGCTGGATATCAGATTCTAGGTCAAATCCTGGCTGATGACAATCCATTCTTGTGTAAACAGTACTTGGAGTTTATCACAAATTTAGTGGTTTTTCTTTTGTCCACCAGCTTTTTGAAAATGTTCCACAGGTTCTCAATATGATTAAGATCTGGGGAGTTTATACATTGTTTTATTCACTGACCTACTTTGTTATCACTTTTGCCTTGTGACATGATCTCCATCAAGGTTGGAAAAGCATTGTTCATCACCAATTTGCCCTTGGATCATTGGGAGAAGTTACTTTTGCAGCATGTTTCGATACCATTCTTTCTTAGGTAAAATTTTGAGTGAGTCCACTCTAATGGATGAGAGGCAACCCCACACAAGAATGTTCCCAGGATGTTTTACCGGTGGCATAAAACAGGACTAATTTTAGTGCTCACCTTTTCTTCTCTGTGTAATCATTCTTCCAGTTCTCTGCAGTTCAATTCTATATGTCCTACAGATGCTACAGGCTGACAATCTGCAGGAAGTACAGAGATTGAATTGCAGAGCAGTGGCGGATCTTAATAGGGGCGGATGGGGCGGTCGCCCCGGGCCCAAGGTTTTTTGGGGGCCCAGGGCAGGGGCCAATCCGGTCGGCATCTGTGTGAGCCGTCGCCGCCCAGTGGCGTAGGAAGGGGGTTGCGGGGGGTTGCGGGGGAGTGCGGGGGGGCGGGCCGCCCCAGGCGGCACGTGTGTGGGGGCGGCGCAGCACGGCAGGAGCAGAAATTCCTCCTCTCTGTGCTGTGGGACTCGGGAGAGAAGCGTGGAGGCGGCCGGCCGAGGCACAGTGAGGAGAGAAGAGGACTGAGTATTAGCAGGAGATTTTGGCAGCAGCTAGCGCAGGTGGGTCACAGGTCACTCACCATTTGGGAGGAGGATGCTCTGCCTCTCCCCAACCTCCCTCCATGCTCAGTCAGCTGCTGAGCTCTCCCTGCGGGCGGCTTCCTTCCTCAGTGTCACACAGAGTCACTCACACACACACAGCAGCCAGGCAGTCGCAGGCAGCCTGTGTAAGGCTGTGTGCACACACTGCGGATTTTGCTGCGGTTCCGCAGCGGTTTTTGACATGTCAATTCTTTCTGCGGATTCTCCTGCGGTTTGCCATCTCCTCTATTGAGGAGATGAAAAACCGCAGGGCAAAACCGCAGAGCAATCCGCAGGTAAAACCGCAGGTATTTTGACCTGCGGTTTCACCTGCGGATTTTACAAAATCCGCGCGGATGAATCCGCACCTAATCCATAGCGTGTGCACACATCCTAAGTGTAACTTATATGTTAACACAAAAAAATGGAGTGAAAGTCCAAAATATTTTAGAAACGTAAGAAATTTATTTGAGGAACAACCCCGTTATCCCGTGCTAAAGTGCTTACCCATCATGTGCTCCAGGACAAGTGCAGCGCCGCCACCAGCGCAAGTGCAGCGTGGCGGCGCTGCACTTGTCCTGGAGGCTGGAGCACATGATGGGTAAGCACTTTAGCATGGGATAATGGGGTTGTTCCTCAGGGTGCACACCTGGGTTCTTCCCTACACTTTGTGTCCCGGTTTTATGGCCCATCATTACAAGAAGCACTTGGCTCCTTTTCACTTAATATTATATGGACAGGACAATTAGCAGCTGATATTACCCGATTCCTTCATTGTAGATGTTGTTTATAATTGTCAGTACGATTTTTATGTATAATTAATTTCTTACGTTTCTAAAATATTTTGGACTTTCACTCCATTTTTTTGTGTTAACATGTTATGTGGGAGTGTCCATTATCGATCCCCTTTGAGTCATAATTTTACAAATGGTGACTCGCCTGGGGTACATTGCGAATTGTTCCATTTGGTATTGTTTTATATATATATATATATATATATATATATATGTGTAACTTATACTGCGGCCAGGGGCAGAGGAGGCGGAGCTGAGCCTGCACATTACTGTCTGTGCTGCCTGGGAGCACTGTCGCAGGCAGTGTGTCAGAAATGAATGTCTGTGACTGTGTGATTAATCATTAACATCCCTAACCAGTAGCCGGCCAGGCCGGTACCCCCTGCCAAGCGCGGCCATTTTATTCCTTTCCAGACCCCGCATCCGAGCAGGCCATTCACCGCCCGGGCGCCAAATTCGGGAACAGCCGATTTAATATTATTTATATTGTTTGACCATACAATACAATTTCTTGTGAGAAAAAAGTAATTTTTCTTTGTTTTTATGGTCTAATAAATGTTACAATTTGTATACCTAAAAATCAGCATATGCAGTGTTTTTGTGAGAAGAGCCACAAAATTTTGACAGAAAATGTTTTCCTGGGAAGTGGGGTACAGGGGCCCAGGTTTTATGAACAGCCCTGGGCCCATAGTCCACTTAATCCGCCACTGTTGCAGAGGACTGGAGTAAAGTTATTTTCTCTGATGAAGTCCCCATCAGACTGTTAGGAAATAATAGCCCAAAGAAGAAACGGTGAGCACTTCAATCAGTTCAGTGTCATGCCAACAGTAAAGCATCCTATAACCATTCATTTAGGGGGTTGATTTTCAATCAAGGGCATTTTGCCTAAGAACACTGCCAATTATAAAAAATGATATCTAAATATCCTCCAACACCAACGTCTCCCAATGATCCAGGAGCAATTTGATAGTGGAGTACCATGTCAAAAGGCAAATGTGATAACTACGTGGCTTGGTGAGAAAAACATTAAAATGTAGTGTACACAACCAGGGAACTTCCAATAATACCATCCTAATGAGAATGTGATGTCAATCCTCAAAAAGCAGGAGAAAAAAAACACAGAAATTATGATAAACTCCAAGCACTGATTAGACAAAAATGGGTTCATCATCCAGGATTTGCCCCAGGAGCTGAAATCAAGCAGATAAAGGAACATTGGAGAAGTCTTGAAAAAAGGGTCTACATTATAAACATTGAGTCTTTACATAAACCTGAAAAAGTGTAAAAGCTTATGCAATGCTTATATTTGTACTTTAGTAACCAGAGAAATATCTGACTAAAAACATTGAAGTGAACTTTGTGAAAACCAAAATTTGTGTCAGTCTTAAGATTTTTGGTCAAGACTGTTCAATAATCATTTATTTTGGAGATTTAGTACATAAAAAGATAAATATATGCTGTGGGGAAAATAAGTATTTGATACACTGCCGATTTTGCAAGTTTTCCCATCTACAAAGAATGGAGAGGTCTGTAATTTTTATTGTAGGTACAGTACACTTCAACTGTGACAGATTTAAATAATTAAAATGCATTTTATTGCATGAAATAAGTATTTGATCACCTACCAACCAGCAAGAATTCTGGCTCTCATAGACCTGTTAGTTTTTCTTTAAGAAGCCCTTCTTCTTTGCACGCATTACCTGCATGAATTATACTTGTTTCAACTCGTTATCTGTACAAAAGACTCCTGTCCACACACTCAATTAATCACACTTAAACGTCTCCACCATGGTCAAGACTAAAGAGCTGTCTAAGCAAACCAGGGATAAAATTGTAGACCTGCACCAAGCAGCTTGGTGAGAAGGCAACAACTGTTGGCACAATTATTAGAAAATGGAAGAAACACAAGACGATTGTCAATCTTCCTCAGTCTGGAGCTCCATGCAAGATCTCGTCCTCGTGGGGTTAGGGTGATTCTGTGAAAGGTCAGGAATCAGCCCAGAACTACATGGGAGGAACTGTTCAATGACCTGAAGTGAGCTGGAACCACAATCTCAAACATTAGAGATAGTAACACTCTGCTCCAACATGGATTAAAATCCTGTAGGGCACACAAGGTTCCCCTGCTCACACCAGCACATATCGAGGCCCATTTAAAGTGCACTAATGATTATTTGGTTGAATCAGAGGAGGCATGGAAAATGTAATGTGGTCAGATGAGACCAAAATAGTACTTTTTATTATCAACTCCTCTCACCATGTTTGGAGGAAGAAGAAGGATGAGTGCAACTGCACGTACACCATCCCTATCGTGAAGCATTGAGGGAGAAACATCATACTTTGGGGTGCTTTTCTGCAAAGGGGACAGGACGACTGCACCGTATTGAAGGGAGGATGGATGAGGTCATATATTGCGAGATTTTGGCCAACAACCTCCTTCCCTCATTAATAGCATTGAAGATGGGTTGTGGCTGGGTCAAGCATTACAATGACCCGAAACACACAGCCAGGTGTCAGGGTCCTGACAGCGCCGGCGTACAGCCCCCGCTAAGCAGGGACTCACCCGCACCGTAGGGACCCCTGGGGACAAGAACAGACGGACAATAAAGATGCACGGGACCTGAATGTAGAAGTTTAGAAAGCAGGCACAGGACCTACGGTCATGTGAACGGTCATGTGACTGCAAAGGGCGGGGCTTAGCGTCCTGCTTTCAGAGGAGGAAGAAAAAAACTCAGAGTCGGGCAAAGCAGAGGTCAAGCACAATCCAGGCAAGCGAGGTACAGGAGGGATAAACAGACAGAAGGTCAGACAAAGCCAAAGGTCATACACAAGATATCAATACAGTACCAGGGATGAGACAGAATGGACAGTCAGGGCCAAGCAGAGATCAAAAACCAAATGGATATAGAAGGTACCAAGCAGAATCCAAAGCGATATCCAGAGAACAGACCGAGTCATACACAGAGAATCAAGCAACCAGAACACAGCACTAACACACTCAGGGGTCACTACACAATGCCAAGGGCAAAAGTATAACTGACGGGGGATGGGAGCTTCCTGAGGCTATAAGAAGCCTCCCCAGAACCAATGAGAGGCCACCATAATAGGTCCCAGGTGTGCAGGTGAGAGTCTGCACTGTGATCAGAACATTAACCCCAGAAGTGCCGGTCACCCTGCACTGGTATCATGACAGTACCCCCTTCTCAATGGGGTGCCTCTGGACCCCCAGGCTTGCCTGGGTACCTAGCATGGAAAGCTCGAATCAGACGATCCGTATGCATCAACCGGGCCGGCACCCAGGACCTGTCCTCCGGCCCATACACCTTCCAATGAACTAGGTACTGTACTGACCGCCGTACCAACCTAGAATCTACAATGTGACCAATCTCATACTCCACATGTCCCTCAACCAAAACCGGGGGAGCAGCGGACTCAGATTCTCCCCGGACTGCTTCAAACGGCTTCAGTAGAGATCTATGGAAGACATTAGGGATCTTGAAAGAGGGTGGAAGGCACAGCCTGTACGCTACCGGGCTGATTTTTTCCACAATCTTGTACGGGCCAATGAATTTGGGGCCCAACTTGGCTGACGGAACCTATAACTTAATGTTTCGCGTGGAGAGCCAAACTTTCTCTCCCACCTGAAACATGGGACCAGGTGTTCGTTTCCTGTCCACGAAAAACTTATACCTGCCTTGAGACCATACCAGTGGATTGACTCACCCGACTATTGAAGGCAAATTCAGCCAACGGCAGTATATCACACCAGTCATTCTGTCTAGCAGAAGTCAGACATTTGAGGATCTGTTCCAGAGACTGATTAGTGCGTTCCGTCTGACCATTACTCTCAGGATGGTATGCAGACGAAAAGGACAGAGATATCCCTAATTTTTTGCAGAAAGCACGCCAATACTTAGCCACAAACTGCACACCATGATCAGACACCACATTCAGGGGTACCCCATGCAAGCGGACCACATGCTGCACAAACAATCTCGATAAGATCTCAGCAGAAGATAATGCGGACAGGGGTACAAAATGAGCCTGCTTAGAAAATCTGTCCACCACTACCCATACCACTGTATTACCCCTGGAAAAGGGAAGATTGGTAATAAAATCCATGGACAGATGGGTCCACGGTCTTTCGGGAACTTCCAAGGGCATCAGCTCCCCCGCCGGCCGGCTATGGGAGCTTTTAGAACGAGCGCAGACCCCACAACCAGAAATGAATTTCATAATATCAGAGCCCAGAGTAGGCCACCAGAAGATCCTAGCCACCACCAGTCGCGTGGATGATATACCAGGGTGAGCACACAACTTGGATTCGTGGAACTCTTGCAAGAGTTTAAGGCGAAGTTGTTCTGGGACAAACAACTTGCCCCTGGCTTGGCCGCAGGAGCCATCGACTGGGCCCCCTCAATTTCCCATTCCAATTCAGACGATATCCCTGCTAACACCACCCCATGGTGCAGAATGGAGGACGGTGGCTCAGGGACAGACACAGGGTGAAAACTACGAGATAAGGCGTCAGTCTTGATATTCTTTGACCCTGGACGGAATGTAATAGTAAACTGTAAACGAGAAAAAAAAAGTGACCAACGGGCCTGTCTGGGCGTTAATCTTTTAGCAGACTCGATGTAAGAAAAATTTTTGTGATCAGTGATCACAGTAACCGGGTGACTGGCCCCCTTCAAAAAGTGCCTCCATTCCTCAAACGCCAATTTAACCGCAAGAAGCTCTCTATTGCCTACATCATAATTTCTTTCAGCAGCAGAGAACTTCCTGGAAAAGAAGGCACATGGCCTGAGTTTGGTTAGAGTGGCAGGCCCTTGAGACAACACCACCCCCACCCCCACCTCAGAGGCGCCACCTCCACCACAAATGGCTTGGAAGGATCTGGCTGTATCAAGACAGGAGCAGGCATAAAACATTTTTTCAGAGTCGCAAAGGCCTCTTTTGCGAGTGAGGACCAATTTCTCACATCCGCACCTTTGCATGTTAGATCCGTGAGAGGTTTGACCACGTGCGAAAACCCCCAGATAAATTTGCGGTAATAATTGGCGAACCCCAAGAAGCGCTGAAGACCCTTAAGATCTCGGGGTTGCACCCAATCCGCAATGGCCTGCACCTTCTTGGGGTCAATGCGAAAACCCTCCCCGGATACAATTAACCCCAAAAAAGACAATTCTTGCACACAGAATACACATTTCTCCAATTTGGCATACAGATGATTTTCTCTCAGTCTTTGGAGAACAGTTCGTACATGTTCCAAATGAGAATGCTTGTCGGTGGAGTATATCAAAATATCATCTAAATAGATAACGACAAAACGACCAATGTGATCCGAGAATACCATGTTGATGAAATTTTGAAATATGGCGGGGGCGTTGGTAAGACCAAACGGCATGACTAAATTTTCAAATAGTCCCTCGGTCGTGAGGAACGCGGTTTTCCATTCATCCCCCTCTCGGACCATTATCAAATTATATGCCCCCCGAAGATCCAGTTTAGAAAACCACTTTGCCCCTGATAGTTGGTTACATAAATCGGGAATCAACGGAAGGGGGTACGTATTCCGTACAGTAATCTGATTAAGCTCCCGGAAGTTGAGACAGAGACATAACCCGCCATCTTTTTTCTTTACAAAAAAGAAACCTGCCACCACAGGTGAGACTGAAGGACGTATGTGTCCTTTGCGCAGAGTTTCAGCAATGTACTCCTTCATAGCCAAGCGCTCAGGACCGGACAAATTAAACAGACAGGCTTTATGTAATTTAGCCCTCAGGACCAGCTCAATAGCACAGTCAAAGGGTCTATGTGGCGGTAACATCTCGGCCTCGCTTTTGGAGAATACATCTTCGAAGTCCTTCAGGCATTCCGGAATACCTTCCAGTTCGACAGATGATACAGACACGGATTTAACAGGTTCAACCAGCAGTGCGGATTTATCACATAACTCAAAATCATTAAACCCCCATTGAACAATCTCCCCTGTTTTCCAGTTAATAACTGGGTTATGGCGTTGTAACCAGGGCATGCCCAACACCAACCCTGCAGGTAGATTGTGCAGCACAAAACAACTTAGGTTTTTCACATGAGTAGCGCCCACTCTGAGCGAAAACAAGTCAGACATAAAGCGAATTCCCTACTTAGTGAGGGGAGAGGAGTCAATGGCCATCACCTTGATCGGAACCTTGAGCCTAACTGTCCCTATCTTGCAGTGTGTGACCAATTGGGAGTCAATGAGATTAATCGATGACCCGCAGTCCACGAAGGCTGTAGAGGAAAAAGAACTACCGTCCACAAACAGTTCCACAGGCAGTAACACTTTAGAAAACGAGGAAAAGGGTACCTGTGGGTCTGAGTAGTCTCCCTGTTGACTACCCAGACCTAGTTGTTTCCCGCCGACCCTGTTTGAAGACGGACAATCAGGACACTCCCTTTTCCAATGTCCCGTTTTACCGCAGTAAAAGCATAACTGCTTGTCCTTCCGGCGTTTCCTCTCCGTATTCTTCAGGGAGAGGGCGCCTACATCCATGAGCTCAGGGGCAGTCTCTTTTCCACTGGGGAACAATGGAGTTTCCACCTGCATCACCCCTCTGGCCCGCAGCCTGCGGTCCATCCGGATGGCCTGGGTCATGGCGTCCTCGAGAGACTTAGGTGGGGGATGTAACTCCAAGGCATCCTGCAGCCGCTCGGACAAGCCTCTGCGAAAGAGTCCTCGGAGTGCGGCGTCAATCCAAGAGACCTCTGCGGCCCAGCGGCAGGACTCAGAACAAAACCACTCAGCTGAGTGTTTCCCCTGACAGACACTCATCACCATGTCCTCTGCCAATTGCACTCGGTCAGGCTCATCATAAATGTGCCCGTGGGCCTCAAAAAATGCATTCACGGTCACTCTCTCAGGGGCAGTGGGAGAAAGGGAGAAAGCCTAAGCTTGTGGGGACCCTCTTAATAGAGACATAACGACTCCAACCTTCTGACTTTCGTCCCCAGAGGAACGTGGTCTCAAAGTAAAAAAAAGTCTGCACCCCTCCATGAAGACCCTGAACTCCTTTTTGTTTCCAGAATAAAAGTCAGGCAGTTTAACAGGTGGTTCTGGGGACACCAAAACAACATCACTCGACCCAGCCCCCAGAGACTCAGCAGCTAGAAACCTGCTGCTGAGAACGAGCCAGAGCTTGCTGCTCCAGAGATAAACCCTGAAATATCTGACTCAGACTTTTCATCCGGTCAGCCAGAGACTGTATAACTCTCTGCATAAACCCCCCCCAAAACTTAATGGTAAGTTACAATGTCAGGGTCCTGACAGCACCGGTGTACAGCCTCCGCTAAGCAGGGACTCACCCACTCCATAGGGACCCCTGGGGACAAGAACAGCCGGACAATAAAGATGCACGGGACCTGAATGTAGAAGTTTAGAAAGCAGGCACAGGACCTACGGTCATGTGAATGGTCATGTGACTGCAAGGGGGCGGGACTTAGCATCCTGCTTTCAAAGGAGGAAGAAAACTCAGAGTCGGGCAAAGCAGAGGTCAAGCACAATCCAGGCAAGCGAGGTACAGGAGGGATAAACAGACGGAAGGTCAGACAAAGCCAAAGGTCATACACAAGATATCAATACAGTACCAGGGATGAGACAGAACGGACAGTCAGGGCCAAGCAGAGATCAAAAACCAAACGGACATAGAAGGTACCAAGCAGAATCCAAAGCGATATCCAGAGAACAGACCGAGTCATACACAGAGAATCAAGCAACCAGAACACAGCACTAACACACTCAGGGGTCACCACACAATGCCAAGGGCGAAAGTATAACTGACGGGGGATGGGAGCTTCCTGAGGCTATAAGAAGCCTCCCCAGAACCAATGAGAGGCCACCATAATAGGTCCCAGGTGTGCAGGTGAGAGTCTGCACTGCGATCAGAACATTAACCCCAGAAGTGCCGGTCACCCAGCACTGGTATCATGACACCAGGGAAACTAAGGAGTGACTCTGTAGGAAGCATTCCAAGGTCCTAGAGTGGCCTAGTCAGTCTTCAGACCTGAACCCAATATAAAATCTTTGGAGGGAGCAAAAAACCATGTTGCTCAACAACAACCCTGAAACCTGAAAGATCTGAAGAAGTTATGTGTGGAAGAGTGGGCCAAAATCCCTGCTGCAGTGTGTGCAAACTTGATCAAGAACTAAAGGAAACGTCTGACCTCTGTAATTGAAGACAAAGGGTTCTGTACCAAATATTAAGTTCTATTTTTCTATTGCATCAAATACTTATTTCATGCAATAAAATGCAAATTAATTATATAAAAATCATTCAGTGAGATTTTCTGGATTTTTTTAGTTTCTGTCGCTCAACAGTTGAAGTGTACCTATGATAAAAACTACAGACCTCACTGAAAAAATCAAAAGTGTAACAAATGCTTATTTTCTCCACAATAGAAAGATACATATATAGAAAAGTAACAAAGATATCATCTATAATAATAATAATATTACATTTTATTTCTATAGCGCGGACATATTCTGCAGCACTTTACATTTCAGAGGGGACTTGTACAGACAATAGACATTACAGCATAACAATAATCCCATAGATCATAACAGATACCAAGAAGAATGAGGGCCCTGCTCGCAAGCTTACAATCTAGGAGGAAAAAAGGTAGACACGAAAGGTGGGTGGTAACAATTGCCATGGTTGTATGGACCAGCCATAATGTTAAGTGTGTAACAGTACAGACACAGAGGGCTAATGGATGCATAAAGCATGTCGGAACATGATGGGGGGAACCTGGTTATGGTAAAAACTTGTGGCTGTGCCACACAGGGATAGATTAGGTGCTGTGCTGAGGCAGTAGGCCAGTCTGAATAAATGTGTTTTCAGGGCTCGCTTAAAATTGTGGGGATTGGGGACTAATCGTATTGACCTTGGCAGTGCATTCCAAAGAATTGGCGCAGCACGTGTATAGTCTTGGAGACGGGAGTAGGAGGTTATGATTATTGAGGATGCTAACCTCAGGTCATCAGCAGAACGGAGGGCGCGGGTAGGGTGGTATACTGAAACAAGGGAGGAGATGTAGGGTGGTGCTGAGCCATGGAGAGCTTTGAGGGTGAGGGTAATAAGTTTGCACTGGATTCTGGAGTGAATGGGTAGCCAGTGTAATGACTTGCACAAGGCAGAGGCATTGGTGTAACGACTGGTGAGCAATATGATCCTGGCTGCAGCATTCAAGACAGATTGGAGGGGGGAGAGTTTGGTATGCGGAGACCGATTAGAAGAGAGTTACAATAGTCGAGACGAGAATGAATAAGAGAAACAGTAAGAGTTTTTGTGGAGTCAAAAGTAAGGAAAGGTCGAATTCTAGAAATGTTTTTGAGGTGCAGATAACAAGAGCGAGCCAGTGATCGTATGTGGGCGGCAAAGGAAAGCTTGGAGTCAAGTATGACCCCAAGACAGCGGGCATGTTGCTGGGGAGTAATGATGGAACCACACACGGAAATGGCAATGTCGGGTATAGGTACATTAGTAGCGGGAGGAAACACAAGTAATTCAGTCTTTGACAGGTTTAGTTACAGATATAGTGAGGACATGATGTTAGACACAGCGTTTAGACAATCGCTGGTGTTTTCTAGAAAGGCAGGCGTGATGTCAGGGGAAGAAGCATATAATTGGGTGTCATCAGAATAGAGATGGTACTGGAAACCAAATCTACTGATTGTTTGACCAATAGGGGCAGGGTACAAAGAGAAGAGGAGGGGGCCTAGGACTGATCCTTGAGGAACTCCAACAGTAAGGAGAAGATGAGAGGAGGAGGAACCAGCAAAAGATACAGTAAAGGAGCGGTCAGAGAGATAGGAGGAGAACCAGGAGAGAACGGTGTCCTTGAGGCCAATAGAACAGAGCATAGTGAGGAGGAGCTGATGATCCACAGTGTCGAATGCTGCAGAGAGATCTAAGAGAATTAGCATGGAGTAATGACCATTTGATTTAGCTATTGTAGATCATTAGAGACTTTAGTGAGGGCAGTTTCAGTAGAGAGTAAAGAGCGGAAACCGGATTGGAGAGGATCAAGAAGAGAGTTATCTGAGAGATAGCGGATAAGATGGGAGTGGACCAGGCATTCCAGGAGTTTAGAGATGAAGGGAAGATTAGAGACAGGTCTATAGTTAGCGGCACAGTTTTGGTCGAGGGACGGTTTTTTTTAGTAGTGGATGTATGATGGCATGCTTAAATAAGGAGGAAAAGATACCAGAAGAGAGAGAGAGGTTAAATATTTTAGTTAGGTGAGCGGTGACAGCAGGGGAAAGGGACTGGAGTAGATGTGACGGAAATGGGTCTCTGGTGAAAGTGGTTGGGTGAGAAGCTGCAAGGAGTCTGCTTACTTCTTCTTCTGTGACTGGTTCAAAATCAGAGAGTGAGCTAGATGCAGTGGGGGAGGAAGGACAGTGCATGGTATGAGGGGA
Source organism: Dendrobates tinctorius (assembly GCF_039654945.1). NCBI lineage: Eukaryota > Metazoa > Chordata > Amphibia > Anura > Dendrobatidae > Dendrobates > Dendrobates tinctorius. The sequence goes on from NW_027361679.1 coordinate 75,333,271, forward strand.
TTGGGAGATAATTTCCTGTCCGATCTGGTCAATTTTTCTTTGAAGTAATTCGCCAGATCGTCAGCTCGAAGCTCCGTGGTTGGGGCCTGTACTCTTGGGTTGAGTAGAGAATGAAAAGTGTCAAAGAGATGTTTAGGGTTATTGGACAGTGAGGTGGTTAGGGTATTGAAATAGGTTTGTTTTGAGAGGTGAAGGGTAGTGTTGTATATTCGAAGCATAAACTTATAATGGATGAAATCTTCGTGTAGATTGGATTTTCTCCACAGACGTTCGGTGCACCTGGAGCACCGCTACAGGAAACATGTTTGCAGGGTGTGCCAGGGTTGTCGCCATCTGTGTTTTGGTGTTCTATGTATAGGAGGTGCAAATTCATCCAGGGCACTTTGAATTGTAATGCTTCAATGCAGAATCAGGACATGAAAGGGAGGAGATAGGGGCCAATGAAGACTGCAAGTTCTTCATAAGTTTCTGGGTGTTAATGGCCTGTATGTTTCTATAAGTATGGACAGTGGGGGTGACCTGAGCGGCCAAGCAGTTCTTGATAGAGAATAAAAGAAGGTTGTGGTCAGAGAGCAGGAGAGGGGAGTTTGCAAAATCATCCACTGCACAAAGCCAAGAGAAGACCAAGTCGAGGGAGTTTCCGTCTTCATGCGTTGGAGAATTAGTAAGCTGCGAAAGGCCAAATGAGGAGGTTAGAGAAAAAAGGTGAGTAGCAGATGGGGAGAGGAGAAGAGCAATGGGGATGTTGAAATCGCCCATGATGATGGTAGGGATGTCACAGGAGAGAAAATGTGGAAGCCAAGTGGCAAAATGATCCAGGAACTGATGGGAGGGGCCGGGAGGACGATATACCACCGCCACTCGCATGGAGAAGGGGGTGTAGAGTCTGACGGCATGGACCTCAAAAGAAGGGAAGACAAGTGAGGGTACTTGAGGGATAACCTGAAAGGTACATTTTGGTGATAGGAGCAGACCAACACCTCCACCTGCTCTACTGTCTGATCTTGAGGTATGAGAGAAGTGGAGTCCACCATATGAAAGAGCAGCAGCAGCGGTAGTGTCTGACTGCTGGATCCAGTTTTCAGTAAGAGCCAGAAGGTTAAGAGAATTAGAAAGGAAGAAGTCATGAATGAAGGAGAGTTTGTTACACACTGAGCGAGAATTCCAAAGGGCACAATTAAGAGAGACAGATGGCATGCAGGGAATATTAATAAGATTAGAGGGGTTTCTGAGTGTAGCAGTGGGGGGGTTTGACTTTCTATAACATGGGGGACCAGGGTTGGGAGCAATGTCTCCTGCAACTAGGAGAAGGAGGATAGAAAGAGTGAGCAGATGGTTAAGTGATTTGTGAGAGCGTCTCTGATGTTGAATGGTGGGACTGAATGGATCTGTGCAATTTAGCAATGTGAAAAGAGCGTGAGTGCTATACATAGGAGAGGAAAGGAGTGAGGGGCCGATATGGATGGAGTATACAGAGTTAATGCCAGGGTGGTGGATGTGTGTGAATGTACACATCCACCGCCAATCTATTAACCTCTTTCCGGCATCGGGTGTACTATTACAGCTGACATGTGCCTGCAACAGCCGTGGGTGGAATCGTGATCCATCCGCGGCTTTTAACTAGTTAAATGCCGCTGTCAATCTCTGACAGCGGCATTTAGCTTGCGCTTCCAGCAAGCGTGCCGGAAATCCCACCCATCGGTCACCCCACTATATGATTGTGGGTCACTGATGGGTTGGCATGACAATCAGAGGTCTCCAGCAGACCTCTATGGTTGTCATTACCAGATTGCTATGAGCACTGCCCATTGGTTGATGCTCTTAACAAGTGAGCATTTCTGCTACATACAGATGATCTGATCATCGCCTGTATGTGGCAGAGCCAATTGGACAACTGCAGCTTCTAGTTTCCCATGAAGACTATTGAAGCATGTGAAAAGTAAAAAAAAATTTTTACACATATAAAAAAATAAAAAATATAAAAGCGCAAATCACTCCCGTTTCGCCCCATTCAAAATAAAACAAAAAAAATCAAACATACACATACTTGATATTGCCGTGTTCAGAATCGCCTGATCTATCAATATAAAAAGGAATTAACCCAATCGTTAAATGGCGTAATGAGAAAAAAGTAAAAATGCCGGATTTCCGTTTTTGGTCGCCGCAACATTGCATTAATATGCAGTAACGGGCGATAAAAAGAATGTATCTGAATCAAAATCGTATCAGTAAAAACATAAGCTCGGCACGCAACAAATAAGCCCTTACTCAACCCAAGATCTCGAAAAATGGAGACACTATGGGTATCGGAAAATAGCGCAATTTTTTTTAACATATTTTTAATTTTTTCTCACCACTTAAATTAAAAAGAACCTAAACATATTTAGTGTCTATGAACTTGTAATGACCTGGAGGATCATAATGGTAGGTCAGTTTTAGCATTGACTGAACATGGTAAAAAAAAACAAAACAGCTGTGAGATTGCCTTTTTTTGAATTTTTCCGCATTTGGAACTTTTTCCCATTATCCAGTACACTATATGTTAAAACCAATGGTGTCGTTCAAAAACACAACTTGTCCCACAAAAAACACTCCCTCACATGGCCATTTTAACCAAAAAATAAAAAAGTTATGGATCTGGGAAGAAAAGGAGCAAAAAACACAATGCAAAAGGAAAAATAGCTCTGGTTGTTAACGGGTTAAAAGATAATTGTTTGAGCAATGGAATCCCATAACCTTATGAAAATCTTACTTCCTAATACGGCATGTAGTTGAATACACTGACATAGTGAGACAACCATCTTTAACACCAGAATTTTTAAACTTTATGTGAGTGAACCAATGCATAAATTGCTCTGACATGACTGACAATTGACTATGGCAACAAATAAAAAGGTGTTAAAACATATCTAGTTCTTGATGAATAATTAACTTGGCTTTTTAATCTGACTTTGGAAGGATACATTACTTTCTAATTGGACATATTAACTCATGATTAATGGTGTTTGTTGTCTATAATATATGTGTAGATGAAGTGTATTACTTGAATATATTTGAATGGCTGAACCAATTTTCTTCTACAATGCGTATTAACAACAATTCGACATTGCAAAATGCCAGACATATACTGTCACAGGCTAAAGATTTTTTCCTCTATTATTTTACTACTAGCTTTGAACCCAGTCTACGCCTGGGTGACAAGCATTTTTATTGGTTTACTAGCTGAAGAGCCCGGCGCTGCCCGGGCATAGTAACTAACTGCGGCTAGTTATAACAAATTATAATGATTTATCTATATATATAAAGCTGAGAGTACAGCCCCGCCCACTCCGCATAGCCACATTCACTATAATATCCCACATCATCCCATCAGCCAGAGCCACCAGACTACTACCCCTAATATCCCACATCGTCCCGTCAGCCAGAGCCAATGGACTACTAATATCCCACATCATCTTGTCAAAGCCACCAGACTACTACCACTAATATCCCACATCTTCCCGTCAGTCATAGCCACCGGACAGCTACCACTAATATCCCACATCATCCCGTCACAGCCACTGGACTACTACCCCTAATATCCCACATCATCCCATCAGCCAGAGCCACCGGACTACTACCCCTAATATCCCACATCATCCCGTCAGCCTGGGGTCAGAACCATAGTGCTGAGTGGAATGGCCCTAACTTCCATACCGGGGATCCCTTTAAGAGAGGCCTGGCATCAGAACCAGAGCCCTGAGTGGCTTTGCCCTGACTTCCATACCAATGATCCCTTTAAGAGAGCCTGGGATCAGAACCAGAGCACTGAGTAGATTTTCCCTGACTTCCATATCAGGGATCCCTTTAAGAGGGGCCTGGGGTCAGAACCAGAGCGCTGAGTTGAATTTCCCTAACTTCCATACTGGGGATCCCTTTAAGAGAGTCTGGGATCAGAACCAGAGCGCTGAGTGGACTTGCATACCAATGATCCTTTTAATAGAATCCTGGGGTCAGATTCAGAGTGCTCAGGGATTTTCCCTAACTTCCATACAGGAGATCCCTTTAAGAGAGCCTGGGGTCAGTACCAGAGCATTTGAAGGCAATTGCCCTGACTTCCATATCGGGGATCCCTTTAAGAGGGACATGGGGTCATAACCAGAATGCTGAGTGGAATTGCCCTAACTCATATATCGGGGATCCCATTAAGAGAGGCCTGGGGTTAGAACCAAAGCGTGGATGGATTTGCCCTGACTTCCATACCGGAGATCCCTTTAAGAGGGAAGATGTGCCTATGAGATGGAGGATGTGTGATGGGTACATGGGTATATGGGCAGGGAGGGGGTGATTCATTTCTGTCATGTGCTCTCTACTCCTTTCTGGGTGGCAGACAATGGCTGGGAGCTTATGCTCCCAGGGATGCTAGATTTCTCTCACCCGGTCAGTGTCTACTGAGGTGTTTTCTAGAGTGGGAAAACTGTTGCTCATAGCAACCAATCACAGCTCATCTTCTTTTAAACAGCTCTGATGAAATGAAAGGTGCTGACTGATTGGTTGCATGGAAAACTGTTGCTCATAGCAACCAATCACAGCTCAACTTCTTTTAAACATCTCTGGTGAAATGAAAGATGCTTCACGATTGGTTGATTATACACACACATACATTCAATTTTATATATATATAGATGGTCTCCTATCCTGGTATGTGCTGCCCCCTCCTATCCTGGTATGCATGACACCTCTTCATCCCTATTCTGCTATGCATGGACCCCTCATCCCTATAATGGTATGCATGGCCCCCTCATCCCTATCCTGGTATGCATGGTACCCCTTCAACCCTATCCTGCTATGCATGGCCCCCTCATCCCTATCCTGGTATGCATGGTCCTTTCATTCCTATAATGGTATGTATGGCCCCCTCATCCCTATTCTAGTATGTATAGTCCGCTCACCCCCCCAATCCTGGTATGCATGTCACCCTATTCCTCATCCTGGCATGCATGGTCCTCTCACTCCCCAATCCTGGTATGCATGGTACCCCCTCATTCCTATCCTGGTATGCATGGTACCCCCTCATCCCTATCCTGGTATGTATGGTCCCCTCACCCCCCAATCCTGGAATGCATGGTCCGTTCATCCCCCAATCCTGGAATGCATGGTCCCCTCACCCCCCAATCCTGGTATGCATGGTCCCCTCACCCCCAATCCCAGTATACATGGTTCCCTCACTCCACAATCCTGGTTTGCATGGTCTCCCCCTCATCCCTATCGTAGGATGTATGGTAACCCCTCACCCCCCAATCCTGGTATACATGGCACCCCTTACCTACCAATTCTGGTATGCATGGTCCCCTCACCCCATATCCTGGTATGCATGGTCCCCGTATCCTCATTCCTGATATGCATGATCCCCTCACCCCCTATCCTGGTATGCATGGTCCTCTCACCCCCCTATCCTGGTATGCATGGCTTTTGTGAATTCGCTTTCTGGCCTACCTCTGGTTACTACTGAAGGTAGTGGAGCTGGTCAAATTGACAGAGGGGTTGTGAGTTCTCTTTCTGGGCTCCCTCTGGAGGTTACTGGAGGTAATGGAGCTTATCTGATTAACAGAGGTTTGCCACCTGATAATGAGGACGACGATTGGAGATCTGGGGTTTCCGACTGGGATTTAAGACAGCCGACTCCCTCTATCCCTGCTGGTGATTTTCTTCCTGCCTCCTGAGGTCTTAGTTTCCAGCTCAGTCCCTGCATGTTCAGCTAAGTGTTCATTTGCTATTCTGTTTACATTTGATCTGGTTTTGTCTATTCAGTTTTGTGTAGGTCAGCCAGCTCCGGCTGGGGCTGTGTTGAATCACCATCCATATGTTACTGCTTGTGCCAGTTTGATTTTGTCCCTTATTAGATTGGCCTCTTTTTGCTCTGCTTTCAGAATATACCAGAGTGCTGATATAGTGGGCGAAGTCGTGCGACTTCAGTATTTTTTGCATCAGACGTGTAGGACTTTTTTGCAGGGTTTTTTGCGTGATTGCAGACAGTGTCTTTCCTTTCCTGTGCTGTCTAGTCTAGTGTGGGCCCCATTGTTTGCTCAGTCTATTTTCCTACCTGCGTTTGTGTTTTCATCTTGCCTCACCGACAATATATCTTTGGGGGCTTTCTATTACTTTGGGGTCTGCTCTGGGGCAGTTTAGATTTCCCCTTTCTTGCTTTAGGCTTAGTTAGCTCTCCGGCTGTGCCGAGGCGTCTAGGATCATCGTAGGCACACTCCACGGCTACTGCTAGTTGTGTGGATAGGATCAGGGGTCTGCAATCCGCTTAGTTACCAACCTCTCTGTTTTTTTCTGTGGCTTAGCTTGGGCTTGCTCTCCTCCTCGGTGACCCAATCATAACACAAGGCCCTCTCAACCCCCTATCCTGGTATGCATAGTCCTCTCACCCCCCTATCCTGGTATGCAAGCTACCCCTCACCCCTCAATCCTGGTATGCATGGCCCCCTCACCCCCAATCCTGGTATGCATGGTCCCCTCACCCCCCAATCCCAGTATGCATGGTCCCCTCACCACCTCTATCCTGGTATGCATGGTCCTCTCACCCCCTTATCTTGGTATTCATGGCCCTCTCACCCCACTATCCTGGTATGCATGGTCCTCTCACCCCCAATCGTGATATGCATAGTCCCCTCACCCCCCTATCCTGGTATGCATGCTACCTCTCACCCCCCTATCCTGGTATGCATGGTCTTCTCACCCCCTTTCCTGGTATGCATGGTCCTCTCACCCCCAATCCTGGCATGCATGCTACTCCTCACCCCCTATCCTGATATGTATGGTCCCCCTCACCCCTATTAAACTGCACTCATACAAAAAAAACATTTATACTCACCGTTCTTCCCTGTGTTCCAGTGCTGTCCTGTTCTGCCAGAGGCTGGGGGAGGAGTGTGGCACCGAAGTACGCACATGCCCATACCGCACTGTCCGGCGCCATATTGCTGAAGACACACTGCAAATGTGTCTTCAGTAAAATGTCACCAGATAGCGCTATGCACATGCGCGACTCCGACAACGAACTCATGCCTCGAGAAGAGAAGAACTGCGGCAATGCTCCTCCCGGTCAGGTAAGTATGTAAGTATGGTGCTGGAGATCGCGATATGCATTCAGTGTCTACGCATACCGCCATCTCAGGCGCCATATGCTGGGTGCCATTCTGTCTGGAGCCAGACTGCGCAGGTGCGTCACGCTTGTGCAGTCTATAAAGGCTTCGGACAGAGTGACACTCCCAGCATTATATTATAGATGCTATAAAGTTACTTAATGTTACATTGTTATGTGACAGAATTAATAATCTTATATAGAATACAGTGAAGAGCAAAAGGGTAACAATTTTGAACTTTTGAATTTCAGGCTCCATATCTCATTACCCACTTCTGCTTTGAACTTGAGACTACCATTATTTTATAAACAATCATCTTGTCTATATCATACATAAATTTAACTAGCAACTATTTAGTTATGCAGATTCTTATCTTCTTGTCATGTCATTGCATTGTTACTGTTTTGCTCCTAAAGATCTAAATTTTAATTTGTATTATTTTGTTGGTATTTTGTAAATCCATCTTTGACTTTCAACACTGCCTGAATCCTTCTGGACATGCTTTCATTCAGATTCATACATGTGTTGACCAAAATTTGATCTCAGGTCTCTTCTACACGTTCCCAAAGTTGGTGCATACTGGTCAACTCACTTCGGTATGTATACAGTTTTTTCTTCAATTACTGTATAACCAAATGTGTTTGGGTTGGGGTCTGGGGACTGTGAGGATCATTCCAGCACCTCTACTTCATTGTCATGCTCACATATAGCTCTGCATTGAGACCATCATTGAGCCTCGCCTAGTATCCACTGCTTTTGTCTGTGAAACAAATCCATATCATCAGGCTTCCTCCACCGAAATTGACATTTCCTTATATTTCTCAATCCCTTTTCCCCTTGTTTCTTTCATACACATTTGTACCTATTAGAGCCTGGTCTATTGGCTGTGGTGTCATCGCTCCAAATCACCCATATCAAATGTTTAAATTTCCACTTTTCGTACTTGTTTGCAAACTCAAACCAACGCTTCTTATGACAATATTGATGTTGAGGCTTTTTCACCTTTTTTCGGGCCACTATTCCAGACTTGTGTAATGTGTCGCACATTGCTTGCATCTGGTCTCACTATTATGAAGCATACGAACCACCTCCACTGCCGTGTTTGTCGCGCCAGAACTGATAGACCTTGGGATAAGCTGACTTGCTGACTCCAATATTTTGCCTGGATGTCCACCTTTTGGCTGATGAATGGATGGATGGACTTCATTTCATATTCTTCCATCTGTCATGGTACTCACATGATGCAGATTGGCAATTTTCGTGTACAAGATACCGCTATCAATCGCTTCATTATGCTGTTTCTCTTTTCTTTGGAAATTGTCTTCAAGGATGCTCCTTGATTTGTACCAATGACTTTTCACTTGAAAATCAACACTTAGCTATTAGGGAATGTTACAACAGGTTGTATTTTGTAGTATTCTGGAAGAAAAATATACTTCTACCACCAGGAGCAAAACAATAACAATGCAGTAACATAACAAGAATCTGCATAACTAATCACATGCTGAATAGTTGTAAGTCAAATTTATGTGTGAGATAACCAAGATGATTGTCTATAAAATTATGGTAGTCTCATGATCAAAGCAGTAGTGGATGATGAGATATGGAGCCTGGAAATGAAAAGTTCAAAACATTGTTACCCTTTTGCTCTTCGGTGTACATCACCTACTGTATCATCAAAGAAATCTGTGTGACCAAATCTCTAAGATCCAATTTTAAAGGTAAAAAAAAAGTCAAAATGATTCTGGATTTATGTACTAATCATCTTGCTAGTTTTGTTTCTCGATGCCCTTTTCTCTTTTATGCAAAGGCGAGAGGACAAATTAGTAAAGTTCTTACTGTTGAGTTCCTATGTGTTGGAACCTAAGATTAACTTTTATTATTTAAAAAAGCCTTATCAGTTACCATCTACTTAAAAGTAAGATGTAAGAAAAATATTAAAAAGAATGGCTAATATGTTAAGAAGCTCAGCGCACCCCTTTTTTGTCATTGCAATCAGTGGCTCTTTCTCTTACTCACCTATATTGGTTCAGGCATTGGGGATTGCTTCCTTCTTCTGTGTTAGTTCATATTAGGTTATTGTGGTAAACCAGCAAACACCTCTGACATCATTACCCAAGGCCCTTTATGGCTGATTTCTGCTGATGTGCTATTTGACTATTCCCTGTTATCTAACAATCTGCAAATACTAACTGGCCCCTGTGACTAAACTTATCTCAGTTAATACCGGTGCTGTTCACAAAAATGACGTTGAAAGCAAAGCACCTGATTATTATTCGTCTATAATATTCATGTAACCACATTGAGGCAAGCAAGTAACCGGTCTGCATATTATCACTGCTATTCTGTGGTTAATAATTTCCCTGCTATTAATTCCTAATTCCATATGTTTCTGCTATTAACTATCTGTCTGCTGCAAGTCCCTTATTGCATGTGTCTGTTATTAACCTTTTGCCTGCTGAAAGCCACAGCTTTTCTATACAGTTACTGTTCTTCTGCTTCACCTGGTGTTTCCTGCTCCGCTTGTCTGTCTGCTCTTCTACATACACTGCTGTCCTGGTTGTTATTGAGCCACATGCCAATCTTCAAGACCCACTCTTCTGCCCCACTGCCTCAAGACCATGCTTCTCACCCTGACATATAGTATTGAGAATTAACCTTGCCTGGTACTGCCACAATACTTGCACTAGCTTGTCCATAAATTATTTCCAACACTGCAGTAACACAAAATATCGTACAATTAGTCTCCAAGATGGAATCATAAAATGCAACAGTTGTAGTAAGTAAATTTTTTTTCCAACAAGACAGCCAATACAACTATCCTACAATAGTTTAGATATAGCTCAAACACAAGAAAACAGATATACAAACATAGTAATTGTAACAATGGGGTCACTATAAAGGGAATTATGAAATCAAAAGTTCAATGTCTTTGCCACTGCTATAAGACCATACACAATTACTTCAAAAAGTAGCAGAGTATAACTGTAGAGACCAGTGAATCTTTTGAATTTCAAATTTGTCAGCTTTGTGGAATTGTCTTGGAAATTCAAAGATGTTTATCACACAGTGTCTCTCCTAAATCTACCTTCATATTTAATCTGTAAAATTCTGTTACCCACACATTAATTTTCTTCACTGGTATGATTTAACATGCAATATTTGTACAATTTGTTCTCCCTATTTTTATGGCTGTGCAGTGAGCTGTAACATCCTATTACTATTTAGATTCAATGTTTAAATGTCTGCTGCATTTCATGCTTCTGCTTTCATATAGGAAAGGGATATACGGCACTGCTGGTAGAGCGACTGTGGTGCCTAAGTAGGGTTAAAACCCATAATCCAATAGTAGCAATAAACCGGGCACTCGGGAAACACTTCGTTCTGTTTGGACCTTCATCAGAACTGTGAGAAATATACAAAAACGAAAATAAATGACAATAAAAAAAATGCATATGACATAAATAGCTATTTGTGATGAGATTAACAATGCAGGATGCAGCTAAAAGCATCAAAATAAATTTTTCAGGAAAATGACCTCCAAATCATGCAATATGACAATAAGTTCAAACAGGTCAAAAACAATATCACAGAGGATGTGGAATGAGGTCCCAAAAGACTATATCACAATGGAAGCCTGTCCAAAAAGAGAAAAAAATAGCAAAAGTTATAATATTGTCAATAGGTAAGGCATCCAAGCTGAATGTGGAAGCTGCATGAGAGATGAAAGTCATGTCAATTTCAATGAGAGGGATGCAACTTTAAAATTGTTAATCTCGTCACAAATTATTATGGTGCTTGAACTTCTAGGTTCAAGCAACATATTGCAATCCAATTTCTTATATTTATAGTGCTTTGAAGAAAGCACTATCATGTAATCCGAATGCTGCTAACTTTTTATAGTGCTTTGAAGAAAGCACTATCATGTAATCCGAACGCTGCGTCGTTTCGAAGCCAGTGTCCACGAGTGGTGTGCTAAGTATTTTTCATGTCGATCGGATTTGTAGTTTTTGCGCAATTTCCGTTTGAAAAAACATTTTTCCGTCTTTGGAATGCATTGTCTCAATGCATTTCAATGGGAAAATTTTGCCATGGAAATACATGGGGCAGTCGTGAGGCGATTCAAATTTGAGGACCAGTTGCAGCAGTTAAACTCATTGATATGCGCAGGAAGACCTAGTTACTATGCCAACGCTTACGAACTTTACATGACCCCACCAGGACACAGTCTCTGCCAGATAATATCAGCTCTTAAAGCGAAACCCGCAGCACAAATGCAAATCTAGCTTCATCACATGACGCATGCCCCTGAGAGAAAATGTGAGCCAAAGTGGATTTAGAAGCCCAGTGAGCCAAACTAGCTCTTAAAGGGCCGACGCGCCTAAATGATTCTTAAAGGGCCGGCGCGCCTAAATGATTCTTAAAGGGCCGGCACACCAAAATGAGTCTTAAAGGGCCTGCGCGCCAAATCGAAAGCTGAGTGACCCCAGGCTCCAAATCGGAGGCTGATCGACCCTGGCCTACAAAAAGGAGGCTGAGCCACCCTGTCCTCCAAATCGGACCCAGAGTGGCCCCGTCCACCAAATCGGACCCAGAGTGGCCCCGTCCACCAAATCGGACCCTGAGGGGCCCCGCCCACCAAATCGGATCCTGAGGGGCTCTGCTCACAAAATCGAACCCTGAGGGGCCTCGCCCACCAAATCGGACCCTGAGGGGCCCCATCCACCAAATCGGACCCTGAGGGGCCCCACCCACAAAATCAGACCCCGAGGGGCCCCAGCCACAAAATCGGACCCTGAGGGATCCCATCCACCAATTCAAGCCCAGAGGAGCCCAGGCCACCGAATCGGATCCTGAGGGGCCCCACCCACCAAATCAGACCCTGAGGGGCCCCAAAGGCCAAAGTGGCCCCTGAGAGGCACCCACAGTTAAAACGGATCCTGAGTTGAAAGTCTTGCAGGGGCAGCAGGCAAGTCTCTCTTAAAGGGGCAGCCCGGGCTCCATTTCTAAGCACTATCTGTACTTCCTTCAGGAAATACACATCTAGTTCTTCATCTTTTTCTGCTTCTTCTTATTATTATTCAGTTGATTTTCCACAATTAATGCAGCCTGAACCGCTACACGCACAGACTCCGTTGAGGTGTCGTTTCGAAACCAGCGTCCACTAGTGGTGTGCTAAGTATTCTTCGTGTCGATCGGATTTGTAGTTTTTGCGCAATTTGCATTTGAAAAACATTTTCCTCAATGCATTTCAATGGGAAAATGTTGCCACAGAGAAAACATGCCCTGAGGCGATTGAAATGTCAGTTAAGCTCATTGATATGCACAGGCACACCCAGTTACTATGCCAACGCCTACGAACTATACATGACCCCAGCAGGACAGAGTTTCTGCCAGATAATATCAGCTCTTAAAGTGAAACCCAAGCACAAATGCAAACCTGATCGACCCTCGCCTACAAATCAGAGGCTGAGCCACCCAAGCCTCCAAACTGGACAAAGAGTGGCCCCGCCCACCAAATTAGACCCAGAGTGGCCCCGCCCACCAAATTGCACCCAGAGGGGTCCCGCCCACCAAATCATACCCTGAGTGGCCCCGCCCACCAAATCGGACCCAGAGGGGTCCCGCCCACAAAATCGGACCCAGAGTAGCCCCACCCACCAAATTGGACCCTGAGGGGCCCCACCCACCAAATCGGACCCCGAGGGGCACCGCCCACCAAATCAGACCCAGAGTGGCCCCGCCCACCAAATCGGACCCTGAGGGGTCCCGCCCACCAAAATGGACCCTGATGGGCCCCGCCCATCAAATCGGACCCTGAAGGGCCCCACCCACCAAATCGGACCCTGAGGGGCCCCGCCCACCAAATCAGACTCTGAGGGGCCCCAGCCACCAAATCGGACCCAGAGTGGCCCCGCCCACCAAATCGGACCCAGAGTGGCCCCGCCCACCAAACCGGACCCTGAGGGGCTCCGGCCACCAAATTGGACCCTGAGGGGCTCCACCCACAAATTCAGACCCTAAGAGGCCCCACCCACAAAATCGGACCCTGAGGGATCCCATCCACCAATTCAAGCCCAGAGTAGCCCAGGCCACCGAATCGGATCCTGAGGGGCCCCACCCACCAAATCAGACCCTGAGGGGCCCCACAGGCCAAAGTGGCCCCTGAGAGGCACCCACAGTTAAAACGGATCCTGAGTTGAAAATCTTGCAGGGGCAGCAGGCAAGTATCTCTTAAAGGGGCAGCCCGGCACCATTTCAAAGCACTATCTGTACTTCCTTCAGGAAATACACATCTAGTTCTTGTAATCCGAACGCTGCTAACTTCTTCTTTTCCTGCTTCTACTTCTTATTATTATTGAGTTGATTTTCCGCAATTAATGCGGCCCGAACCTCTACACGTACAGACTCCGCTGAGGTGTCATTTCGAAGCCAGCGTCCACTAGTGGTGTGCTAAGTAATTTTCGTGTCGATCGGATTTGTAGTTTTTGTGCAATTTGCATTTGAAAAACATTTTCCTCAATGCATTTCAATGGGAAAATGTTGCCACAGAGAAAACATGCCCTGAGGCGATTCAAATGGCAGTTAAGGTCATTGATATGTGCAGGCAGACCCAGTTACTATGCCAGCGCCTACGAACTATACATGACCTCTCCAGGACAGGGTTTCTAGCAGATAATATCTGCTCTTAAAGCGAAACCCACAGCACAAATGCAAATCTAGCTTATCACCTGACGCATGCCCCTAACAGAGAATGTGCGCCAAAGTGTAATTAGAAGCCCAGTGAGCTAAACTGGCTCTTAAAGGGCCGACGCGCCAAAGTGATTCTTAAAGGGCCGGTGCACCGAAATGAGTCTTAAAGGGCCGGCGCGCCAAATCGAAAGCTGAGTGACCCAAGGCTCCAAATCGGAGGCTGAGCCACCCGGGCCTCCAAATCGGAGGCTGATCGACCCTGGCCTACAAATCGGAGGCTGAGCCACCCTGGCCTCCAAATCGGACCCAGAGTGGCACCGCTCACCAAATCTGACCAAGAGTGGCCCCGCCCACCAAATCGGACTCAGAGTGCCCCGCCCACCAAATCGGACCCTGAGGGGCCCTGCCCACCAAATCAGACTCAGAGTGGCCCCGCCCACCAAAACGGACCCTGAGGGGCCCTGCCCACCAAATTGGACCCTGAGGGGCCCCGCCCACCAAATCGGACCCAGAGTGGCACCGCCCACCAAATCACACCCTGAGGGGCCCCGCCCACCAACTCAGACCATGAGGGGCCCCGACCACCAGATCATACCCTGAGGGGCCCCACCCACCAAATCGACCGAGGGGCCCCACCCACAAAATTGGACCCTGAGGGGCCCCGGCCACAAAATCAGACCCTGAGGGGCCTCACCCACAAAATCGGACCCTGAGGGGCCACACCCACAAAATCAGACCCTGAGAGGCCACACCCACAAAATCGGACCCTGAGGGATCCCAGCCTCCAATTCAAGCCCTGTGGAGCCCAGGCCACAGAATCAGATCCTGAGGGGCCCCACCCACCAAATCAGACCCTGAGGCCAAAGTTGCGGCAGTTAAGCTCATTGATATGCACAGGCAGACCAAGTTACTATGCCAATGCCTACGAACTTTACATGACCCCCAGGACACAGTTTCTGCCAGATAATATCAGCTCTTAAAGCGAAACCCAAAGCACAAATGCAAATCTAGCTTCATCACATGACGCATGCCCCTGAGAGAGAATGTGCGCCAAAGTGGATTTAGAAGCCCAGTGCGCCAAACTGGCTCTTAAAGGGCCGATGTGCCAAAGTGATTCTTAAAAGGCCAGCGCACCAAAATGAGTCTTAAAGTGTCGGCGTGCCAAATCGAAAGCTGAGTGACCCCAGGCTCCAAATCAGAGGCTGATTGACCCCGGCCTCCAAATCGGAGGCTGAGCCACCCTGGCCTCCAAATCAGAGGCTGAGCCACCCCAGCCTCTAAATCGGAGGCTGACCCACCCTGGCCTCCATATTGGAGGCTGAGCCACCCCAGCCTCTAAATCGGAGGCTGAGCCACCCCGGCCTCCAAATCGGAGGCTGAGCCACCCCGGCCTCCAAATCAGAGGCTCATCGATCCCGGCCTCCAAATCGGAGGCTGAACGACCCCGGCCTCCAAATCGGAGGCTGCGCCACCCCAGCCTTCAAATCAGAGGCTGATCGACCCTGGCCTACAAATCAGAGGCTGAGCCACCCTGGCCTCCAAATCAGAGGCTGAGCCACCCCAGCCTCCAAATCGGAGGCTGAGCCACCCCGGCCTCCAAATCAGAGGCTGATCGATCCTGGCCTACAAATCGGAGGCTGAGCCACCCTGGCCTCCAAATCGGACCCAGAGTGGCCCCGCCCATCAAATTGGACCCAGAGGGGCTCCGCCCACAAAATCAGACCCTAAGGGGCCCCACCCACAAAATCGGACCCTGAGGGGCCCCAGCCACAAAATCTGACCCAGAGGGATCCCTTCCACCAATTCAGACCCTGAAGGGCCCCACACGCCAAAGTGGCCCCTGAGAGGCACCCACAGTTAAAAAGGATCCTGAGTTGAAAGTCTTGAAGGGGCAGCAGGCAAGTGTCTCTTAAAGGGGCAGCCCAGGCACCATTTGAAAGCACTATCTGTACTTCCTTCAGGAAATACACATTGTTATTATTCTACTTCTTCTCCATTTTTTTTAAATGAATGCGGCCCGAACCGCTCGACGCAGAGACCCTGTTCAGGCGGCGTTTCGAAGCCCTCGGTGGGGACAGGTGTGCTATGTATTTTTGAAGTCAATCCGATTTGTAGTTTTTACAAAAAAATCGCATTTTAAGCAAAAAAATTTCCCATAGGAATTAATGGCGACCTTTCCATGACCCCCAACTGACATGGATTGAAGCCACAGCGCATGTGCAGTGACCTTAGAAAGATCTCAGCTATGCAAATGCAGCTTCCACACATGACCCGTATTAGCTAATAGAAGCTGACAGATTGCTGATTCAAGGTCTTAAAGGCGCAGCGTGCCAATGGCTTCGGAAAAGCCCCACCCAGTGATGGCTAACCTTGGCACTCCAGCTGTTGTAAAACTACAACTCCCAGCATGCCCTTGCAACCTGCAGCAGTTGAGGCATGCTGGGAGTTGTAGTTATCCAACAGCTGGAGTGCCAAGGTTCGCCATCACTGCAGTCATACGCCAAAGTGGCTTTAGAAGCCCAGTGTGCCAAAGTGGCCCCTGAGGGGCTCGGATCATCAAAGTGGCCCCCAAGGCAAAGTGGCAGCATGTGTCAACATGGCTAAAGTGGCTACCAAATGGCCAAAGTGGCTACCGAGGTGCCGAATGTGAAAAAGTGGCTACCAAGTGACCAAAGTGGCTGCTGATATGCCAAATGTGCCAAAGTGGCTACCAAGTGGCCAACGTGGCTACCAAGGGGCTGAATGTGCCAAAGTGGCTACCAATTGGAAAAAGTGGCTACCAAGTGACCAAAGTGGCTACAGAGGTGCCAAATGTGCCAAAGTGGCTACCAAGTGGCCAAAGTGGCTACCGAGGGGCTGAATGTGCCAAAGTGGCTACCAAGTGGCCAAAGTGGCTACCGAGGTGCTTAATGTGCCAAAGTGGCTACCAAGTGGCCAAAGTGGCTACCGAGGTGCCGAATGTGCCAAAGTGACTACCAAGTGGCCAAAGTGGCTACAGAGGTGCCGAATGTGCCAAAGTGGCTACCAAGTGGCCAAAGTGGCTACCAAGGTGCCGAATGTGTCAAAGTGGCTACCAAGTGGTCAAAGTGGCTATCGAGTTGCCAAATGTGCTAAAGTGGCTACCAAGTGGCCAAAGTGGCTACTAAGTGGCCAAAGTGGCTAAGGAGGTGACGAATGTGCCAAAGTGGCTACAAAGTGGGCAAAGTGGCTACCGAGGTGCCGAATGTGCCAAAGTGGCTACTAAGTGGCTAAAGTGGCTACAGAGATGCTGAATGTGCCAAAGTGGCTACCAAGTAGCCAAAGTGGCTACCGAGGTGCTGAATGTGCCAAAGTGGCTACCAAGAGGCCAAAGTGGCTACCTAGGTGCCAAATGTGCTAAAGTGGCTACCAAGTGGCCAAAGTGGCTACCAAGGTGCCGAATGTGCCAAAGTGGCTACCAAGTGGCCAAAGTGGCTACTGAGGTGCCAAATGTGCCAAAGTGGCTACCAAGTGGCCAAAGTGGCTACAGAGGTACCGAATGTGCCAAAGTGGCTACCAAGTGGCCAAAGTGGCTCCTGAGGTGCCGAATGTGCCAAAGTGGTTACCAAGTGGCCAAAGTGGCTACCACTGCTGTTCTTCACAAGTGTTCGGACCCCGTTCATTTCATCATTGTGGGTCCCAGCGTCCCCTTGAAGCAAATGGTGGTGACAACACACAGGTCCTATAGCCTGCACCCAATATTATATGATGGTGACATCACTACATCACCCCCATTGGCTTCAAATACAACCCATCCCAGGTTGTGCCATCGCTATACACAACATTCATATTCTAACTTTACTTTCTTACAGTCGACACCTGATACACTGCTGTAAAGCTGGTAGTGCTGTTCAAGCACCATGTATTTCCTTCAGGAAATGCCCATCTAGTTATTATTATTATTTATTGTTATAGTGCCATTTATTCCATGGCGCTTTACATGTGAAAAGGGGTATACATAATATATATGAGTAAAGTAATCTTGAACAATACAAGTCATGACTGGTACAGGATGAGAGAGGACCCTGCCCATGAGGGCTCACAATCTACCGGGATGGATGAGGATACAGTAGGCGAAGGTAGAGATGGTCATGCAGTGGCTTGGTTGATCAGTGGTTACTGCCGGTTGTAGGCTTGTCAGAAGAGGTAGGTCTTCAGCTTCTTTTTGACGAGACTCTGATATGTTGTGTTAGAGAGTTCCAGAGTAGGGGTGATGCATGGGAGAAATCTTGTATGCGATTGTGGGAAGAGGAGATAAGAGGGGAGTAGAGAAGGAGATCTTGTGAGGATCGGAGATTGCGTGTAAGTAAGTACCAGGAGATGAGGTCTGAGATGTATGAAGGGGACAGGTTGTGGATGGCTTTGTATGCCATGGTTAGGGCTTTGAACTGGAGTCTTTGGGTAATGGGAAATGCCTTTGCAGGGATTGACAGAGGGGAGAGGCTGGGGAATTTATGTTGCCCGTGGCTTGTCCTCTGTCCCAGTTCAGCTTTGCCCACTTTGTTGAAGCTTGGTGAAAATGGTCTGAAGACATCAAAAGTTGCTTAATAATTTGCGTAGCCTCACGTTTCCCTAAAAATAGCAACTTTTCAAACTTTTTTAAGACAATTTTCTGGCATAAAAGCTTTGATGAATCTGGGCCAATGTTTTGGATTTCCTTTGCCTGAAGATCAGTTTTCCTCTAAAAATGCATGATAGTTGAGGACCTGAACCACTCTGAGGGACCACAGTTTGGAAAACTGTACCAGCTGTCTTACTTAGATGAAGCAATAGTGAAAAAGCTACAGTTTAAATACATGATAATTTTATAGGCTTTTATTTTGAGATACTAAAGCTGGGTATTGGGTTTAATATGTTTGACAAATTCACAATAATATCTGGCTCGGAAGATTCCCTAAAAGATCCAAACTCTCTGTATCTGAGAAAAGCCTCTTCTCACCATATGGTTCTGCCCAACAGCTCAGGGACATTTAATGTGCTCACTGTCATGTAAACAGTTTAAAGAAACCTCGATAAACATCCAAGGTTAAAGCTAAACTTGCATTAGCTGTGCTCCTGTGGGTTATTAGTGACAATACAGAAATGTTTACCAGTCCCGCAGTGTAGTTTATATAAAAGCCCCCCACACAGTTACCTCGTGCACAGTGATTAATTGTTGGTTTATGTAGCAAACGAGAAACTCAGAAACCTGTTTTTTTCATAAACATTTTCATACATCCCCCAGATTAGGCTGCGAAACTGAGTGCGTTGGTGAAAAAATGTAATTGCAACATACATCCTTCCTGTATCATATCCCATAGGTAATAATTTCCACTATACGTTTGCCGCAAATACAGGAATTAAATATTATAAAACTTATTTATGATTAACTGTTATCTGATTTACAGGCAGATTGATTATTTTATTTGTAATATTTGATCCTTGAAAAAGGCGCCAATTCACCATTAAAGAGAGAGAGAGATTTTCCATCTCCGAAGTTTGGGTCCCCATTGATTTCAATAGGGACTCAGGTTGAAGTTCTGGTACCCGAATCGAACATTAGACTAAAGTTAGGTCGGGTACCCAAAGTCGAACCTCTACAGATCCACTCGTCGCTACTTCTGAACCAACACCCTGATTCTGGATGTTATCCACTACATTGAGTCTCTAAGCATCACCTAAGAAACTCATCTTCTTTCTTCTGGATCTTCTACACAACTAGGCTTTGCCTTTCTTTTTTTACATTGAATATTCATTGGACAACTGATGCAAAACAACATTACTGATCAATAATTTAATTTCTTCTAAAAAGAGAATCTTACAGTATATGCATAGGATAGGTCATAAATATTTGGTCAATAAAGGTCACTTAGATGACAGCCAAAGCTGTATTTTTAGTACTCTGCCAGTGGTAACAACAATGAGATACTACTGATGCCTGTAGATTGTGTTAAGCTGATACATTCATTGATGGAATTTTAAGATGAAAGGTAATATCCATAAGACAGAGCTTCGCTGAATGATTATTCAGGCAATACAAAGAGCGTCTACCCAAACTCAATGTTGAAACAACCAAACAACTGAAAGACCCAAATGACCAGGAAAACCAAGGAAGATATAGTTAATAATAAGCCTTTATTGATCAGGTGGCAAAATACATAGCCAAAATTAAAAACAATGTGCACGTAAGGGGACAACTTACATAATTGTAAGAAGATATATAAAAGTAGACCCAGGAATTGCTCCAAAACACGCGTCGGGGTGCGCGTTAAAGGGATGTGGTGACCCTTAAAGGTATATTACCCATTTAACCATATTCCTCTCCTATTGCACACTGCACTTTATATTTTGGTATTGCAATATTTGCTGGTTTAATGTTCACTTGCTTTTTATTGCTTGAGGCTTCATTTGAGATATTCTCTGTTTTTGCACATGCACACTATATTGGACATTTTTTTGCACTGATTATTGTTATATATATATTTATGCTTTTTACTATTCATTTGAGGAATATGTGAAAAAATTGTATATAATTGGGTCTACTTTTATATATCTTCTTACAATAATGTAAGTTGTCCCCTTACGTGCACATTGTTTTTAATTTTGGGTATGTATTTTGCCACCTGATCAATAAAGGCTTATTATTAACTATATCTTGTATGGTTTTCCTGGTCATTTGGGTCTTTCGGTTGTTTGGTTGTTTCTGCAATTTCAGTGGTGTCACTGCTTTTACTGAACACTGATGGCAGTATATAATTTTTATGGTCATCGAGACGTAATTTTATTGATGCTAATAAAAACTCTTATAGATATTATATTATATATAATTTATATATATATATATATATATATATATATATATATATATATATTACATCTGGTGTTCGTGTTTTTGTCCAAACTCAGTGTTGAAAAATACCATTGCTGCAGGCTTATGCTGCTGGAACAATCTTGATAAAACAGTAGATGGCACTGGGTTAAAGGGTTATTCCCAACTTTATAGGTGAGGGTTTTTAACAAGCATTTGAGAAGTTTACAGCATTCTCCAGTGACCCCGAACTGTTTCAAAGCTGCGCCTACAATCTCAATATAAAAGAGCTTGTAAATCCAGAGCCTCTTCAACCATCACTGCAACAAAGCAGTGTTGGTCAGTCTCCTAGACAATGAGCTGTGAACACTAGAAAAGTGTTAATATCTCAGGAATGCCAGACAATTTTAAACAATAAATTGAAAAAGGTTTTCCATGGGCTCTGACAATACCCATCTATGAAGATGTGAATAACTTTTGAACTTTTAGTTTGTTCCTATGCATAGTTGTTCCTGAACACTGTATTGCGTGACCTGTTTGGTTTCTGCATATCCACTCTCTCCTGTAATCCTCCATATTGTGATCATACAGATAATGGTTTATGTATGTCTCAAATAAAACAGTTCATTCTCCCACAATGTCTGAATGATTGTGCAGAAAGTTGAAATATGCAACATGCAACATAAAATATTTTTTGAGCTGCTTCAAATGGCATGCTGTTTTACTAGGTAGTGTAGGATAATTAACCATTAGACACCTCTTAAGTAGCATACTACCAACTGTCAGGCTGTCCCCATACACAGATAAAATATTGAAAGAATCAGATGAAAAGTACCTATAATGTTTAGCTGGTCATACACTTCAGCCAACGTCGATCCCACCTGGACCCCAATACACCTGCATCCTTGATTTAGATGAGTCTGCATCTCTTTTCAGTAGGGTGAAGGTAATATGACGCTTGCTAGACACCTCTGATGGTACTTTATCTCGCATAAGAACGAAGGAATGGGCAAATTAAAATACATCATACTCAAGCCTTTTCCCGTCCAAATGTCAGAGTTGAGACACCCCCACCACACATTAAATGGTTGGCTTGTCTTGCCAAAATAATCAGGTTTGGTCAACATTCATCTAATGAAGCTAACCACATTATGGTGAACTTCAGAAGAAACAATATTATAAGACTATTCTTAATTTCTTTCATGACTGAAACTCAAAATCTGAAGCCAGACCAAAAGGGGTTGACCATTTTAGGACAAATATTAACCCCTTCACTCCAGGCCATTTTCCATTTTTGCATTTCTGTTTTTTGCTCCCCTGCTTCCCAGAGCCATAACTTTTTTATTTTTCCATCAACATGGCCATGTGAGAGTACTTTTGAACAACATCATTCGTCTTACCATATCGTGTAGAGGAAAACATCAAAAAATTCGAACTGTGGTGAAATTGCAAAAAAGGGCAATTCCACAAGTGTTTTTTTTTTTTACCATGTTCACCAAATACTAAAACTGACCTGCCATTATGATTCTCCAGGTGAGTACAAGTACACAGATACCAAACATGTCTAGGTTCTATTTTATCTAAGTGGTGAAAAAAATCCAAAATTTGTTTAACCCCTTACCTACAATGGACGTAATATTCCGTCCATGTGACCCTGGACCTAATTGCCATGGACAGAATATTACGTCATGCCCTTTAATGCAACATCTCGACATAAGTCGGGGTGATCGCATTAAAATGCCGACGCCATCTTACCTCAGGATAGATGGCCTCGGCATCCTGGGCAGTCTCTGCCCTGGCCCGCCCCTCTCTGAGCTGTGATTGGCTGTTCAATTCAGAACAGCCAATCACAGCGCTTCTCTTTGTGTCAGCCAATTAGATTGGCTGAAACAACAGGATCCTAGGCTAGGATCGAGTACCGATGTACTCGATCCTAGGACCGGTGCCTGGGAGAAAAACCCCCAGATTGGTGCGATCGCCGATCTAATCGTTCTCGCCAATCGCAGCACACAGCGCCGCAATATCGCCACTGTGCCCTGCCGGTACCGGCCCGGATCGGTGCTGTAATAGCACCGATCCTAGGCCGGAGCCTAGGACAGGCCCAGCAGGGTCTGCAGGAAGTGGTTGGCACAATCGATTAGATTGGCGATCGCGGCAGCCACAGAGCACAGCTGCGGTCACGCTGTGACCGCTCTGTGCCCTGCTGATGACCTGGCCATGACCTGCCTAGGAATCGGAGCTGTGAGCTCCGATCCTAGGCAGTTACCATGGTCACCAGGCAGAGCAGGATTGGTGGGATCGATGTAGTCATTCGATCCCACCAATGACAGGTCACAGCAGCGATGTGACCGCTCTGTGACCTGCCCCTGACCTGCCTCTGACCTGTCTGACCTGTCTGCAGGGGTCCTCACTCTAGCTGAGAATTCCTGCAGAGAGGTCAGACGCAGCAAGAGCTCCTGTGCTGGGTATTGTGGTGCCACAGCTTGTAGCATCACAATCCCTGCAGAAGAAAGAAGAAAGAAGTGTTAATTGATCCCTGATCCCCTGCCCAATCTATCTTCATCCCCCCATCCCCCTCCACCCCCCTTTTACCCCCTCTCACCGCCTTTTACCCCCTCCACCCCCCTTTTGTGCCGCCTCCGTGTGCAGCCGCCGAGCGTTGATCGGTGACGCAGTTCACCGATCAACACTCGTGCTCACTTTTTTTTCATTAGCTCCCTTTGCGCCACCTCCGCACCCACATCCTGTTTTTCATTTTTTTCACCCCCCTTTGTGCCACCTAACTACAACCCTAACTGATCCCTGCCCAATCTCTCTTCATCCACCCCAATCCCCCATCCCCCTTCCCCCTATTTTTACCCCCCTCCACCCCACTTTTGTGCCACCTCCATGCGCAGCCGCCGAGCGTTGATCGGTGACGCAGTTCACTGATCAACACTCGTGCTCGCTTTTTTCCTTAGCCCCCTTTGCGCCACCTCTGCACACACATCCCGTTTTTCATTTTTTTCACCCCCCTTTGTGCCACCTAACTACAACCCTAACTGATCCCTGCCCAATCTCTCTTCATCCACCCCAATACCCCCATCCCCTTCCCTCTATTTTTACCCCCCTCCACCCCACTTTTGCGCCACCTCGATGCGCAGCTGCCGTGCGTTGATCAGTGACGCAGATCACCGATGAACACTTGTGCTCGCTTATTTCCTTAGCCCCTTTGCGCCACCTCCGCACACACATCCCGCAGCCGCAAAACTTTGATAAGTCACGCACATCACTTATCAGAGCTTGTGCCTGCCGTTTTAAATTTTTTCCTCCCCTTTTTGTGCCACCTAACTACAACCCTAACTGTTGATCCCTGCCCGATCTCTATTCATCCACCCCAATCCCCCTAGCCCCCTCTTTTTACCCCCTTTGTGCCGTTTCCATGTGCACATTTAGCAGCCGCCGAATTTTGATAAGTGACGCAATTCACTTATCAAAGTTCGTGCTGGCTGTTTTCCATTTTTCTTTTTCACCCCCCCCCCTCTTTGAGCCACCCCTGTGCACACATCCAGCAGCTACAAAATTTTGATAAGTGACGCCGTTCACTTATCATATCTAGGACCTGCTATTTTAGACTTTCTTCACAGGTATTTTGCTCCCAATTTCCTTTTAGCTTTTTCTTATGGGATAGTGTGCACCAATCACTAGCCCCCCCACCACATACACAGTTATAAATAAAGTACACCCAAGCACCATATTTACACAAAAAAAGTCCCACCCATCACGTTCCTCCCAACATCGCAATTCAATGGAGGAGGCATATTCTTACCTTGCCTCCGACACTGATAGCGAGGATGACGATCTGACTTTTCTTTATTTTTCAGATTCTTCATCCTCTTCCTCTTCCTCCTCCTCATCTTCCTCCTCGGGTCCTGTGGAACCGCCACGCAGACGCTCCAGGACAGAAGATGAGGCAGCACCCACCATGGCCGCAGCTGATTCAGCAGACCCTGTGTGGACCTCGCCCACCGAAGATTACGAGCCACTGATTCCTGATTTTGTGGCAGAATCAGGAATCAAGTTTGACACCACCGGCCCCACAGAAATTGACTTTTTCAATGTCTTTTTCTCTGAGGATTTTGTTAACCACATGGTGGAGCAAACTAATTTGTACGCTCGGCAATTTTTGGAGCAAAACCCGCGTTCATCCTATACTAACTGGTCTCCTGTGGACGCAGTTGAAATGAGGCAGTTTTGGGGCCTGGTCCTCCACATGGGTATCCTGAAGAAGCCTGAAATTCCGCAATATTGGAGTGTTGATATTTTATACAACACTCCGGGCGCGTTTTCAGGCCATCCTCAAGTTCCTGCATTATAACGATAATGCACAGTGTCCCGCACAAGATGACCCCAACTTTGACCGTCTGTTCAAAGTTCGGTCGGTCATCGAACACTTCAACAAAAAGTTTGCTGACGTGTATGTGCCCCAAAGGAACATCTGCATGGATGAGTCCTTGGTCCATTTTAAGGGCAGGCTCGGATTCCGTCAATACCTTCCCAGTAAGAGGGCCAGGTTCGGAATCAAACTCTATAAGCTGTGTGAGAGTACGTCAGGGTACACCTACAGGTTTAGAGTGTACGAAGGAAAGGACACCAGGATTGAACCCCCTGAGTGTCCTCCTGACCTGGGAGTGAGTGGGAAAATTGTGTGGGATTTGGTGCACCCACTGCTGGATAAATGTTATCACCTCTACACATAACTTTTATACCAGTGTCCCACTCTGCAAATCCCTCTCTGCGTGAGGTACCGCAGCTTGCAATACTGTCCGCAAAAATCAGAGAGGCCTCACGAAGACGCTACTTGGGCAGATGCTCTGAAAAGGTGAGAGCAGGGCCCAATGTAGCGATCACCTGCTGGTGGTCAAGTACAAGGACAAGAGGGATGTCTTTCTCTTGACCACCATACACGGTGAGGGCAGCGCCCTCAGCACTGTACGGGGCACCTCTGCACAAGTCAGCAAACCTGAATGTGTGCTGGGGTACAATAAAAACATGGGGGGCGTTGATCGCTCTGATCAGCTCCTCCAACCGTACAATGCTTTGAGAAAGGCCAAGGTGTGGTACAAAAAGCTGGCCGTGCACATCGTCAAATTGGCAATGCTCAACGCATTCCTGCTGCACACCACACCGATACGTTGTACCTTGAGTTCCAGGAGGTAGTGGTTAAGGCCCTGATGTTTGGCACTCTGGAAGGAGCGGGCCCCAGAACTTCCGGAACTGAAGGTGCTCGTATTGTACCAGGTCAGCATTTCCCGGGGGAGGTCCCGCAAACTGGAAAAAAAGGTAAATCGCAAAAAAGGTGCCAAGTGTGTTACAAAAACGGAATACGCAAGGACACCATTTATCAATGCGACACCTGCCCCGAAAAACCTGGCCTGTGTATGAAGGATTGCTTCAAATTGTACCACACCTCAATGCACTACTAAATTTCTTTACCGGAAACATTAGATTAGTTGGGGCACATCTAGATAAATTCCTTGGGGGTCTAGTTTCCAAATCAATGTCACTTGTGGGTTTTTTTTACTGTTTAGGCACTTCAGGGGCTCTGCAAATGGAAAATGACGCCCGCAGACCATTCCATCTAAGTCTGCATTTCAAAACGTCACTCCCTTCTGACCCCGACGTGTGCCTAAACAGTTTTTTCCCACATATGGGGTACCAGTGTACTCAAGACAAATTGAACAACAACTTTTGGAGTCGAATTTCTCCTTTTACCCTTGGGAAAATTTAAAATTGGGGACTAAGCGATCATTTTTGTGGGCACAAAATAGGATTTTTTTTTCACACCAGGGCAGCATAAACTTTAGTGAAATACTTGGGGGTTCAAACTTCTCACCACATATCTAGATAAGTTCCTTAGGGGGTATAGTTTCCTAAATGGGGTCACTTGTGGGGGTTTCTACTGTTTAACCATATCAGGGGCTCTGCAAACGGAACATGACGCCCGCATACCATTCCATCAAAGTCTGCATTCCAAAGCGTCACTTCTTCCCTTCTGAGCCCCGACATGTGCCCAAACAGTAGTTTTCTCTCACATATGGGGTACCAGCGTACTCAGGACAAATTGGAAAACAACTTCTGGGGTCCAATTTATCCTGTTACGCTTGGAAAAATTAAAAATTGGGGACTAAACGATCATTTTTGTTGGCACAAAATAGGATTTTTTTTTTCACGCCTGGGCAGTATAAACTTTAGTGAAACACTTGGGGGTTCAAAGTTCTCACCACATATCTAGATAAGTTCCTTAGGGGGTCTAGTTTCCAAAATGGGGTCACTTGTGGGGGGTTTCTACTGTTTAACCACATCAGGGGCTCTGCAAACGGAACATGACGCCCGCAGACCATTCCATCAAAGTCTGCATTCCAAAGTGTCACTTCTTCCCTTCTGAGCCCCGACGTCTGCCCAAACTGTAGTTTTCTCCCACATATGGGGTACCACCGTACTCAGGACAAATTGGAAAACAACTTTTTGGGTCCAATTTCTCCTGTTACACTAAGGAAAATTAAAATTTGGGGACTAAACGATCATTTTTGTGAGCACAAAATAGGATTTTTTTTTCACGCCTGGGCAGTATAAACTTTAGTGAAGCACTTGGGGGTTCAAAGTTCTCACCACATATCTAGATAAGTTCCTTAGGGGGTCTAGTTTCCAAAATGTGGTCACTTTGGGGTCCAATTTCACCTGCTGCCTTTGGGAGAATAAAAAATTCGGGACTAAACGATCATGTCTGTGGAAAAAATATGATTTTTTATTTTCACGCCTGAGCATTATAAACTCCTGTGAAGCCCTAGGAGGTTCAAGGTGCTTACCACACATCTAGATAAGTTCCTTAGAGGGTCTAGTTTCCAAAATGGGGTCACTTGTGGGGGGTTTCCACTGTTTGGGCACATTGGGGGCTCGTCAAACACAACATGGCGTCCAATCTCAATTCCAGCCAATTTTAGGTTGAAAAAGTCAAACGGCGCTGCTTCCCTTCCGAACCCTGTCGTGCACCCAAACAGTGGTCCCCCCACATATAGGGCATCAGCGTACTCAGGACAAATTGGACAACAGCTTTTGGGGTCCAATTTCTCCTGCTACCTTTGGGAGAATAAAAAATTGGGGACTAAACGATCATGTTTGTGGAAAAAATATGATTTTTTATTTTCACGCCTGGGCATTATAGACTCCTGTGAAGCCCTAGGGGGTTCAAGGTGCTCACCACACACCTAGATAAGTTCCTAAGGGGGTCTAGTTTCCAAAATGGGGTCACTTGTGGGGGGTTTCCACTGTTTGTGCACATTGGGGGCTCGTCAAACGCAGCATGGTGTCCAATCTCAATTCCAGCCAATTTTAGGTTGAAAAAGTCAAACGGCGCTGCTTCCCTTCTGAGCCCTGCCGTGCGCCCAAACAGTGGTCCCCCCCACATATACGGTATCAGCGTACTCAGGACAAATTGGACAACAACTTTTGGTGTCCAATTTCTCCTGCTATCTTTGGGAGAATAAAAAATCGGGGACTAAACGATCATGTTTGTGGAAAAAATATGATTTTTTATTTTCACGCCCGGGCGTTATAAACTCCTGTGAAGCCCTAGAGGGTCCAAAGTGCTCACCACACATCTAGATAAGTTCCGTGGGGGTCTAGTTTCCAAAATGGGGTCACTTATGGGGGGTTTCCACTGTTTGTGCACATTGGGGGCTCGTCAAACACAACATGGCGTCCAATCTCAATTCCAGCCAATTTTAGGTTGAAAAAGTAAAACGGCGCTGCTTCTCTTCCGAGCCCTGCCGTGCGCCCAAAGAGTAGTCCACCCCCACATATAGGGTATCAGCGTACTCAGGACAAATTGGACAACAACGTTTGGGGTCCAATTTCTCCTGTTACCCTTGGGAAAATTAAAAAATTGTTGCTAACAGATCTTTTTTGTGACTAAAAAGTTAAAAGTTAATTTTTTCCTTCCATGTTGCTTCTGCTCCTGTGAAGCGCCTGAATGGTTAATAATCTTCATGAATGTAGTTTTGAGTAGCTTGAGGGGTGCAGTTTTTAGAATGGTGTCACTTTTGGGTATTTTCTGCCATATAGACCCCTCAAAGTAACTTCAAATGTGAGGTGGTCCCTAAAAAAAATGGTTTTATAAATTTTGTTGTAAAAATGAGAAATCACTGGTCAACTTTTAACCCTTATAACTTCCTAACAAAAAAAATGTTGTTTCCAAAATTGTGCTGATGTAAAGTAGACATGTGGGAAATGATATTTATTAACTATTTTGTGTCACGTAACTCTCTAGTTTAAGGGCATAAAAATTCAAAGTTTGAAAATCGCAAAATTTTCTACATTTTCACCATATTTCCGTTTTTTCATAAATAAACGCAAGTTATAGCAAAGAAATTTTATCACTAAAGTGAATTATAATATGTCACGAGAAAACAATGTCAGAATCGCCTAGATCTGTTGAAGCGTTCCAGAGTTATTACCTCATAAAGGGACAGTGGTCAGAATTGTAAAAATTGGCCCGGGAGTTAACGTGCAAACCACCATTGGTAGTGAAGGGGTTAAAGAAAGGTGTAATTTTCCGAGACCCGTCTCCATTTTTCGTGATCTGGGGTTCAGTGAGAGCTTATTTTTTGCGCGCTGAGGTGATGTTGTTATTGATACCATTTTGGTGTAGATACGATTTTTTGATTGCCTATCATTGCATTTTAATGCAATGTTGCGGTGACCAAAAGATTGTAATTCTGGTGTTTTGACTAGACCATTTACCGATCAAATTAATTCCATTTATATATTGATAGCTCAGGCGATTCTGATACCGGCTATGTATATTTTTAAATTAAAATGGAGGCAAATTTTGGGGCGAATGGGGTGTGATTTAAACTTCTATTTTTTAATTTTTTAAATAATGTTTTAAGCTTTTTTTTTTAAACTTTTCACTTACTTCAATAGTCTCCATGGGAGACAAAACGCTGCCTCCATCCAATCGCTTGTGGTACACATAACAGGGCTGCAGCTCTGATCTTTGTAGCAGAAATGCTCACTCGCTGTGAGCACTGACTGCTGGGCGATGCTCATTGCAATCTGCAATGACAACAACAGTGGTCTGCTACAGATGCCAACTCATCGGCGACCCTTGGTCATGTGACACGGGCGTCGATTTGCAGGATTAGTGACGCGCTTCCAGCATGATGCCATTAAATGCTGCTGTCAGAGATTGACAGCATAATTTAACAGCCGAAAGTGGATGGCGATTTCACCCGCGGCTGATAGGGGCACATGTCAGCTGATTAAATCATCTGACATGTGATGGGAAAGATGTGGGCTCAGCACCGGAGTCCACTTCAAAGGGAGAGGCCCAATATGCACTCTACATGTACTGTGCATGTCGTGAATTGGTTAAAAATTTATATTTAGGATTTCTTTTCTAGTACACCTCTATGAATATTTTTTTTATTTTTTTTTTTTTTTTATATAGCGCTAACATATTCCGCAGCGCTTCACAGTTTGCACACATTATCATCACTGTCCCCGATGAGGCTCACAATCTAAATTCCCTATCAGTATGTCTTTAAAGTGTGGGAGGAAACCGGAGTACCCGGAGGAAACCCACGCAAACACGGGGAGAACATACAAACTCCTTGCAGATGTTGTCCTTGGTGGGATTCGAACCCAGGACTCCAGCGCTGCAAGGCTGCAGCGCTAACCACTGAGCCACCGTGCTGCCCCATGAATATGTGGGTGCCATTTGTATTGCTTTTCTCTGAAATACCTCAGCGTTTCACAGACAAAAATACATTGCTGTGATTGTACAGCCAATAGATGTTACATGCTGCCCATAGTCTGGGCAGCATGTATCATCTGTCAGGTTCCCTTCTATACCAATCTTGAGATGGCCAATAATTTAACCCCTTCCCGACATGCACAGTATACATACTGCATTTATGGCGCCACTATTTCTGGTCACTGCACTGAATCGTGCGGTAACCTGGTTAAAATGGCTGCTGTCCCTGCACGTCGCTACGGGGGTCTGTACCGCCCCCTGCATTGGCAATTGCTGTGATTGGCTGTCCAATTCTGATCAGCCAATCACAGCAATAAGACAATAAAGTTATTAAAAATATCATGTGACAAATGGTGATTGGTGCTGTCTGCCGATCACAGCAACGTGACAATAAAGTTATTAGAAAAATAATCATGTGATATGGGGTGAGTGGTGCTACCTGACACAGTACCAATCACAGCTGTGAAAATGGGTTGGGTGTTCATCACATCACCTCACCTGATTAACCCCGTTGGTGCTGATTGGCACCAAACCTTAATTGCACAATTGTTTCAGACCAATCAGCGCCAAAGGGGTTGATGTAAAATAGCGATCCCCGCTCTGCGAGTCATCTTTACCTCAGAGTTGACGTGCAGAGCGGTTGTGAGACCGCCTGTGTATGTGAGATAGAGATTCCTTGGTGGCCAGTGATGTGTGCTGAGACCCTGTGTGATCTGTCTTTTCTACTGTGCTGTGTGAACAGTTTGCCAATCCCTGTCTCAGCCCTCCCATCCCCATCTCCCCTCCCCTCACATCCCCTTCCCACCCCCCGCTCCCAATTAAATTTTTTGCACACTTTTTTGTGCTTTTTTTTGGTGCGGCGTCCTGCGCTGAGCATTCGTGCTCTTCCCGTGTCCGCAGTATAGCTGATGATCAGAGACTACGCCAGGGGACTTTTTCTTTTTTTTTTTAAGTTAAAGTAAATGACGACGCAGTGTAAGTGACATCTGATTTTCTTTAGCAAAAAAAAATAATAGCAGTTAACATAGAGTATTTTTGTAGGGAGGCAGCGTATTAGAATAGTGGAAGTCACACTGTTAGTGACGTCCGATTTTGTTTCAGAAAAAACTAATAGTACAGAATAGCTGTGTAGTTAGGGAGGTAGCGTCTTTCTGTTGCATCCATTTTTTCACTGCTGGGTAATTTCTTGTGCATTAGAGAAGTGTATACTGCACTGTTAGTGACGTTCATCTTTCTTTGGCAAAAAACAATAATTGTTTGAGGCAAGTCAATTTTTAGCTTGTATAGAAGGGAAGCGTACATTACAATGTTGGTGATATCCATTTTTCTTTTGCAAAAAAAAAGAATTATTTGCGCCTAGTAAAGTTTTAGTGAGTGCATTAGGGGAGCATGCGTTACAGTGTTGGTGACGCTCATTATTCTTTTGAAAAAAAAAAGTACACTTAGCGCCGGGTAAACTAGGCATTAGTGTGGTGACCGTCACTGTAATTTTTTTCATACAAACTTTTAGTTGTTATATCTGATTTTTCTTTTCATTTTTTTCTTCAAAGTGTTTCTTTTAAATTTTTCCTTTTTTTCTATACTTTTATACCAAATAGTACCCTTTACACAAGCCCCACACAATACGCGTGTAAAAGCACTACTTACACACACATCCCAAGTCTTTTGGAAAAAAAATAAAATAAAAATGGCCCGTTTGTCAAGACTCTATTCACCAGAGGAGGCATGCACTTATCTTGCTTCTGACACGGAGTCAGCCAGCAAGGAAGATCCCTCTATTGCTCTTCCTCCTTCTCCTCATCTGTTGAGGAAAGACCCCCAGTAAGATGCCTTAGCACCCAGGCAACTCCTACAGCAATCAATCCCATATGGACTGCACGTCCCAAAAATTATCAGGCTATTATTCTAAATTTTATTGGCAGCCCAGGAATCCAATTTGATGCCACCACTCTAGTATGATTGATAGATCACGCTTACTGATGGATTCTCAGGTATCTCATTTTGCAGTCAGCAATAGCACAACACGTAAGAGGCAAATGATCCGATTATTTTATGAAAATCAGTTGTATTAAGTACATTTATTGAAGAAAAAATAAAGATGGACAAACCCTTTAAGGCCCCTTTCACACATCAGTTTTTTGGCGTCAGTCACAATCCGTTGGCTCGACGGATCATCGGATCCATCACAGATTGTGAAAAACTGATGCAACGGGTCCGTTTTTTATCCATTTCGTCCATTTTTTGATGGCTGCGTTTTTTAAAATAGAGATAGAAAGAATAGATAGAAAGAATAAATAGAAAGAATAGATAGATAGATAGAAAGAATAGATAGAAATAAAAGATAGATAGAAAGAATAGGTAGAAAGAATAGACAGATAGATAGATAGATAAAATAGATAGAAAGAATAGATAGATAGAATAGATAGAAAGAAAGAATAGACAGATAGAAAGAATAGATAGATAAAAAGAATAGATAGAAAGAAAGAAATAATAGAAAGAATAGATAGATAGATAGATAGATAGATAGATAGATAGAATAGAAAGAAAGGATAGATAGAAAGATAGATAGAATAGACAGACAGACAGAGATAGATAGATAGATAGATAGATAGATAGATAGAAAGAATAGCTAGAAAGAAAGAATAGAAAGAAAGGATAGATAGATAGATAGATAGATAGAATAGATAGATAGAATAGATAGATAGATTGATAGATAGAATAGATAAATAGAAAGAATAGATAGAAAGAAAGAATAGATAGATAGATAGATAGATAGAAAGAAAAAATAGAAAGAAAGAAAAGATAGATAGATAGATAGAATAGAAAGAAAGAATAGATAGATAGATAGATAGATAGATAGATAGATAGAATAGACAGATAGAAAGAATAGAATAGATAAATTACCTGCGGTAACCTCTTCCCTTGGATTTTCCCACGCTTCAGAGTTCACTCCAGGTCAGGCTGTGAGGGGGCGGAGCTTCAGTGACGTCAGCATTAGTCAGTCACTGAACCTCTGCTCTGCTCCCAGCATCTCATTCCTCAGTGCTATACAGCCGGCGTGGTCCCATTAGCGCCACTCCCGGTTGTAAAGTATTTACCCCCCAGATATGGATTACGCCGTGGGACTTGACTGTTCGCTGGACAGCTATGGGTATATTGTTGGTTTTTTATTTTTTATTTTTTTCAGGATATCGATGGCTTCATTTGGATTAGAACAATAAAGATAGAAAACCTGTGTGTTTATTTATTTCATTAAAAGACTTTATTCCTATTGTGTGTGTGTTTATTTAATCCTTGAATAACACTAGGATTAGTAATGGATCGGTGTCTTATTGACACCTCTCTATTACTAACCCGGGCTTAATGTCACCTTACAATAGCAAGGTGACATTAACCCCTTACTACCCCACTTGCCACCGCTACAGGGCAAGTGGGAAGAGACGGGCAAAGTGCCAGAATTCGCGCATCTACTAGATGGGCCTTTTCTGGGCAGCTGCAGGCTGCTATTTTTAGGATAGGGGGCCAAGATAAATGGCCCCTTACCAGCCTGAGAATACCATCCCTCAGCTGACTGCTTTAGAAAGGCTGGTTGTCAAAATGGGGGGCCTCCAAGCCGTTTTTTTATTATTTATTTAAATTTAAAAAAGAGCATGGGAACCCCTCTATTCTTGATAACTAGCCTTGCTGAAGCTGACAGCTGAGGGTAGCAGCCTCCAGCTGTGAGTTTCGTCTGGCTAGTTCTCTCAGAAAGGAAATGTAACATCAACTGTTCTTCACTGTCCTATTAAGGGAATAGAAGAATCCAAGATATCTATAAACAGAAAGATAGTGAGGAAACACTTAGCTAACCTAAATGAATTCAAGTCTCCAGGTCCAGATGAATTACGCCCCTGAGTACTGAAGGAGATAGCAGAAGAAATTTTTGAACCCCTCTCCATAATCTTTGAAAATTCTTGGAGAACAGGAGAAGTCCCAGAAGACTGGAGAAGAGCAAATGTTGTTCCTATCTTCAAAAAAGGGGAAGAAGGTGGACCCAGGCAACTATAGGCCGGTGAGTCTGACTTCTATACCAGGAAAGATCTTTGAACAAATTATTAAACAACATGTATGACAGTATCTGGATAAGAATGAAGTGATTAAACAGAGTCAGGATGGGTTTGTAACTAATAAGTCATGTCAGACTAACTTAATTTCCTTCTATGATGGAATCACTGATTGGGTGGATCAAGGAAATGCTGTAGATATAGTATATCTTGACTTCAGCAAAGCATTTGACAAAGTATCTCATACAATCCTTTTTGAAAAAATGACTAAGTATGGAATGGACAAGGCAACTGTTAGGTGGATTCATAACTGGCTTAGTGATCGGACCCAAAGAGTGGCCATAAATGGCTGCACATCCAGTTGGAAGAATGTCTCAAGTGGGGTACCACAGGGCTCTGTCCTGGGCCCTGTATTGTTCAACATCTTTATCAATGATTTAGATGAAGGAATTGAGGGTAAACTGATTAAATTTGCTGATGACACAAAGCTAGGAGGGATAGCTAATACTAGAGAAAAGAGAGGATTCAAAAAGATATAAATAAACTGGAGAAGTGGGCAGCAACTAACAGAATGGTTTTTAACAGGGAAAAATGCAAAGTACTACATCTGGGCAATAAAAATGAAAAAAGCATATACAGAATGGGAGGAATAGGCCTAAGCAACAGCACATGTGAAAAAGACTTGGGTATACTAATAGATCACAGACTGATATGAGTCAACAGTGTGATGCAGCAGCAAAAAAGGCAAATGCAATTCTAGGATGTATTAACAGAAGCGTACAGTCTAGATCACGTGAAGTCATTATTTCCCTCTACTCCTCTTTGGTCAGACCTCATCTGGAATATTGTGTCCAGTTTTGGGCGCCACATTTTAAAAAAGACATCAACAAACGAGCAAGTTCAGAAAAGAGCAACCAGAATGGTGACCGGTCTGCAAACCCTGTCTTATGAGGAAAGGTTGCAGGATTTGGGATTGTTTAGTTTGCAAAAGAGAAGACTGAGAGGAGACTTAATAGCTGTCTACAAATATCTAAAGGGCTGTCACATTGTAGAAGGATCAACTTTATTCTGATTTGCACAAGGAAAGACTAGAAGCAATGGGATGAAACTGAATGGGAGGAGACAGAGATTAGATATTAGAAAAAACTTTTTGACAGATAGAGTGATCAATGAGTGGAACAAGCTGCCACGAGAGTTGGTGAGTTCTCCTTCAATGGAAGTCTTCAAACAGAGGCTGGACAGACATCTGACTGGGATGATTTAGCGAATCCTGCTTTGAGCAGGGGGTTGGACCAGATGGCCCAGGAGGTCCCTTCCAACTCTACGATTCTATGATTCTATGATTCTATGAAAAATAGGGGGAGACCCATGCCTTTTTTTTATTTGTATTATTTATTTATATTCAGCGCAGGAGCGGCAGATGAATACTCTCATCCGCCGCACCTGCTCTCACTGCAATTAGTGGTAGTAGGTGACGGATGAGGGGATCCCCATTGTCCCAACAGCTGACACCAGTGACCAGAGATAAACTTGAGCATGCTCAGTTAAAAAAAAGGAATCTGTCGCTGGATTCCGTCATTTGACGGACTACGACGGATCCGTCGCCCATAGGCATCCATTCTAGCAGACGACGGACGGCAACAGATCCGTCACTATCTGACTTTTCGACGGAGACAAAAAACTTTGCTTTTGCGTTGTCTCCGGCCGACGGACATAGAATTTCCGTCGGATCTGTCAGACGACGGATAAAACGTGTGCGTGCGGCCATCCATCGCAATCCATCGCTAATAAAAGTCTATGAGAAAAAAACAACGGATTGCAACTAATGGCAAAAAATTGATGTGTGAAAGAGGCCTAAGTTCTAAAGCCAGCAGCATGGGAAAAAATAGAAAATACTGTATATGCACACTCGGAATCTCGGAAAGAGACAAAATAACATGTCTACGAAGCTAATTAACATTCATGTAGAATATTTTTATACCCAAATTGTTGCGGCATTGACCTATTAGAACCATGGAGTATACAGAAGATCTCAATTACACACTCTTTAAAAGGTTGATTTAATAATTTAGATGTTACTTGGAATAATAAACTGATGAGTCAAATTGATGTTTTAAAGGGCCTGTAGTCATGCGGGGATGATACGACCAATAGCACATGTCCACATATGTATGACTATCTGTAAATCACCCTATACTGCTCTGTATCACTATCAGTATTGTATATGTTAATGGAAAAATAATGTTAAACAAGTTTTGTATAAACTTTCTCCTTTGGCAAGTGTGAATGTAAGTGCTCGGCCGTAGGATCCTGCTCAGGAGGAGATACAGACATTTTCACGCAAGCACACGGCATATAGAATGGACTTGCTGCCTTATGTCTCCTCTAACTTCTCATGGGAAAGTTACAGAATATTAAGCGAGTGTACGGTACACAGCTAGTTGTGACACTTGTCTGTATCGATGGCGTGAAAGATGTTTTTTTTTAATAATACATTTTGCAAATCCTTGACGTGAGTTGGGACGCAGGAGCCACAAGTTTTTTTGTAACGTTTGACGCTCTAGGTACATTTCATAGGCAATGGCAGATTTATTATCCAGGAATCGTCTCATACTCCACCTATTTAACACCTGTACTTTGTCGCAATGCAATGAAATCTCTAATTTTTTGCCTTGAAAAGTGATTTAGGTTCTCAAAGAAGTGAGCCAGTATGAAGAATCTATCCCAGGAAAGAAGGGGACTTTTTGCGCGGTTTCACTGCAAATAGGGTTCCTTTTATGAATATGGCTTTTTCAGCCGAGCTATGAGCATAAAGGTAATACGCTTAGTTAAGAAGCGATTGAGCAAGTTGGTTTATAATATGGATAAAAAAAGGTAAGAAAAAGGG
Source organism: Dendrobates tinctorius (assembly GCF_039654945.1). Taxonomy (NCBI): domain Eukaryota; kingdom Metazoa; phylum Chordata; class Amphibia; order Anura; family Dendrobatidae; genus Dendrobates; species Dendrobates tinctorius. Next base: position 75,370,622 of record NW_027361679.1, read on the forward strand.
TTCTTATCAAGTAAACAATTCTTGAAAAAACCTTATAAAATTGTCTTGTTATCTGACATCTGTTTTACTTTAATGTCATGCTATCTAAATTGACAATGAGCACTTGCCCTATATATGATAACTTAGCGGAGTCCTCAATCAGACGGGTTGTACTATGCATCATTTATATTGTGACATTATTTACTGTAACGTTTTCTCATTGAAAAGGGCTTCAGAGATACTCATGGGATATTTGTGGGGCAGCACGTCACTTTACCTTGTATGTCATGCCATACTAATTGACAACTAGTACTTTTTTAGTAAAAACGTATCAATGTGTTTTATGAATTTCCTACATTGCATATTGTGATTCTAAAATTTTTTGGTGCTCAATCTAGGAATAGGGTTTTATAAGGACCAATAGGGTCAGTCCATGTTGAGCAGGGGCACCACTAGGGTGCCAACCTCCACCATTGCCTAGCCCTCTGACCTTGATTATTATTATTCTTATTTTTACGCTATATGTTTTTCCGTGGTGACTACTATTTCCTAGTATTTTAAAATAATTTATCCAAGAAGATTTTATAAAGGGTTTGTCTAGAATTATTTAAAATATAGAAATTGGCTCTCATATGCAGACTTTTACAGATATCATACTATCACACTTTGTTAAAGAGGTTGGCCATAGTTTTTTATTTGGTTAGGCCATCAACATCTGATTGATGGGCATGTGACACACAACACACTTGCTGATCAGTTGCTACCAGGGGCAGTCAAAAGTTCTCGGATGCTGGCGGAATACAGCAGCTCTACCAAACCTATAGTTATCGTGGCTGTTAGCTGCAGATCCACCACCAATCCAGAGCTGTATCTGCAGTACCTGGCTGCAGCTACTTTATGAATGATGGAGCTGCTGTGTTCCGGTAGTGTCTGCGAACTTCTGGGCTCGTTGGTAGCAACTGGTAACACCCCTTTAAGATGACTTTGATAAAATTGGTGTAAAATATGTACAGTGGCTCATATATGTAGACTTTTACTTTTCACATCCTGTACTGTGTCTGGTGAAATAACAGCATGAACTGATGATTTGTCTACAAATGGATAGAAACAATAGACATAACTTTCACCTTACACCCTTGTTTCCTAACTACTGAATGCAGTTTTGTCTGGCTTCACCCACCCACCCACATAGCTTGACAACTTTCCCTATGTACATGCTCACACAAGGAATGTTGTCAATCAGTTTGTGCATGTGGAGGAGGAAGGAGTCACCGACTTATTTTGAGAGCCCAAGCTAGTATTTATATGTTTTTTTGCATACTAAAATATGTAATCAACTATGGTATGACCGTATATTACCTTAGAAAAGGCCATTTTGAACCTACAGTAGGTGTGAAAGATTTGTTGTAAAATGCCTTGTTTGTTTTTTGATTCCTCATCTGATGGATTATCATCTTGCTGTGTTCCCTCACTTTGACCATAGTGAAATAGCCTTGATAAAACCAAAGGAACATAGAGACTTTGGTAAAGAGGACCTGTTACTAGCTCAAAATAGGTCAATGTTTACTCAACTTGTACTCCCTTTGCTCCACTCAGTATTCAATCATTGGTTTTATTTCAAATCTGCCATACGGTTCCAGAGATATCATCCTTTTTTATTAAGTGTTTATTTTTATGGTCTTTGCAAGGGGCGTCACTCACAGGACTTTTTGGAGGTGTGTCTTTATGCTGCTCTGCATAATTATCCTGTGAGCACTTCCCCTTGGTAAAGGCCATATAAATAAGCACTATATAAAGAGGCCCTTATCTCTGAAACCATAAGACGGATTAAAAAATAAATAAAAATAAATGAACACTTAGAGTAGCAGGGAGAATAAAATAAGATTAAAAATTGAAAACTTTTGAACTAATAATGGGTCAAACAAGCCCTCACACAGCTCTACTGACCAAAAAATGAAAATGTTACAAGTCTTAGAAAAATGTCATTTTCATGACTTTCCAAATTTTTTACAACTGGTAAATGAAATGAAAAAAAAACGAATCGTACTGTAACTGTACTTACTAGTGATGAGCGAGTATACTCGTTATTTGAGATTTCCCGAGCATGATTGGGTGATCTCCAAGTATTTGGATGTGCACGGAGATTTAGTTTCTGTCCCTGTAGCTACATGATTTGCAGCTGCTAGACAGCCTGAATACATGTGGTGATTTCCTAACAAACAGGCAACCCCCATATGTATTTAGGCTGGCTAGCAGCCGCAAATCATGCAGTTACGGTGACAGAAACGAAGTCTCCGAGCATGCTCGGGAAATCTCGAGTAACGAGTATACCCGCTCATCACTAGTACTGACGTCGAGAATCATACTGACATGTCATGTTTATAAAGCAATAAATACATAAAATCAAAACCCAAACACTAATTGCGAAGTTGTGTTGTAATTTTACCTCACTTAGAATTATTTTCCTGCTTTCCAATATACAGTATTATATTGCAAAATGAATGATGTCATTAAAAACTTCAACTCGTCCCACAAAGCAAGAGCCCTCACACAGATGTGTTGATTAAAAAAGTTATGGCTTTTGGAAGAAAAGAGGTGTGGTGTATGGAACAAAAGCACAAAAATGGAAGATCGTTGTGTTGGGGGAAATTTAAAAAATAAGAAATAAAGAAATAATGGGATGAAAAACAACAAAGTGCTACATTAATATATTTGTGTGTGAAAAAAAGTAAAACAATGTAGCTTCTGAAAAAGATCATGGAGATGATAATAAGAGAGACAGTACTGTTAGTTTTCATCCAGAGCATGCACAAATAATGAATGTCTATGCTTAACTCTAGATGCTCCTGAACAAAATTTTAGAGGTATTATATTCTTGCAAAATAAAGGCTATTAAAGCTTCAAGCTGCCAAAAAATGTATAGACAGAAAAAGTAAGAAATTGTGTAATATAAAACTATGAAGTATGTTGTAAGAGTTATTTAATGTCATTATGAAAGAAAATATTACAATTTTAAAGGGAACCTGTCACCAGAATTTTCCCAAATAAAGTAAGGCCAGCACCTGTAAGTCCTTTGTGAAAACATTCTACAATGCTGGACGTAAAAATAATTTACAAAACAATTAAAAAGACCCAACTACTGTATACAAAACTTTAATAAATGTATGTTAAAAAGGGGGGTCTTAAAGCAGAGGTTAGTCAAAGGGATGGGTGGGTAGGGGTGTTGAGTTAACCATAGTGATGGTCTGACAGTATCCCTACTTTCCAGCAGAGGTTGGCACCTTAAGGGGAAATTAAGTGTTACCCCCGCTCAACGTCACCCTTACTGACCCAGTTAAACACTGCAAAGGAATAGCACCACCGTGAATAAACAGCAAGCACACAGACACAAATGAGGGTCATATAATGGACTTCTTGGTAAATAATGCACATAAAAAACTTAATCAGATAAACAAGGTCATAGGTGTCACCAAATAACAGTAAAGCAGGAGGGAGGGGGTTGTATTTTGGAGACACAGGTAATAAATGATGATAAATAATAGGGATACTGACCCTAATTCAGAGCCTGGAAGTTTTCTTACCTGACCGCAGAGGTTGGCATACTAAGAGTCAATATTGCGTCCCCGCTCGGCATCGGCTAGCCCTTACTGACTCTAGCAAGACCCTTAGGCATATTATCAATTACTATAGGTCTATTTACAACAACATTTCTGGGTTCATTTTATTATCCAGGTTTGATTAGTTTACATCTCAGGGTATATATGATTTTTAGGCATGTGCAATGATATACAGTATGTTAATTAGGGACTATTCAGTATCATAATATGGGCATGGTCCGTATATGGGTATATTTTCACTTTAATACCTATAGTATTATGGCTAAGGTGTTCTAAGTCAAATCAGGGTTTTGTCAAGGCCATCAGAATTGTGCAATATATACCCCTAAAGGCGCCACCTCATTTTAGGGACCATTAAGGAACATTATTATTATATTGATCTGGTCACAAAATAACCTCCACTATACCGACTGTTTATTTCTATACTATGAGGTACAGTGAAGGAAATAATTATTTGATCCGTTGCTGATTTTGAAAGCTTGCCCACTGACAAAGACATGAACAGTCTACAATTTAAGGGTAAGTTAATTTTAACATTGAGAGACAGAATATCAAAAATAAAATCCAGAAAATCACATTAAATAAATTTATTTGCTTTTTGCCGTGAGAAATAAGTATTTGATCCCCTATCAACCATTAAGAGTTCTGACTCTTGCAGATCAGTTAGACTTTCCTAATCAACTCGTTACCTGCATTAAAGACAGCCATCTTACATAGTCACCTTTATAAAAGACTCCTGTCCACAGACTCAATTAATCAGTCAGACTTTAACTTCTACAACATGGGCAAGACCAAAGAGCTTTCAAAGATGTCAGGGACAAGATCATAGACCTGCACAAAGCTGGAATGGGCTACAAAACCATAAGTAAGACGCTGGGTGAGAAGGAGACAACTGCTGATGCAATAGTAAGAAAATGGAAGAAATACAAAATGACCGTCAATCGACATGGATCTGAGGCACCATGCAAAATTTAGCCTTATGGAGTATCCTTGATCATGAGGAAGGTGAGAGATCAGCCTAAAACAACACGGGGGGAACTTATTAATGATCTCAAGGCAGCTGGGACCACAGTCACCAAGAAAAGCATTGGTAACACATTACTCCGTAAAGGTTTAAAATCCTGCAGAAGGCACATGTGCATGGCCATCTAAAGTTTGCCAATGAACACCTGGATAATTCTGTGAGTGACTGGGAGAAGGTCAGATGAGACAAAAATTGAGCTCTTTGGCATTAACTCAATTTGCCGTGTTTTTAACGAAGAGAAATGCTGCCTATGACCCAAAGAACATCGTCCCACTGTCAAGCATGGAGTTGGAAACATTATGTTTATGGGGTGTTTCTCTGCTAAGGGCACAGGACTACTTCACCACATCAATGGGAGAATGGATGGAGCCATATGTGGCACCCCTGAGGGTCCATTCGCCACAGAGGTACTGCACCTCAGCCAGAGGTGTGGCACCCCACTCTCAGGTAAGGAGGGGGCACTACCCAGGACCCACACACTAATTACCACATCATTAATTACCTGTGTCTCCAAGTATATCACCCTCCTCCCTCCCCCTTATAGTATTTGACCTATGACCTTGTCCATCTGATTAAGTTTTTTATGTGCATTACTTACCAAGACGTTCATTATATGACCCTCATTTGTGTCTAACTGCTTGCTGTTTATTCACGGTAGTGCTATTCCTTTGCAGTGTTTAACAGGGTCAGTAAGAGTGACCCAACATTTAGCCTCCATGGTTAGACCATCAGTAGGGTCAACATTCCTACCCTTGCATCACTTTGACTAACCTAAAGGGGTTCTACACTAAGCGATATCGCTAGCAATATCGCTAAAACGTCACTGGTTTTGTGACGTTATAGCGATATTGCTAGCGATATCGCTATGTGTGATACTTACCTCCGACCGGCTCCCCCGCTGTCCATCACTGATCGCGCGAGAATGTCCGGCTCCATTTCTCGTCGGGCGCTTCCTGCTGAGACTTCCTGCTGTGACGACGAGCGACGCGTGGAGGCGGGCAGGAGGACGCCAGGATCGCTGTGTGTGAAAGGTGAGTATCGTGCGCTGCGTCGCTGCTGCATTGCTGTGAGATCTTTCTGTATGAAAGCTCACTAGCGATCATTTAGCGATGCACCAGCGATCCTGGCCGGGTCGGATCGCTGGTCGGATCGCTGGTGCATCGCTAAATGTAAAAGGGCCTTAAGTTTTGTACATTGTAGGTGGGTCTTTTTAATTGTTTTGGATGAATTGGTGCCTGAATAGATATCCTAATTGTTTTGGTTTATGTACAATTCTTTTACTTCCTACTCAGCATGGCAGAGAGAAGTGCACCTGGGCAGTAGCATGATGCCAAGACACCGTGTGGTGACATAGGACACATCAAGCACATGAAGCAAGAAGGAGGACATCGCAACAAAGGACTAAGAACAGCAACACCCGTAGGTGAGTATAATAAAGGGTATTTTTTGTTTTGTGGAAAGCATATTGGAGACTGAAAGACAACAATCTGGAATGCTCTGTATGAGGGCTGAAAGGTGCTGGCTCTACTTTAGTTGGGAAAAACCTGGTGACCGGTTCGCTTTAAGTATTTTTAACATGTAATATTTAGCTCCATCATATATGTTGCTGAAACCATGCTAAGCAATATCCTTATTTTGAATTCTTGAATTCATAAATTTGTACAATTGTCACAACTTAAAGAGTTACCATCATTTTAATTTTTATTTCATAAATCGATAGTTCAAGTGAAAATAAGCAACTTTGTAATATATTTTATCAGAGACATCTGATTTTTTCTCCTCCTGGACTGATTCATTTTCAACATACTGAATTCACAGGTAAAATCTGAATTCAGTGAAGACAAATATTTTAATTTCTGAGATAGGAGATGTTAGTTGCTACTGATAAGATTCTATATAAACAAAACACAAGAGGGGAGCCATAGGCAGAGCTCCTCTCCCTCCTATCTACATAGAATCTTATCAGTGGTAGCTGCCATCTCCTATCTTAAGGCCCCGTCACACTAAGCGACTTACCAGCGATCCCGACAACGATATCAACATGTCAGGATCACTGGTGAATTGCTAAGTGATCGCTGGTGAGCTGTCAAACAGACAGCTTCACCAGCGATTAGCACAGCGACGCCGCGCGTGTGGCATCGCTGTGTTCAGCGCTGATTCATGTCAAAAATAGAATTAAAATAAAAAATATTGTTATTCTCACCTTCCGACGTCCCGCGCAGCATTCCCGCCTCTCTCCACGCTCCGGTCCCAGTAATCCTTTGCGAGAATTACCATGATGACGTCCGTTCTCGCTGGATCGCGAAGTCTCACGGTCATTCTTGCAAAGGATTACTGGGACCGGAGCGTGGAGAGAGGCGGGAATGCTGCGCGGGACGTCGGAAGGTGAGAATAGTAATATTTTTTATTTTTTTATTATTATTTTATCGCTGATCGCTGGTCTCCCGCCTGTCACACACAGCGATGCGTGCTGGCCAGTGGTAGTTCAGTGATGAAAGAAATGTCCAGAGGTTTCCAAGAGCGATCAGCGATACCGGAAGGGGGGCCAGTCGCTGATCGCTGTCACACATAGCGATCTCGCTGGTGAGATCGCTGCTGTGTCACAAAACTTGTGACTCAGCAGTGATCTCGCTAGCGAGATCGCTATGTGTGACGGGGCCTTTAGTAATGGGAAAGTCTGTCTGTACTGAATACAGATTTTACCTGTGAATTGAGGATGTGGAGACGAAAGGAGGCGAAAGAAATAGATTTCTCTGATAAAATGAATTGCAAAGCTTCTTATTTTCATGTGTACTATTGATTTATAAAATAAAAATTAAAATACTGGTAACAGTTTAAGTTTGAATTTACAATTTGCGTGGACGCCCAGTGCCACGGACCAGGTCACCGCCACTGTGACACATCCCTCTGAGACATTGGCCCGGTACCGAGTAACACCACTGCCCTGGTGGCCGATCCATTTTGGCATCACAAACAGGATTTGTGAAGCCCGGTGCCCCCCGGGTCCTGTGTGCCAGAGACTGTGTTGTGTGCCGTAGACTTATTGTGCAATTGCCGCCATTACCCCGCCACTTGGCGCACGCGGGAAGCCAAAGGGGCGTGCTGTCGTGGGCGGAGCCTGCAAGAGAGCTCAAAAAGTGAAGTGCTGCGCGCGAAGAGACCAGCGGGTGGGAAGTGAGGAACAGAGGCCTGCAGTCCCGATGTCCCCCGATCATCCAGCCTGCAGAGCGGCGACTGGTAAGCCAGCGCAACACAGGGCCTGGCCAACGTTAACTAGGGGGGAAGAGAATATCTGAGGCAAGAGAAGATGCAGCGGTGAATGCCACCGCACCCCCCACAGTGCCGCAAGATGCAGGGCAAGCGCAGCTGCGGCTCCAATGGCACCGCAAGAACCAGCGCCCACCGCAGCAGTCCCCATAATGCCGCTGTCCATGCCCTATATACTGGGAGCGGCCTGGTTACCGCAGTACACAGGGGAGTCACATACCCTGAGTGAATTCAAAGAGAGACTGTGCAGTTTGTTTGAAGTCTATCCTCTGTCTGAAAGCCAAAAAGTGAACATCCTTATTGGGCAGCTAACTGGTGCAGAGCAAAGAGAAGTAATGTCCTGGCTGGACACTGATAAAAAGACTGTTAAAAAGATTCTGGCTAAGCTAAGAAACACCTTTGACACACGCACTGCAGCTGAAATAAACATGAGATTCTTTGGGTGTAAGCAGAGAGCGCAGGACAGTATACGGGACTATGCTCTTAACCTGCAGGAGGTGCTGCGAGCCATAAAGCAGATTGACCAAGACAATGTGAAAGATGGAGACAGGCTGTTAAAGGAACAATTTATTGAGGGACTCCTGTCCAGTACCCACAGAGCGCAGCTGCGCATCACAGCCCTACAGAACCCTGATCTAGTCTTTGCAGACTTTAGACAGGGCTATCCGGGTGCTGCATGAACCAAATGTCAGCCTTCCAGCGCCCCCTAGGCGTCCAGCAATTACATACCACCAAGATGCAGCATCTTTCCCTCAGAGCCCTGTGGAGGCTGACGCACAGACTCTAGATGGTGATCCATCTGAAGAACTGCGCCTTCAGGTCCAAGAGGTGACCAAAAATATGGCTGCACTTGTCAAAACTGTGCAGTCCATGCAGTTGTCCTCAAAGGAGAAGATCCAGCTGGCCTCCAGTCCAGAGGATGTCCCGTGGCTACGGAAGAAGAGGATCCCACCACTCCGAGGGAGAGACAATGATTGCTGTGACCAGGACGGACGTCCCATCCATCGCCACTGCCGCAAGGCAGGTCACATCGCAAGATTCTGTTATTTAAACAAGCAACCCCTGGGGCAGAGGGCCAACTCCCAGGAATAGGACCACAAGGCTGAAAGAACTGGCGAGCCAACTATATTGGAGGGCGACCGGTCCTCCCAGTGGTGATTGACGGCATCCCCATGAACGCTTTGCTGGACACTGGCTCTCAGGTGACAACTATGCCATATATCCTTTACAAGCGGTATTGGGCTGACTCTGAACTTACCCGTGGCCCAAGTGATGAGCTGACAGTAGTTGCCAGCAAGGGTCAGTCTTTGCCGCAAGTAGGATGTAAACAGATTACCATTAAGGTGGGGTGAGTGGAGTTAAAATCTCAAGGTTTGATAGTTGTAGACATTGATCGATGAGAATGTAACCCAATGATGACCTTAGGTACTAATGTGATTGAAAATTGTCTTGCCGAGGTTATTGTTTTGTTGCAACAGGTAGCTAAGACTGCTGGTTCCAGTGAACAACGAGTCCTGCAGAAGGAAATCAAGGCCCAGATGCAAAGACAGCAGGTAGAACTGTCTGGCGGAGAAATTGGCAGCGTCAGAGTGAGTGATTCTTTCCCCATTGCGATACCCCCCAGATGTGAAATGTTAATTTGGTGTCGGGCAGCCATAGGCCTAAGAGGAAAAGATTACTAAGCATTGGTAGAGCCAGTGTACTCTGATAGCCGGCCCACTGTCCTGACAACCAGAGGGGTAGTTGATGTCCGCAAAGGGAGAGTACCTGTACGCCTCTTGAATTGTGGGGAGGAGGAGGCCACAATACCTCGGTATGCCACAGTTGCTAAGCTGTTTACTGTCAGTAACAACACAATACAGGCAGTAGAGCCCTTGGTCTCTTCCGACCAGGCAGGGGACAATGGCTCTGTAAAGCAGCTGGAGGAGTGGTGTCAGCAGCTGCATGTGGGAACTGACTCCACCCCGTCATACCAAAAGAATGGGGTTTACGGAGTGGCTCAGGAGTATGAGCAGGTATTCAGCAAACACCCTCTAGACTTTGGGAAGGCAAAGGGGGTTCAACACCATATCCCCACTGGAGATCATCCACCCATTAAAGAAAGATACCAGCCTATACACCCGACACAGTGTCAATGTGCCAAAAGTATGTTGCAGGAAATGAAGGAAGCTGGGGTGATCAGAGATAGTTGTATCCCCTGGGCAGCCCCACTAGTCTTTGTGAAAAAGAAAGATGGTACCATGAGAATGTGTGTTGATTACAGAAAAATTAACAGCATTACACATAAGGATGCCTACCCATTACCCAGAATTGAAGAGTCATTAGCTGCACTTAAAACTGCTAACTATTTTTCCACCTTAGGTCTCACTAGTGGGTATTGGCAGGTTCCCGTGGCAGAGGCAGACAAGGAGAAAACAGCATTTACTACACCAATGGGTCTCTGCGAGTTCAACTACATGCCGTTCAGGCTCTGCACCACCCCAGGGACATTTCAACGGCTAATGGAGTGCTGTCTTGGACACAGGAACTTAGAGACAATTCTGTTGTACCTTGATGATGTCATTGTTTTCTCCAAGACTTATGACGACCATCTGGAGCTTCTGGCTGAGGTGTTTGAAGCCTTGTCCAACTTTGGCCTGAAAGTGAAGCCATCCAAATGCCACCTCTTGAAGCCCAAGGTACAGTACCTCGGGCATGTGGTGAGCTCAGAAGGTGTGGCACCAGATCCTGACAAAGTCACTGTCATCTGGGACTGGCAGAAGCCCAGCAACCTCCATGAGGTACATCAATTCCTCGGGTTGGTAGGCTACTACCGAAGGTTCATCAAAGGCTTCACTGAGATAGCCAAGCCTATGCAAAATCTTCTGGTGGGCCAGCCCAAGAAAGCCAGGAAGAAGAGTCCTACATTTGAATGGAATGAGGAACTGGAGAGGTCCTTCGCTCGACTGAAAATGGCTCTCACAGGAGATGAAGTTCTGGCCTACCCAGATTATGACGAACCATTTGTTCTGTATACTGATGCCAGCAATGTGGGACTGGTAGCAGTACTGTCACAGGTACAGAATGGCAAAGAAAGAGTGATCCCCTATGCCAGCAGGAAGCTTCGTCCCACTGAAAGGAACCCTGACAACTACAGTTCCTTCAAACTGGAGTTCCTCGTCATTGTCTGGGCTGTGACTGAAAGATTCAAGCATTGCCTAGCTTCAGCCAAGTTTACCATCTTCACGGACAACAACCCTCTGACTCACTTGGAGACTACAAAACTAGGTGCACTGGAGCAGCAATGGATGGCCCGACTGTCTAACTATGAATTTACCATCAAGTACCGAGTGGGGCACAAGAATGCCAATGCTGATGCGCTGTCCAGGATGCCCAATCTCCCAGATGGGGGAGAAGACCCTGAGGCACTCGAAGAAATAGAGTTACCTGCCTTCCACCGGCCAATTGCGGCCCAACGTGCCCAAGGAGAAACAGACGATCTATCGTGAAAGAGGCCACCCTAAATCCATTGCCTCATCATGACTGGGCAGTAACGCAGGATAGCGACCCCGCAGTCCGCCTGGTAAAGGAGCTACTGTCACAAGCTGACTCACGCCCAGGTCCAGATGCTCCTGAAGAAACTCAGCAATTGTGGAAGAAAGAGGGGGGATGTTCATCTATGAGGGAAAGCTGTGTCGGAGGAGTATCAATGCTCACACTCATGAGCTGGTCTGGCAGGTGGTAGTCCCAAAGAGGGAGGCATCGATGGTCTTGGAAGCGTACCACAATGGAGCAGGACACTTTGGATGGAAGAAGTTGGAGGCCTTGCTCCGGGAGAGATTCTACTGGGCTGGTATGAGGAAGGCCATTGAAAATTGGCACCGGGAGTGTGGATAATGCAACCTGCGCAGGAAGGACCGTAACAGCCAGCGAGCTCCTTTGCAGCCAATAACAACTAAACAGCCACTCGAGTTGGTAGCCCTGGACCATGTGAAGCTGGTTCCAAGCTGTTCAGGCTACGTTTATGCTCTTACCATCGTTGACCACTACTCGAGATTCCTGGTAGTCGGGCCTGTCAAGGATCAAACAGCCAGGACAGCAGCCAGAGCATTCCAACAGCACTTTTGTCGACCACACGGATATCCCGAGCGAGTGCTTACAGATCAAGGTCCAGCCTTTGAGGCAGAAGTATTCCAAGAATTCTGTAACTTGTACGGTTGCAAGAATATCAGGACAACATCGTACCATTCACAGACCAATGGCATGTGTGAAAAGATGAATCAAGTGGTGATCGATGTACTGAAGACCTTGCCTTTGGAAGAGAGGAATCTGTGGCCAGAGAAGTTGCCAGATCTGGTAGACATCTGCAATCACATTCCTGTGAATTCTACCAACTGCACACCAGCCTACCTAATGAGAGCGAGGCCTGGCAAGTTGTCTATTGATTTTGATATGGGAGTCCTTACACTTGAGGTGACATCACCAGATGCTGACTAGGACACAGAGAGGCCGCAGCAATACCGAAGAGTATAAGAGTGCGTAGAAAAGAGTCTAGCTTAGGCGAGACAAAAAAGGAAAAGAACTACAATAAACATGCACCTGCAGTTCCCTTGTCACCAGGAGAACAAGTCCTAAAGCGGAAAAGGAGGATGAACAAATTAAATGACGAATGGGAGGCTGAACCCTACACCGTCCTACCATCAAACTTTGACAACACCAAAGTGTGCCTTATCAGTAAGGATGGAGGAGAAACCTCATCAGCAGTATTGAGGGATCATCTGAAACTGCCCTGACCAACTAAAAAAAAAGATGGGAGAGCAAAACAACCTTCAACCCATAGAAGAGGAAGAAAAGGTCAACACTGTACTCAGAGAATTTCCTGCAAACTGGACAAGAGTGGATCAAGCCATCGTAGTTCCTGTCCGAATCTTTCCCCAGCCTACTGCAACTGAAGTAGCAGAGACTCAAGACAACTCTGAAAGTCAGGAAGTTCAGGCAGTGGATGCCATACCAGCAGTGGAGCCAGAGAATCCTTGCCCTGCCAGTGGTGAATCTGTCATGCCCACAGTGAGTCTAAGAGATCGCAAACGGCTACTACCCAGTTTACCAACAGCAGTAACAGGCCCACTAAACCTAAATAGGCCATTAGAAGTACCCATGCTACGCAGATCTACCCATAGTACAAAAGGTGAGATCCCAGTTATAGAGAATAAAGTGCAAATAGAAAATGTAAGCTGTACCTGTAAATATGCAACTTTGCAATGTTATGTGCCTACAGAGACTCTGTAAGAACTTTTTGAATATCTTATTTTGTTTTGATGGGCAATTGGGCCACAGGACTATGTGTGGCCAAAACTATCCTTGTATATAGCTACCAACTGCTCAGGAATTGGATCATGGACATTGACGCATGGACTAATCGTCACAAGGACTATTTTTGAGCTTTGGTTTTTGTAATTTTTCATTTTTGAAATATTGTAACAGTTACAATTGTTAATTTGTTAATATGTTTGCATGTTTTCTCAGTCCGGGAGTACAGAATTGCACTAGGGGGAATGTGGTGCCCCCAGGAGTATGGTCGCCACAGTGGCATTACCTTCCTCCTAGGAAGTGTGATGTCATGCTTGGAAGCAATGAAGGATCTCTCTGTCATGTAAATCCAGCACACAGCACAGTTCCCACTCCAGGCCAGCAGAGGGAGCTCTGAACCAAACTGGGGGAGGAGCTGCTCTCTGGGGCCAGGAAGGGGAAGATAGTTGAGTTCTGTGGAGAGGGAAAAGAGTGCAGACGTGGAGAGAGGAGCTGGAAGATTGAGCAGAATTCAGGCTCACTTCTACTGTAGCTGTAGTGCATGTTCTGGAGTCCGGTATCCGAGGTTGTATGGATGCTGATGGTCCTGCAGCAAAAACCGGAGGAACAAGAGGCTGTAAATGCTGTTCCCAGGTAAGACTCGGAGGCACAGCAGCAACTTGTGTGAGCCAGAAAAAGGAGGCTATGGCTGTCTGCCATACGAGGGGAGTTCTAAAGAGAGCAAGCAAGGGGGACTTCAGTGTAACTCAGTACTGCAAGTGCCTCAGATAAGCTCTAGAAAGGAGACTACACAACCCATCTGCCCCCTGTTGTGTCATTGCCTTCTTCATGCAACCCCTTCAGCACTGCTACATCTCTGTGCCTAACACTGCACCCTCTTCCTCAACACCTATTACTACTGCCCTGGGACTACAGCTCTACCTGTGGGGAGCTATTACATCTTGCTGGCTTATACCATCTGTCCCAGAGGATCTGCCTGCAGCGTCGGCTTAACCCCTTCATTGCCGAGCACCACAGGTGGCATCACATATCATCCACCTATAAACTTTATTCAGCTACGTTTCACCCCTTTTGCATGGACGCCCAGGGCCACGGACCGGGTCACCAACACCGTGACACATCCCTTTGAGTCACCAGCCTGGTACCAAGTAACCCCACTGCCCTGGCGGGCGATCCAGTAACATTTCTTCAATATGACTTGCGTTAATTTGTGAAAAAATGGAAATATGGCAAAAAAATGTAAAACATTGCAATTTTCAAACTTTTATTTTTTATGTCCTTAAATCAGAATGTTACATCAAACAAAATAAATAATAAATAACATTTCACACAAGTCGACTTTACATCAGCACAATAATTGAAACATAATATTTTTGTTAGGAAGTTATAAGTGTTAAAAGTTGACCAGCGATTTCTCATTTTTCCAACAAAATTTACAAAACCATTTTTTTATGGACCACCTCACATTTGAAGTAACTTTTAGGGAGCCAATATGACAAAAAATACCCAAAAGTTACAGCATTCTAAAATATGAACCCCTCAAGGTGCACAAAACCAACTGAAAGAAGTTTATTAACCCTTCAGATGCTTCAATGGAATTTTTGGAATTAGGAAGGAAAAAATTAACCATTTAATTTTGCAAAAGTAACAGGAAAAATGGACCGCACAATTTGTTGTGCAATTACTCCTGAGAATTCCAATAGCCCATATGACGGGAAAACCACTGTTTATGCACACGGCAAGGCTTGGAAGAGAAAGAGCGCTACTTGAATTTTTGAATATCAAATTTGCTGGAATAATTAGCGAACACCATGTAGCATTTGGAGAGCCCTTGATGTGCCTAATCAGTGGAAACACCAACAAGTGACACCATTTTGGAAACTAGACCCACCAGGGAACTTATCTAGATGTGTGGTGAGCACCTTGAACCCCCAGGTGCTTCACAGAAGTTTATAACATTGAGCCATGAAAATAAAAAAAAAAAATTTCCCCAACAAAATGTTTTTTATCCCTAAATTTTACATTTTCAAAAGGGTAACAGGAGAAATTGCACAACAAATTGTATGAGTGTGCAGATACCCTGCATGTGGGGGGTAATCTACTGTTTAGCTCACAGTGGAGCTCAGAAAAGGAGTGACATTTTGGAATGCAGACTTTGATGGAATGGTCTGCTGTTTTCATGTCGTGTTTGGAGAGCCCCTGATGCAAATAAAAAATGAAAAAGCCGAGAAGTGACAACATTTTGGAAGCTAGAACCTGCAAGGAATGTATCTAAATGTGTCATGAGCACCTTGAACCCTCAGCTGCTTCACAGAAGTTTATAACATAGAGCCATGAAATTGAAAAAAATCAAATTTTTCCATCAAAAATGTTTTTTTAGCCCCAATGTTTTTATTTTTACAAGGATAGCAGGAGAAGAAAGACCCCAAAATTTGTGGTGTAATTTCTCTGGAGTACGCTGATACCCCATATGTGGTTGAAAACTAACTTTGAGGCACAGTACAAAGCCATGGGAAGTGTCATGATCCAGAATGGGCTTTGTCTTTGGCCCGTCCTGGTCAGACAGGGGTTAATTGTTTCTGCCTCTCTCTGGCAGAGGGCGGCTATTTAATGCTCACTTAACCTAGGTCCGGTGTCAGTTATACTCCTGCCCTCGGCTCAGTTAGTTGACCTCGTGTGTACGTGTGCCTTGTGCCTGATATCTTGCTTGCTTGTTTGGTTTTGACTCGGTTCTGTCCCTGTTATGAGTTCTGCCTGTCCCTCTTGTACTGCGCTACCTCTCTGTGTATGACCCTCTGCCTGTGACCTGACTGTTCTTTGCTTGTCCCTCTGGTACCACACAGCCCTCTCCGTGTACGAACCCTCGCTTGTCTGACCTGCGTTTTCCTCTCCTCTTCCACAGTTTCCCTGCAGTAGGTAATTTATATCATCTGCAGCAGTAGGACGCTAAGCCCCACCCCCTGCAGTCACATGATCTATGTCCTGGGACTCCTTACTATTTTCAGTGCCGCAGGTCCTGTCTGCTTGAACTGTCACTACTGTATTGGACCCCATGCTCTCCCATAGTGTGGGTAAGTCACCCTGCTCGACGGGGCAGTTTCTCATTGGCAGAGCCCCTGATGTGCCAGAAAAGCAGAACCCCCAATAAGAGACCCCATT
This sequence comes from Dendrobates tinctorius, assembly GCF_039654945.1. Taxonomy (NCBI): domain Eukaryota; kingdom Metazoa; phylum Chordata; class Amphibia; order Anura; family Dendrobatidae; genus Dendrobates; species Dendrobates tinctorius. Next base: position 75,386,957 of record NW_027361679.1, read on the forward strand.
TTACAAACTAAATCTCTCAATGAATTCATCTAGGGTGTAGTGCTCATATTGAGACCAAAGGTGGGTCACAGAATTTTATACCATTGGACAATGAAGAAAATATAATTACTTTTTTACCCAAAATTTTGTTTAAGTCCCATATTTTACATTTTCATACTGGGAAATGGGTAAAAATGGCACCACAATTTCTGCTGAATATGTGGATGTACCGTACTGCTTAGGCTTACGGTGAGACTCGGGAGGGATGCAGTTCTATTGGATCCCAGCACTGAGCGCCAGATGTCAGCTATGAGAATCAGCTGTCAAACGGCACCATTGCGAGCACACAGCTTCTGTGCACGCCAAATTGCCGAGACGTATCCATATGTTCAATATTGTTAAGTAACAGACGACCTGGATGTATGGATACATAGAAGGTGATGGTCGTAAAGGGGTTAAACAAAAAGGAGACATTACCAGTGTGATGTGTAATGGCTGCTCTTTGCTCTCCTGATCTCACTGTAGAGCTGTGTGTGACTAAACTTGATACATCTGTAGGTTCTGCTCAGCTTCAGTTTCCATCTCACAGGCAGTCAGTGATGTAACAGTGTTGTAATACAGCAGAGCTATGAGAGCTGCAGCTGTTAATGTGTTTGTTATGAGACAAAGTTCAGTTCTACTTTAATTTCTTAGGTACATGTCTTACACTGGTAACCCCCATTTTATTTAACATAAGATTTTCATGTAGGTCTGTGTCCAGCCCATAGCACTGAACTGCTCATTTACGTATTAGAAAAACATGGATTTCTCTGGAAAAAAACATTGGATTGCATATATCAAGGTATCACATTACTCAGCTTCCTATGGCCTACGTGTCCATATAGATGGCTTAGGAGGGTTAATCCTACTGACAGATTCCCTTTAAGGGTACAGCTCCTGGAATGTCAAAAGCAGCTGTACCCCTGTCATTCATCTTTCCGCCCACTGTCTTCATCAGCCATAACTATTTTTTTGACTTGATGCAGCAGTATAAGGGCTTCATTTATGCAGGATAAGTTATGATTTTATAGTACAAATAGTGTACTAAAATCTTTAATTACATATTTAGGAGGGGTAGAAAAAACACAGTTATGCCATTTTGTAGGTTATGTTTTTTTTTTTTCATTTCTTTGCAATGATGTTCAATGTAGTCATAAATGTTAAATTTATTATGTGGTTTGCCATGCATATGAAGATACTAAATAGATATAGGTATTTTTCATTTTTTAATCCTTTTGCACAGTAAAAATATTTTTAAAAAAAGTTTTCTGTTTTTGTAATGCATATTTTGAAAGCCATCTTTTTTCTTTTCCTAATTTCTGAGTTGTTATTTGCATTGGTAGTACTTTTTTATTCATACAGTATGACTCATTCCATTCTCAATATGGCAATGCCAATTATGTGTCTTTGTCTTTTTTATACAATAATGCATTTTTTTATTCTTATATAAATAATTTAATTTTGTTATCTTACATTTATAACTATTTCTTTTAGCCCTGTGGACCTTAAAAGTGTAGTTGGATTGCATTTCTTTTCCTCCAGGTGCAATCAAAACCCATTAGAACTCCACAGTCACATCATAGGAATGTAGGAGCCTCATCATTTTGCCAAATCGTTACATGTGGGGCCAGCATTAACTGATTCCTTCAAAGAGCTTAAATGGTGGGGATTAAAGTTACAGCAACAGCTGAGCCCCCTTAGTAATTGGGAATGACCCACATGACGTAATAATGTTGTATAGAACGGAAAGGGGTTTAATGATGAAACATAAAATAATGTACAGTATATACTATGTAATAATAGAATATACAATTGATATAAATAATATTTTTAAAATAAGAGATGTCTGAGTAAAATATAAATTTTGTCTTTACTTAGAAACAACTTATGTTCAATTTAGGTCAGATTTAGAAATAAGAATATTTAGTGGGTAAAGAGTATCTGCATAATATATGGTTTTAGCAAGCAAAACAAGACAAAGAGTTTAAGAGGTTTACCTCCAGCTATTAACCCCTTCACCCCCAAGGGTGGTTTGCACGTTCATGACCGGGCCAATTTTTACAATTCTGACCACTGTACCTTTATGAGGTCATAACTCTGGAACGCTTCTATGGATCCCGGTGATTCTGACATTGTTTTCTCGTGACATATTGTACTTCATGTTAGTGGTAAAATTTCATTCAAATAACTTGCGTTTATTTGTGAAAAAAATGGAAATTTGGCAAAAATTTTGAAAATTTCGCAATTTTCCAACTTTGAATTTTTATGCCCTTAAATCACAGAGATACGGCACACAAAAAACTTGATAACTAACATTTCCCACATGTTTACTTTACATCAGCACAATTTTGGAACCAAAATTTTTTTTTGTTAGGAAGTTATAAGGGTTAAAAGTTGACCAGCGATTTCTCATTTTTACAACACCATTTTATTTTTAGGACCACATCACATTTGAAGCCACTTTGAGGGGTCTATATGATAGAAAATACCCAAAAGTGACACCATTCTAAAAACTGCACCCCTTAAGGTGCTCAAAACCACATTCAAGAAGTTTATTAACCCTTTAGGTGCGTCACAGGAATTTTTTTGAATATTTAAAAAAAAATGAACATCTAACTTTTTTTCACAAAAAAAATACTTCAGGTTCAATTTTTTTATTTTACCAAGGGTAACAGGAGAAATTGGACTGCAAAAGTTATTGTGCAATTTGTCCTGAGTACGCTGATACCTGATTTGTGGGGGGGAACGACTGTTTCGGCGCATGGCAGAGCTCAGAATGGAAGGAGCGCCGTTTGACTTTTTCAATGCAAAATTGGCTGGAATTCAGATCGGACGCCATGTCACGTTTGGAGAGTCCCTGATGTACCAAAACAGTGGAAACCCCCTACAAGTGACCCCATTTTGGAAACTAGACCCCCCAAGGAACTTATCTAGATATGTGGTGAGAACTTTGAACCCACAAGGGCTTTACAGAAGTTTATAACGTACAGCGGTACAATTAAAAAATCATATTTTTTCCACAAAAATGATCTTTTCACCCCAATTTTTATTTTCCCAAGGGTAACAGGACCCTAAAAGTTATTGTGCAATTTGTCCTGAGTACACTGATACCCCACATGTGGGGGTAAACCACTATTTGGGCGCATGGCAGAGCTCGGAAGGGAAGCAGCGCCATTTGACGTTTTTGGCTGGAATTGAGATCGGACATCATGTCGCGATTGGAAAACCCCTGATGTACCAAAACAGTGGAAGCCCCCCACAAATGACACCATTTTGGAAACTAGACCCCCTAAGGAACTTATCTAGATGTGTGGTGAGAACTTTGAACCCCCAAGGGCTTCACAGAAGTTTAGAACATAAAGCCGTACAATTAAAAAATCATATTTTTACCACAAAAATGATCTTTTCACCCTCAATTCTTATTTTTCCAAGGGTAACAGCACCCTAAAAGTTATTGTGCAATTTGTCCTGAGTACACTGATACCCCACATGTGGGGGTAAACCACTATTTGGGCGCATGGCAGAGCTCGGAAGGGAAGCAGCGCCATTTGACGTTTTTGGCTGGAATTGAGATCGGACACCATGTCGCGATTGGAAAACCCCTGATGTACCTAAACAGTGGAAACCCCCCACAAATGACACCATTTTGGAAACTAGACCCCCTAAGGAACTTATCTAGATGTGTGGTGAGAACTTTGAACCCCCAAGGGCTTCACAGAAGTTTATAACATAAAGCCGTACAATTAAATAATATTTTTTCCACAAAAATGATCTTTTCACCCTCAATTCTTATTTTTCCAAGGGTAACAGTACCCTAAAAGTTATTGTGCAATTTGTCCTGAGTACGCTGATACCCCACATGTGGGGGTAAACCACTATTTGGGCGCATGGCAGAGCTCGGAAGGGAAGCAGCGCCATTTGACATTTTTGGCTGGAATTGAGATCGGACACCATGTCGCGATTGGAAAACCCCTGATGTACCTAAACAGTGGAAACCCCCCACAAATGACACCATTTTGTAAACTTGACCCCCCAAGGAACTTATCTAGATGTGTGGTGAGCACTTTGAACCCCCCAGTGCTTCACAGAAGTTTATAACGCCTGGGCGTGAAAATAAAAAATTCGTATTTTTTCCACAAACATGATCTTTTAGTTACCATTTTTTTTATTTTCCCAAGGGTAACAGGAGAAATTGGACCCCAAAAGTTGTTGTCCAATTTGTCCTGAGTATGCTGATACCCCATATGTGGGAGAAAACTACTGTATGGGCACACGTCGGGGATCGGAAGGGAAGTAGTGACGTTTTGGAATGCAGACATTGATGGAATGGTCTGCGGGTGTCATGTTGCCTTTGGAGAGCCCCTAATGTACCTAAACAGTGGAAACTCCCCACAAATGACCCCATTTTAAAAACTAGACCCCCTAAGGAACTTATCTAGATGTGAGGTGAGCACTTTGAACCCCCAAGGGCTTCACAGAAGTTTATAATGCCAGGGCATGAAAATAAAAAAATCGTATTTTTTCCACAAACATGATCAATTATTCCCCAATTTTTTTATTTTCCCAAGGGTAACAGGAGAAATTGAACCCCAAAAGTTGTTGTCCAATTTGTTCTGAGTAAGCTGACACCCCATATGTGGGAGAAAACTACTGTATGGACACACGTCAGGGCTCGGAAGGGAAGTAGTGTCGTTTTGGAATGCAGACATTGATGGAATGGTCTGCGGGTGTCATGTTGCCTTTGGAGAGCCCCTAATGTACCTAAACAGTGGAAACCCCCCACAAATGACCCCATTTTGAAAACTAGACCCCCCTAAGGAACTTATCTAGATGTGAGGTGAGCACTTTGAACCCCCAAGGGCTTCACAGAAGTTTATAATGCCAGGGCATGAAAATAAAAAAATTGTATTTTTTCCACAAACATGATCAATTAGTCCCCAATTTTTTTATTTTCCCAAGGGTAACAGGAGAAATTGAACCCAAAAAGTTGTTGTACAATTTGTTCTGAGTACGCTGACACCCCATATGTGGGAGAAAACTACTGTATGGACACACGTCAGGGCTCGGAAGGGAAGTAGTGACGTTTTGGAATGCAGACTTTGATGGAATGGCCTGCGGGTGTCATGTTGCCTTTGGAGAGCCCCTAATGTACCTAAACAGTGGAAACACCCATAAATGACCCCATTTTGGAAACGAGAACCCCTAAGGAACTTATCTAGATGTGTGGTGAGCACTTTGAACCCCCAAGGGCTTCACAGAAGTTTATAATGCCCGGGCATGAAAATATAAAAATCGTATTTTTTCCACAAACATGATCAATTAGTCCCCAATTTTTTCATTTTCCCAAGGGTAACAGGAGAAATTGGACCGCAAAAGTTGTTGTCCAATTTGTCCTGAGTACGCTGAAACCCCATATGTGGGAGAAAACTACTGTATGGGCACACGTCGGGTCTCGGAAGGGAAGTAGTGACATTTTGGAATGCAGACTTTGATGGAATGGTCTGCGGGTGTCATGTGCGTTTGGAGAGCCCCTGATGTACCTAAACTATTGAAACTCCCAACAAGTGACCCCATTTTGGACACTAGACCCCCCCACGGAACTTATCTAGATGTGTGGTGAGCACTTTGAACCCCCAAGTGCTTCACAGAAGTTTATAACGCTCGGACGTGAAAATAAAAAAATCATTTTTTTCCACAAAAATGATATTTTTGCCCCCAATTTTTTATTTTCCTAAGGGTAACAGGAGAAATTGGACCCTAAAAATTGTTTTGTAATTTGTCCTGAGTAGGCTGATACCCTACATGTGGGGGTAAAACTTTGTTTGGGCGCATGGCAGAGCTTGGAAGAGAAAGAGCACCATAGGACTTTTTCAACTCAGAATTGGCTGAAATTGAGATCAGACGCAATGTTGCATTTGGAGAGCCCCTGATGTGCCCAAACAGTGGAAACCCCCAATTCTAACTCCAACCCGAACCCCAACACACCCCTAACCCTAATCTCAGCCCTAACCCAAGCCCTAACCCTAGCCCTAACCCTAACCCTAACCCTAGCCCTAACCCTAGCCCTAACCCTAGCCCTAATGGAAAAATGGAAATAAATACATTTTTTTAATTTTATTATTTTTACCTAACTAAGGGGGTGATAACGGGGGGTTTGATTTACTATTTATGGCGGTTTTTATTTTTGGCAGCTGTCGCACGCTAAAAGACGCTTTTTATTGTAAAAATAGTTTTTGCATCACCACATATTGAGAGCTATAATTTTTCCGTATTTTGACCCACCGAGTCATGTGAGGTCTTATTTTTTGCGGGACGAGTTGACGTTTTTATTGGTACCATTTTCGGGCACGTGACATTTTTCGATCGCTTTTTATTCCGATTTTTGGGACGCAGAATGAACAAAAACCAGCGTTTCATGAATTTCTTTTGGGGGAGTGCATTTACACCGTTCCGCGTGCGGTAAAATTGATAAAGCGGTTTTATTCTTCGGGTCAGTACGGTTACAGCGATACCTCATTTAGGTCGTTTTTTTAAGTTTTGGCGCTTTTATGCAAAGAAAACTATTTTATATAAAAAATAATTATTTTTGCATCTCTTTATTCTGCGAGCTATAACTTTTTTATTTTTTCGCTGATGATGCTGTGTGGCAGCTCGTTTTTTGCGGGACAAGATGACGTTTTCAGCGGTACCAAGGATATTTATATGCATCTTTTTGATCGTGCGTTATTACACTTTTTGTTTGGCGGTATGATAATAAATCATTATTTTTTGCTTCGTTTTTTATTTTTAATTTTTTAGGGGTTCGCTAAAGGGGTTAACTAATGGGACAGTTTTATGGGGCGGGTCGTTATGGACGCGGCGATACCTAATATGTGTACTTTTATTGTTTTGGGTTTTTTTTATTTTCAAAAAATGAATTTATTGGGGAATATTTTTTTTTTTTTTACTAATTTATTTGCCGATTTTTTTTAAATTATTTTTACACTTTTTTTTAATTTTTTTTTAACTTTATTACATAGTCCCAGGTGGGACATCACTGTCCTGTGACAGATCGCTGATCTGTCACATCACAGATCACTGTGACAGATCAGCAATCTGTCACAGGCAGTGCACAAGGCTTCCTCATGACTGCGCTTTGCAGGCACTGAGGAAGCCAGCTTCCTCCAGGCCCCCGAAGGCTCCCGTCGCCATCTTGGATCCGGGGGCCTGGAGGAAAGGAGTCCCCCGCAGCAGCGCTGCACATTGCGCTGCCGTGGGGGGCTCAGGGAAGCACGGAGGGAGCCCCCTCCCTGCCGATGCTTCCCTTTAACTCCCGGTACACCGCGATCATGTTTGATCGCGGTGTGCAAGGGGTTAACGTGTCGGGGGCGGTCCGTGACCGCCCCTGACACATAGTGCCGGGTGTCAGCTGTGATAATCAGCTGACACCCGGCCGCGATCAGCGGCGCTCACCATGTGGGTGCCGCTGATCGCGCTAGACGTACTATCCCGTCCATGGGCATAGGGGCCCGGGTCCCATGGACGGGATAGTACGTCTGATGTCAGGAAGGGGTTAAGGAACTGAGCAAAATACATTACAATATACTTAGAAAAAAACATTACTAACTGAATATTTCTCACATAACTGTATTAACAAAGGGCAAAGCTGACTTACACTTTTTTCCACATTCGTGATATTCAATCAAGTGTTTATTTAAGACCATAAACAAGTTTAACATCAATCTTTTTGAAAAGTACAGAATCCTTATATATTTTTTACATATATAATACAAAAAAATATTAAATAATTTTTAAAGGGAAAAAATTCCACAGGACATTGTAAAGAATATGGTCCATAATCCTGTTCATGGATTTAGACATATATTAAAATATTACGCAAATGTTCAATACATTTTAAATACTATCCCACGAGTAATATCACTTGGCACTTGGCATAGGAAGAAAAAAAGATTGGAAAATATGAATGAATGTGTCTATTAAAAAAATGATTTATTCTTGCATTCAAGCACAAATAGACATCATATTTTGCATGTGTTGTTAGAAACTCTATACCTTAGAAAACATAGTGCAACTCAAAAGATCTAAAAAGTATGGGATGATCAGGGATAGTGAATGGGTCTAATCACATGTGTTATACACAAATGGAGTGTAGATATCGTCCAGTCAATGGGGCTTGAATTTATAAAAAGATGAAGTTTATTATGCCATAAAAAGCACAATGTTTCGACCCAAAAAAAAGCCATTTTTGGGTCGAAACGTTGTGCCATTTTAAAATTTAACACCCTGAATTGGACGCTGTCTACACTTCATTGTTTGCTGCGATGTTTCCAAGTGGGTTCCTTAGGAAAAAAAGGACATGCATCCTACACAGTGAGTGCTGCCAGCCACCTTTTTGATGCAACGATGTCTTATACACAAGTCTTTGAAAAGTCTATATACAAAACAGAAGCTGGCAGATTAAAATCTAATAAACAATAATATAATATATTTGATAAAACACAATTTGTCTAGCAATCTCTTTAGTTGTCACCTATCACGTATCTAACTTTCTAATACTGGATTTACATACATTAGATATCCATCACCTACTTCTCTCAACACCCCATCTTCCATAAACATTCACAGTTGGGCTAGGCTAAGTATGAATTATTATTTTAAAGGGAAGAGGTCTGTGGCAATGGCTTAAGCTTGTTGCTTGACATAGCTGCATGACAGGCTGTCTCCATACATTAGATTATTGTCGATTATCAAATTTCAACAAAGTTTAATTTAATCTGTAGGGTCATTTTAGCAGTCAAAAAGGAGAGAGAACAAGGTGGTTGAGTACCACAGGTACAGTAAATGTATGCTATCGCTTAGGCAAATGAATCACTAAACAATGCAAATAAATACAAATTTTGAAATTTAGAAACACATTAAACCTAAAAATCCCGTAAAAGAGGGAAAATACATGGAAAATTAAAGGGTTTGGACCCTATTTTTCATTCATAGCCTATCTTTAGGATAGGCATTAATACCTGATAAGCAGGTGTGTGGTACTCGGCACTCTAGCTGATCAGCTGTTACCGGTGACAGCCTGAAGTTCTCAGATGCTGCCCAAACATAGCAGCTCCATCATTTCTATAGTGAGCATGGCCAGATAATTCAAATGAATATTTATCGGGATGGATCAGAAGCACCCAGCCATGGCCACTACAGTTTTAACTGAACTGCTGTGTGTTGGGCAGCATCCGAGACCCTCTGGCTACCACTGGCACCAGTAACAGCTGTTTGGTGAGAGTGCCGCGTGTCACAACCCAAGAATCACATTTTTATGGTCTGTTGTAAAGATAGGCCATCAATAAAGTAGTGTCCAAACAATTTAATTAGTAAATTAGACATTTAATGTAATACGTGCATGAAAATATAGCTCTCTAAAGTGTTTCATTATATTCCCAAAAAAGTTGTTGGCTTCACCAGACATATAAATCTTGGTGATCTTTAGATTTTGTTTGCAGTTCTAGCAAAAATACACACCATTTATACTTGTTACCACAAAATAAGACCTAAATCTGGATGCAACTTGCGCTAATTATATGTGCCGCTGCTTACAAAGCTAATATTATCTGACTAATGTTTACCTCGTTTGAAATGATTGTGTCATTTCTTAGAAAATGAGTGCAATCAATATGTGTTGCTTAAAGGATTATCCCTCTAAAAAGGACAGTTTAAAAAAAATTACTCGCGTGTTTACAGTGGCTCCAGATGTGCAGGATGAACAGATGGGTAGTCTTATATGTCTTGCATGCCTGATAATAAAATGACCTCACGGTCTATTTAGAGAACGCTAGCTGCTATACTTTGGCTGTTTATAGCGCTGTTAACATCTTGACAAGCAAACCCAGGCAGTTCAAAGAGAAGATAAAATGAACAAGTGGATAAATAATGGCCAATCCTTGTTAAGAAAATGTACTGTGCCTGTTGTATGGTTAATGTAAATACAGATGACCTTTCTATTTGTTTAACTTTTTGTCACTCACAGGAAACATCAGCCCATGCTTATGGTGAGGCAAAATCTTCCACCAGTGTCTCATATCTGCACGTAGACTTCCTTTAACCTATTGGTCAACAACAGGGCAATGACATGAGAGAAAAGGTCACTCACACAACACAAAATGATTCAGCTTCCAGTCAGTCATTACGGAATTCCAACCCACTCTAAATCCAGTTATCAAAAAATAAATGTCAACGACATAACGACTTTGACTAGATAATAGAGATGAGCAAATATGTTTGAGAGAAATTAAGTTCTTGTCAAATTTTACAAACATTTGTTGACTCCACAATAATTTCTTTGCTGAACTGTTTCAAAATGGATGGTCTCTAACCACTAAATGTCTTACCTATTCATGTACCAAACCAGACCTCATCTGGCACATCGAGAGCATAGGGAACATCCATATGAACCACTTCATACCCAAGCCAGTTTTCACGTTCATGATAGGACCAAATTTTGCAATTCTGACCAGTGCCACTTTATGTGGTAATTACTCTGGAATCCAGTGATTCTGAAACTGTTTTCCCATAACATACTGTACTTCATAATAATGGTAAAATTTATTTGATATAACTTGCATTTATTTGTGGAAAAAAATGGAAATTTGGCAAAAATGTTGAACATGTTGCGATTTTCAAATTTTTCATTTTTATGCCCTTAAATCAGAGTTGTATCATACAAAATAGTTAATAAATAACATTTACCACATGTCTATTTTACATCAGCATAATTTTTGACAAATGATTTTTTTGTTAAGAAGTTATAAGGGTTAAAATTTGACTAGAGATTTCTAATTTTTCCAACAAAATTAGCAAAACTGTTCATTTAGAGACCACATCACATTTGAAGTGACAACATTCTAAAAACTGCACCCCTTTAAGTGCTAAAAACCACATTAAACAAGTTTATTAACCCTTGAGGTGCTTCACAGGAATTTATGGAATGTAGAGGGAAAAAATTAACAGTTCACTTTTTGACACAAAAATTTTACTTTAGACCCAATTTTCTTTGTTTTGGCAAGGGTACAGGAAAAAATGAACCACGAAATTTGTTGTGCAATTTCTCTTGAGAATGATAATACTCCATATATGAGGGAAAACCACTGTTTGTGCAATTGGCGGGGCTCAGAAGAGAAGGAGCACTGTTTGAATTTTTGAATGTAAAATTTGCTGGAATAATTAGAGGATGCCATGTTGCGTTTTGAGAGACCCTGATGTGCCTAAACAGTCAAAACTCCCAAATGACAACATTTTAGAAACTATACCCCCTCAAGGAACTTATTTAAATGTGTGGTGAGTACTTTGAACCCTCAGATGCTACACAGAAGTTTATGACATTGAGCAGTGAAAATAAAAAAAATCACATTTTCCCACAAAAATAATATTTAGCCCCATTTTTTTAGTTTCACATGAGTAACAGGAGAAATTGAACCATACAATTTGTTGTACAATTTCTCCTGAGTATGGCAATACCCCATATGTGGGGCAAAACTAATATTTGTGCACCCAGCAGGGCTTGGAAGGGAAGGAGCACTATTTAACTTTTAGAATGCAAAATTTGCTGGTATAATTAGTGGACACCATGTCACGTTTTGAGAGCCCTTGATATGCCTAAACAGTGGAAACACCCACAAGTGTCACCATTTTGGAAACTAGACCCCTCAGGGATAAAAGGGCTAGGAACAGGAGAACACCAATGTGGCTAAATAAGGATGTAAAAAGGGCAATAAATAACAAGAACAAGGCATTTAAGAAGCTAAAACAAGAAGCAATGAAGAAACATTAAAAAGTTATAGAGAAAAAAATAAACTGTGTAAAAAACAAATACATTTAGCAAAAGTGGAAACTGAGAGACTCATTGCTAAGGAAAGGAAAACAAACCCCAAACTATTCTTTAGTTATATAAACAGTAAAATGATTAAAATTGATGGTGTCGGCCCTTTAAAGAACAATGAGAGTGAAATCATAGAGAGCGATGTGGGAAAAGCAAATGTTTTAAATACTTTTTTCTCAACAGTGTTCACACCAGAAAAGGATTTGCCAGGGGAAATGCAGAGTGATAATGTAAACTCCCCATTAAGTATTACCTGCCTAACCCAGGAAGAAGTGCAGAACCGCCTTAGTAAGATTAAAATTGACAAATTACCAGGCCCTGATGGCATTCACCCTCGGGTATTAAGGGAGTTAAGTAATGTGATAGACAGGCCTCAATTCCTTATATTTAAAGACTCTAGAGAAACAGAGTTTGTTCCTTTTGATTGGCGGCAAGCAAATGTAGTACCAATATTCAAAAAGGGGTGTAAAAGGGAACCTGGAAACTATAGGTCGGTAAGCTTAACATCTGTTGTGGGTAAAATTTTTGAAGGGTTTCTAAGGGATACCATTATGGAATATCTCAATGTTAATAAATGTTTAACTCCATATCAACATGGATTTATGAAGGATCGCTCCTGTCAAACTAACCTGATCAGCTTCTATGAGGATGTAAGCTCTCAAATGGACCAAGTAGAATCATTGGCTGTCATTTATCTCGACTTCTCTAAAGCATTTGACACTGTCCCACATGAAAGATTGGTAAGTAAAATGAGAAAGCTTGGGCTAGGGGAAAATGTGTGTAGATGGGTAGGTAGCTGGCTTAGTGATAGAAAACAAAGAGTGGTTATTAATGGGGCATACTCAGATTGGGCCAGGGTTACTAGTGGGGTACCACAGGGTTCTGTATTGGGCCCCCTACTATTTAATATATTTATTAATGATCTAGTGGATGGCTTACACAGTAAAATATCAGTATTTGCAGATGATACAAAACTATGTAAGGTAGTTAACACAAAGGACAGTTTGCAACTACAGACAGATTTGAGTAAATTGGAGAATTGGGCTGAAAAATGGCAAATGAGGTTTAACACAGATAAGTGTAAGGTTATGCACATGGGAAGGAGAAACAGATGCTACAATTACTTACTAAATGGGAAACTACTGGGGAAATCAGACATGGAAAAAGACTTAGGCATCTAAGGCAATAAGAAGCTAAATTGGAGTGCCCAGTGTCAGGCAGCTGCCACCAAAGCAAATAGGGTCATGGGATGCATTAGAAGAGGTCTGGGGACATGAGATGAAAACATAATTCTCCCTCTGTACAAATCACTCGTCAGACCACACTTGGAGTATTGTGTGCAATTTTGGATGCCGGTGCTCAAGAAAGACATTACTGAACTTGAAAGGGTTCAAAGGCAGGCTACTAAAATGATAAATGGAGTTGGTTCACTACAATATCCAGAAAGGTTATCAAAATTAGGTCTATTTACTCTAGAAAAGAGAAGACTTAGGGGAGACCTAATATATATGTGCAAGTATATCAGAGGGCAATACAGAGATCTCTCCATTGAACTGTTTGTACCAAGGACTGTGACAAGATCAAGGGGGCATTCTCTTCGTTTGGAGGAAAGACAATTTCTGCATCAGCATAGAAGAGGGTTCTTCACGGTAAGAGCAGTGAGGCTCTGCAATTCTCTTCCTGAGGAAGTGGTGATGGCCAACTCACTGAATGAATTTAAGAAAGGAATGGATTCTTTTCTTGTGAGTAACAGTATAGAAGGTTACGAATAAAAACCAGGGGAAGAGTCTTGAGGAGATCATTTGCATATTCCCAGTGCCTTCTGGGATAAGTGAAGAGTCTCCGCGAGCTCAACGATCACTGGGTTTTGGCCGTTGCAGCTGAAAAGAGGAAATCGGAAAACCAGGGGAAGAGTCTTGAGGAGATCATTTGGATATTCCCAGTGCCTTCTGGGATAAGTGAAGAGTCTCCGCGAGCTCAACGATCACTGGGTTTTGGCCGTTGCAGCTGAAAAGAGGAAATCGGAAAACCAGGGGAAGAGTCTTGAGGAGATCATTTGGATATTCCCAGTGCCTTCTGGGATAAGTGAAGAGTCTCCGCGAGCTCAACGATCACTGGGTTTTGGCCGTTGCAGCTGAAAAGAGGAAATCGGAAAACCAGGGGAAGAGTCTTGAGGAGATCATTTGGATATTCCCAGTGCCTTCTGGGATAAGTGAAGAGTCTCCGCGAGCTCAACGATCACTGGGTTTTGGCCGTTGCAGCTGAAAAGAGGAAATCGGAAAACCAGGGGAAGAGTCTTGAGGAGATCATTTGGATATTCCCAGTGCCTTCTGGGATAAGTGAAGAGTCTCCGCGAGCTCAACGATCACTGGGTTTTGGCCGTTGCAGCTGAAAAGAGGAAATCGGAAAACCAGGGGAAGAGTCTTGAGGAGATCATTTGGATATTCCCAGTGCCTTCTGGGATAAGTGAAGAGTCTCCGCGAGCTCAACGATCACTGGGTTTTGGCCGTTGCAGCTGAAAAGAGGAAATCGGAAAACCAGGGGAAGAGTCTTGAGGAGATCATTTGGATATTCCCAGTGCCTTCTGGGATAAGTGAAGAGTCTCCGCGAGCTCAACGATCACTGGGTTTTGGCCGTTGCAGCTGAAAAGAGGAAATCGGAAAACCAGGGGAAGAGTCTTGAGGAGATCATTTGGATATTCCCAGTGCCTTCTGGGATAAGTGAAGAGTCTCCGCGAGCTCAACGATCACTGGGTTTTGGCCGTTGCAGCTGAAAAGAGGAAATCGGAAAACCAGGGGAAGAGTCTTGAGGAGATCATTTGGATATTCCCAGTGCCTTCTGGGATAAGTGAAGAGTCTCCGCGAGCTCAACGATCACTGGGTTTTGGCCGTTGCAGCTGAAAAGAGGAAATCGGAAAACCAGGGGAAGAGTCTTGAGGAGATCATTTGGATATTCCCAGTGCCTTCTGGGATAAGTGAAGAGTCTCCGCGAGCTCAACGATCACTGGGTTTTGGCCGTTGCAGCTGAAAAGAGGAAATCGGAAAACCAGGGGAAGAGTCTTGAGGAGATCATTTGGATATTCCCAGTGCCTTCTGGGATAAGTGAAGAGTCTCCGCGAGCTCAACGATCACTGGGTTTTGGCCGTTGCAGCTGAAAAGAGGAAATCGGAAAACCAGGGGAAGAGTCTTGAGGAGATCATTTGGATATTCCCAGTGCCTTCTGGGATAAGTGAAGAGTCTCCGCGAGCTCAACGATCACTGGGTTTTGGCCGTTGCAGCTGAAAAGAGGAAATCGGAAAACCAGGGGAAGAGTCTTGAGGAGATCATTTGGATATTCCCAGTGCCTTCTGGGATAAGTGAAGAGTCTCCGCGAGCTCAACGATCACTGGGTTTTGGCCGTTGCAGCTGAAAAGAGGAAATCGGAAAACCAGGGGAAGAGTCTTGAGGAGATCATTTGGATATTCCCAGTGCCTTCTGGGATAAGTGAAGAGTCTCCGCGAGCTCAACGATCACTGGGTTTTGGCCGTTGCAGCTGAAAAGAGGAAATCGGAAAACCAGGGGAAGAGTCTTGAGGAGATCATTTGGATATTCCCAGTGCCTTCTGGGATAAGTGAAGAGTCTCCGCGAGCTCAACGATCACTGGGTTTTGGCCGTTGCAGCTGAAAAGAGGAAATCGGAAAACCAGGGGAAGAGTCTTGAGGAGATCATTTGGATATTCCCAGTGCCTTCTGGGATAAGTGAAGAGTCTCCGCGAGCTCAACGATCACTGGGTTTTGGCCGTTGCAGCTGAAAAGAGGAAATCGGAAAACCAGGGGAAGAGTCTTGAGGAGATCATTTGGATATTCCCAGTGCCTTCTGGGATAAGTGAAGAGTCTCCGCGAGCTCAACGATCACTGGGTTTTGGCCGTTGCAGCTGAAAAGAGGAAATCGGAAAACCAGGGGAAGAGTCTTGAGGAGATCATTTGGATATTCCCAGTGCCTTCTGGGATAAGTGAAGAGTCATTTGGCTCATCTTTCATCGTTTTTAAGAAATCTCAAGATGGAAGAGGCCAGGAGCCATTTGGTGAGCTGCATTTCTTGCTACATGTTCACAGATTTACCAGTGGAAAAGCCAAACTTCACATGCCACAAATGCAAGCTTGCGTCCCTGTTGGAGGAAAAGTTGCAAAATCTCGAAGAGAGGTTAGCTACGTTGAAGATCATTAAGGAAGGTGAAGAGTTCTTGGACAGAGCAGAATTATCTCTTCATGTTACAGAAAGAGAAGAAATTCGAAGTGCACCTGAAGAAACAGAGGAATGGAGACATGTGACCCAGAGAAGCAGGAGGATCAGGAGGCAGTCAGCACCCATACTGCTCAGAAACCAGTACCAGGCTCTCACGCAGGAAAACGATGAAGAAATACATCAGGATAAGACTCTGCCAACAAACAGCAACCTTGTACGCCTTCAGAGTCCTCCTGGATGGAGAAAGAAAAATGTTGTGAAGAAGAAACGGAGAGTGGTGGTCATGGGGGATTCCCTGTTGAGAGGAACAGAGGCCGCTATCTGCAGACCGGATATAACTACAAGAGAAATGTGCTGTCTTCCAGGTGCAAAAATTAAAGATGTGTCTGACAGGATATCAGGACTCTTCAGACCTACAGATGACTACCCATTCCTGCTACTACATGTGGGGACAAATGACACCGCAAGAAACCACCTGGAAACCATCTGCAGAGACTTTGAAGACTTAGGCAAGAAAGTGAAAGAACTGGGAGCGCAGGTGGTCTTCTCTTCCATCCTCCCAGTGGATGGCCATGGAACAAGGAGGTGGAATAAGATTCTGCAGGTGAACAACTGGCTACGTCGATGGTGCCGTCAGCAACGATTTGGATTTCTGGATCACGGAGTGAACTACTTATACGATGGACTACTTGCTAGAGATGGGGTGCACCTTACGAAGACTGGAAAGCATGTATTTGGAAGTCGCCTTGCTACACTTGTAAGGAGAGCTTTAAACTAGAACAACATGGGAAGGGAAGCAAAAGACCAGAAAAAGCCATACACCTGACAAATGCTATTGAGAACTCTGCTATTAGAAGTGGAAAGGAAGAACAAAGACGAAAGAATCTAATTAATAAAAATATTGGAGAAAGAGAAACCAATCACAAACTAAAATGTTTCTATACTAATGCACAAAGCATGGGCAACAAACAAGGAGAATTGGAACTACTAACATAGGAAAAGAAATATGATGTCATTGGAATCACTGAAACTTGGTGGGACAATACACATGATTGGAATACAAGACTAGAAGGATACAACTTATTTGCAAGAAATAGACTTGATAAACCAGGAGGGGGTGTCGCATTGTATGTTCGAAACGCGTATATCTGCACAGAGATTGAAGCTTCAGAGACTGGGAGTTCTGTGGAAACTGGGTAAGAATACAAGGACAGAACAATGGAAAGGACACCATTGTAGGCATTTACTACAGGCCGCCTGTGCAAGCCGAAGATATAGATGAACTCTTTATGCATCAGATGGCCAAGTTCTCCAAAAAATATGACATGGTTGTCATGGGAGATTTCAGCTATCCAGACATTTGTTGGGAATCTCTCTCAGGCAAAACTAACAGGTCAAGGAAATTCTTATCCTCTCTTGCTGACAACTTTATCTTCCAAAAGGTAAGGGAGAAAACAAGGGGAACTGCTACCTTGGATCTAATCCTTATAAACAGGGAGGAAATGGTTGAGGAGGTAAAAGTGGCTGGGACCCTAGGCGGTAGCGACCATGCTATTTTAGAATTTTGGATAACTAGAGGTGGAAGACCTGTGAAGACTCAGACGTCAAGGTTAGATTTCAGAAAGGCAGATTTTAAGGGATTCAGAAAGAGAATTGGAGGGATCCAATGGCTGGATATCCTTAAAGACAAAAATGTCCAGGAAGGATGGGAAATCTTGAAAAATGAAATTCTCAATGCACAGTTGTTAACAATTCCGAAAAGAGGGAAGAATAGGAAGCATTTAAGGAAACCAGGATGGATGAACACAGAACTTAAGCACATGCTAAAAAGGAAGAAAAAAATGTTTATAAAATGGAAAGAGGGAGGCATATCTAAAGAAGAATATAATGCTGTCTGCAGAACCTGCAGGGCACAAATCAGATTATCTAAAGCTGAAAATGAACTGAGGCTTGCAAGAGATGTCAAAAGCAATAATAAAGGATTTTGGGGATATGTCAAAAGTAAAAGAAAAGTCAAAGATGCTATAGTATTTTTACAGGATGAAAATGATGAAATGGTAAGACAGGATGTTGAGAAGGCTGAACTTTTAAATTCCTATTTTGCATCTGTTTTCTCTCAGAAAGGAAATGCAACATCAACTGTTATTCACTGTCCTATTAAGGGAATAGAAGAATCCAGGATATCTATAAACAGAAAGATAGTGAGGAAACACTTAGCTAACCTAAATGAATTCAAGTCTCCAGGTCCAGATGAATTACACCCCAGAGTACTGAAGGAGATAGCAGAAGAAATTTTTGAACCCCTCTCCATAATCTTTGAAAATTCTTGGAGAACAGGAGAAGTGCCAGAAGACTGGAGAAGAGCAAATGTTGTTCCTATCTTCAAAAAGGGGAAGAAGGTGGACCCAGGCAACTATAGGCCGGTGAGTCTGACTTCTATACCAGGAAAGATCTTTGAACAAATTATTAAACAACATGTATGTCAATACCTGGATAAGAATGAAGTGATTAAACAGAGTCAGCATGGGTTTGTAACTGATAAGTCATGTCAGACTAACTTAATTTCCTTCTATGACGGTATCACTGATTGGGTGGATCAAGGAAATGCTGTAGATATAGTATATCTTGACTTCAGCAAAGCATTTGACAAAGTCTCTCATACAATCCTTATTGAAAAAATGACTAAGTATGGAATGGACAAGGCAACTGTTAGGTGGATTCATAACTGGCTTAGTGATCGGACCCAAAGAGTGGTCGTAAATGGCTGCACATCCACTTAGAAGAATGTCTCAAGTGGGGTACCACAGGGCTCTGTCCTGGGCCCTGTATTGTTCAACATCTTTATCAACGATTTAGATGAAGGAATTGAGGGTAAACTGATTAAATTTGCTGATGACACAAAGCTAGGAGGGATAGCTAATACTAGAGAGGAGAGAGAGATGATTCAAAAAGATTTAAATAAACTGGAGAAGTGGGCAGCAACTAACAGAATGGTTTTTAACAGGGAAAATGCAAAGTACTACATCTGGGCAATAAAAATGAAAAAAGCATATATAGAATGGGAGGAATAGGGCTAAGTGACAGCACATGTGAAAAAGACTTGGGTATACTAATAGATCACAGACTGAATATGAGTCAACAGTGTGATGCAGCAGCAAAAAAGGCAAATGCAATTCTAGGATGTATTAACAGAAGCATACAGTCTAGATCATGTGAAGTCATTATTTCCCTCTACTCCTCTTTGGTCAGACCTCATCTGGAATATTGTGTCCAGTTTTGGGCACCACATTTTAAAAAAGACATCAACAAACTGGAGCAAGTTCAGAAAAGAGCGACCAGAATGGTGACCGGTCTGCAAACCCTGTCTTATGAGGAAAGGTTGCAGGATTTGGGAATGTTTAGTTTGCAAAAGAGAAGACTGAGAGGAGACTTAATAGCTGTCTACAAATATCTAAAGGGCTGTCACATTGTAGAAGGATCAACTTTATTCTCATTTGCACAAGGAAAGACTAGAAGCAATGGGATGAAACTGAATGGGAAGAGACACAGATTAGATATTAGAAAAAACTTTTTGACAGTTAGAGTGATCAATGAGTGGAACAGGCTGCCACGAGAAGTGGTGAGTTCTCCTTCAATGGAAGTCTTCAAACAGAGGCTGGACAGACATCTGACTGGGATGATTTAGCGAATCCTGCTTTGAGCAGGGGGTTGGACCAGATGGCCCAGGAGGTCCCTTCCAACTCTACGATTCTATGATTCTATGATTCTATGAATAGCATAATATTATAGGTAGATGGTTGACCCAGCTTAGGGGAAGGAATTTTTTTCCCTATGGAGAAAATTGGCTTTTCTAAAAATAGGCTGAACTAGATGGACATAAGGTCTTCCTTCAGCCTTCAAAACTATGTTACTATGTTACTATGTTATCTAGATGTGTGGTGAGTGCCTTGAAGCCCCAGGTTCTTCACGGAAGTTTATAACAATAATTGAGACGTGAAAATTTTAAAAAATCATTTTTTCCCCCAAAAATATTATTTAGCCTGAAATTTTTTTTCACAAGGATAGCACTAAAAAAATAGACCCCAAAATTTGTTGTGCAATTTCCTCTGAGTACGCAGATACCCAATATGTGGGGATAAACTACTGTTTAGGCTCACAGCAGGGCTCAGAAAAGGAGTGACATTTTGGAACACAGACTTTGATGGAATGATCTGCCCATGTCATGTCTCATTTCAAGAGCCCCTCATGTTCCTAAACAGTGAAAAATCCAAACAAGTGACATTATTTTGGAAGCTAGACCCTTCAAGGAATTGACCTACATATGTGGTGAGCACCTTGAACCCCCAGCTGCTTCATAGAAGTTTATAGCATAGAAGTGAAAATAAAAAAAATCACATTTTTTCCACAAAAATTTTATTTTAGCCCCACTGTTTTTATTTTCATAAGGATAGCAGGAGAAAATGGACCATACAATTTGTTGTGAAATTTGTCCTGAGTATTCTGATTACACCCATATGTGGTCAAAAATTACTTGTGTGGCAGAATCTAAGACTCAGAAGGGAAGAAGCGCCATATTGGAGTTCACATTTTGCTAGACTGGTTTGAGGATGCCATGTCACAATGGCAGAGCCCATGAGGTGCCAGAACAGCAGAACATCCCATAAGAGACACCATTTTATAAACTAAACCTCTCAATGAATTCATGTAGGGGTGCAGTGATCATATTGAGACCACAGGTGGGTCACAGAATTTTGGGTAATAAAGAAAAAAATACAAGTTTTACCATCAAAATTGTTTTAGCCCCATATATTCACACTGGGAAATGGGTAAAAATGGCACAAAAATGTGTCCCACAATTTCTGCCGAACATAGAAATACCCCATATGAGGCTGTACAGTGCTGACAACATTGAGTCACCATAGAACCGATCGGAACCTCGTGATGATGTCTCGGAGACTCCCTTCTAAGCACCAAATAGTATCAATAAAAACATTGGCTCAGGGTGCAAAATATAAGCCCATACACAGCCCCATTGACCAAACATTGAAAAACTTACATGTCTCAGAAATGGTAACACAAGTGAAATTTTGTTTTGTTTTAACAAATTCACAAATTTTTGTTCACTACTTAGATAAAAAAAATCTAAGCATGCTTTATATCTCGGTACTTATACTAACCTGGAGAATCATATTGTTATGTCATTTTTCCTGTGTAGTGAAAATGTTAAATACAACGTCTAAAACCTAATGGGGGAATTGTGCTTTTTTGTAATTTCACTGCACTTTTCCTGCTTTCCAGTATGTATCTTGATAAAATTAATGATGTCATTCAAAAGTACAACCCGTCCTGCAAAAAACAAGCCCTCATATGGTTATATTGACGGGAAAAATAAAAAAGTTATGGCTCTTGGAAAGAGAAGTGGAAAAAACGAAAAAGTAAAATGAAAAATAAGGATTTCAAGAAGGGGTTAAAGGGTAACCACTGTTTTTATTTTTATTTCATAAATCAATGGTACACATGAAAACAAGCAATTTTGTAACATGTCTTATCAGAGAAAACTGATTTTTTTCTTGTTCTGGATTGACCTTTCACTCACAATTCATGAGTAAAATCTATAAAATCTGTATTCAGTGAAGACAGATTTTCCCATCATTGAGATAGCAGGTGGCAGGTGATGGTGTTAAAATTCTATGGAGGAAGGAGCTCCAAGTAGACACCGATAAGAACAAGAACCTTAGAACAGAACACATCTTATCAGTCATTCCTTAATCCCTATACCCAGTGGTGAAGGGGGCTAAATTAGCACAGGATACTCCCATAATTACAATTACAAACAAACAAGAGAAAGGAGCAAAAGAATCCCAAACAAAATATGTCAAAAAATGTAATTAAATAATATAGTCCACCAAAATAAATTACATAAATCACATGAAAAACAAGAAAGTGGATAGTTAATTAACAAAGGTGTAAAACAAATGATCCCAGAAAATATAGTAAAATGGAATGGGAGAACCTAAAAGTAGCAGCAAGCCATATAAAGTGCCAGTGCAAATGCAGTAATTACTCCCACCTAAAGAAGACACACAGTGACACACAGTGAATTACAGACCCACGAGGAAGCCCAGGCGAAACACGCATTGGGGCTGAGAGCATCTGGTCCCTAATGGATACTAAGGATATGAACTAAATGTAGCTTAAAATTGTGCGGTCCTTGCTCCTTTAAAACTATACACACCCCATTATTTTAAAGAGTGTAATACACTCTTTGTCCTTTTGTTGGTACAGTATTGTGGTACATGGACTGGTACTGTCTTCTTTAGGTGGGAGTAATCACTGCATTTGCTCTGGCACTTTATATGACTTGCTGCTACTTTTAGATTCTCCCATTCCATTTTACTTTATTTTCTGCGATCATTCGTTTTGCACCCTTGTTAATTAACTCTCCACTTTGTCTTTTTTCATGTGATTTATGTAATTTATTTCGTTGGACTATATTATTTAATAAAATTTTTGACATATTTTATTTAGGATACTTTTGCTCCTTTCTCTTGCTTGTTTGCAAGTAAACACAGATATTCTGCTGCATGTTCTCCAAATCTCCTATATCAATAATGTACCATTCTGTCTTCACTGAATACAGATTTTACCTGTGAAATGAGAATTTTGAGAATGAATAATCAGTCTAGAAGGAGAAAGAAGCAGATTTTTCTAATACGTAAGATACAGTTGTGTGCAAAAAGTGTTTTCCCCTTCCTGATTTCCTATTCTTTTGCATGTTTGTCACACTTAAATTTTTCAGATCACCAAATGCATTTAAATATAAGACAAAGATAACACCTTAAACACAAAATGAAGTTTTTAAATTAAGGCTTTTATTATTAAGTAAAAAGAAATCCAAACCTATAAGACTCTGTGTGAAAAAGTGATCCCTCCTTAAAACATAAATTAACTGTAGTTTATGACATTTCTGGGAAGCTGAGTTCAAATTTCCTCATGCAAGCCTGATTACTGTGACACCTGTTCTCAATCAAGAGATCACTTAAATAGGACCTGCCTGACAAAGTGAAGTAGACCAAAAGATCCTCAAAAGTTAGATATCGCTGCGATCCAAAGAAATTCTTGAACAAATGAGAAACAAAGTAATTGAGAACTAACAGATTAGGGAAAGGTTATAAAGCTATTTATCAAGCTTTGGGACTCCAGTGAACCACAGTGGGAGCCATTATCCACAAAAGGTGAAAACATTGAAAAGTGGTGAAGGAGTGGCCAGCCGACCAAAATTACCCAAGAGTGCAGCAACAAATAATCCAAGAGGTCACAAAAGACCCTACAACAACATTTAAAGAACCTCAGGCCTCACTTGCCTCAGTTAAGGTCAGTGTTCATGACTCAACCATAAGAAAGAGACAAGGCAAAATTGGCCTGCATGTAAAAGTTCCAAGACAAAAAACAATGCTAAACAATAAGTGCACAAAGGCTCTACTCAGTTTTGCCAGAAAATATATTGATGATCCCCAAGACCTTTGAGATAATACTCTGTGGACTGATGAGACAAATGGTGAACTTTTTGGAAAGTGTATGTCCCACTACTTTTGGTATAGAAGTAATACAGCATTTCAGAAAAGAAATATTACATCAACAGTAATATATGGTGGTGGTAGTGTGATGGTCTGAGGCTGTTTTGCTGCTTCAGGACCTGTACCTGGAAGACTTTCTGTGGCAAATGAAACCATGAATTCTGCTGCCTACTGAAAGATCCTAAAGGAGAATGTCCAGCCATCTCTTCGTGACTTGGGTTATGCAGCAGGACAATGATTCAAAACACACCACCAAGTCCACCTCTGAATGGCTTAAGAAAAGCAAAATTAAGACTTTGGAATGGCCTAGTCAAAGTCCTGACCTTAATCCAATTAAGTTGCTGTGACATGACCTTAAAATTGTGGTTATTGCTAGGAAATCCTCCAAAGTGGCTGAATTACAACAATTCTGCAAGGATGAGTGGGCTAAAAGTACTCCAGGGCGTTGTAAAAGAATCATTGCCAGTTATCACAAAAGCTGCAGTTGTTGCTGCTTAGGATGGCCAAACCAATAATCAGATGTTTCACATTGATTTAGGAAAAAATGTTGAAACGAAGGTTACTCTTTAAGTGATCGTTATAAGTTATTTTAATAGTTCTATGTTATATTAACACATATTAACCCCAGCCTGTCCTAACTCCTTGCTCGCTAGAATAAATTACTATTTCATGAGCAGATCCAGTTATGAGAAACACATAACAACATTACATTTATTTTGTGTTATGTAATAATAATTTGTAAGACTGTTTTATTAAACCGGTCACCTTCATGTGCTCCCTCCGCCATTCAAGATTATTATTTCTTTACTCATAAAACAAACGTTTCACTTGCCTCCCACACAAGTTGTTTTGTGTAGTTAGTAAAGTATGGTATCCCAAGGCTTATGAAATACAAAGACGACAATAAGCAGAGACCTGACAAAAAGTAAATGCCATAGCTGGAAGGAATGATTGCTATTAAAAGGCAAAACAAGCCGTTTCTTGTCAAATGTTGATCTTGAGAATCACAGTAATGTGTTTCCATGAATGAAACCAACCATTTCTGACCAACACCCAAAGGACCGTCCAATTGCTTTGTGCTCATGAACGAAAAAGCCTCTTGCTTTTTCTCATTATAGAGAAAATAAAAGCTGTTAAGGAGGGGGCACTTGTTGGTACATAACTAATAAGAGCATGAACTTAATATGTGCCGAAGACAACGTACAATTATGCACATCTCTGACCTACTATGCTTTATATCTTATTCTCAACCTAAGTACACAGTGGATGAGTACTACTATTCATTTATCTATCCAAAAGAACAAATTATGAAGCCAAGGAAATAAAGCAATCATTTTATGTAGTGAGTTAAACAGTCTATAACTAGTGATGAGCGAGTATGCTCATTGCTCAGGTTTTCCCGAGCATGCTCGGGTGTTCTACGAGTATTTGGGCGTGCTCGGAGATTTAGTTTGTGTCACCACAGCTGCATGATTTGCAGCTGCTAGACAGCCTGAATACATGTGGGGATTACCTGTTTGTTAAGAAATCCCCAAATGTATTCAGGCTGTCTAACAGCCGCAAATCATGCAGCTGCAGCGACACAAACTAAATCTCCGATCACGCCCAAATACTCGAACATCCCAGCATGCCCAGGAAACGGACTGCGGTCAGACTGCACAGATGCTGTGGAGGAATCCAACAGTCAGGGGAGAGGCGTGCACAGACTGCTGAGACTGGATGTGGTGAGAACACCTCGGCCTCTGACTCCGGGGGGCTGGTCTATGCCTCGGCCCTTCACCCCAGAAGGCTGGTCTACCTCCCAGTCTCATATTCCGGAGAGCAGGCGACAACTTAGCGATCCGGGGCCCCTTGATTTGCCACATGGCCACTGTACCCAGGAGGCCAGACCTATCACCAGCACTGGCACATCATTGGGAGCGTCGCATTTTCATCAGACTCTGGATGCCCCATTTCCATTCCCCGGGCAGTTCACCTGGATTTCAGGCATGATTGAAAAAAAGAATTAGTGGAAGAAGGAGATCTGGGCAGAACTGCGCCGACCAGGTGGGGGTGCTATGGCTGGTCGTCGTACTCGCGGCCAGCTCGACTATACTGCTGTCGATCGAGGCTTCGGATTCATACGGAAGGAGGGCACCAAAAATAAGATATATATCAATGCCGCCACTGTAAAGTTTGGGAGACCCCTGGATGAAAGGGACTGGGTTTCCTATAAAGAGGACTGCCATTCGGGCTACTTTGCGGTGGAAGTGACTCTATGTTCAGAGAAGGATATGGAACTGTATGTGGGCCTGGAGCAGCTTCAGTCAGTTCTCTGTGCCTCATCTGCCTCCCAGCCCAACACTGCCTCTGCTGCGTCCTGGCAGCCTAAGGACTCTGCAGCTGCAGAGTCCTCATGAGCCCAAACACGGGCATGGAATGTTAATTCAGATAAAGCAGCATGGGATGTGTGCCGTTGAACTATAACAAACTTCCTGTTGAGAGAAATGTTGGTGCTCTTTGCACCATATAACGATGGATAAAAATGAAGGGATATACGAGACTGTTCCGCACCACTGTGGGCAAAGAAGCCCTGGAACACACCAAGAGTCGGGGGGAATGTGGCCGATGTGGCCAGGAGTAACTGTAGTGTTGATTTTTAGTTTTGTTGTGCCTTTTCTGCTGGAAAGTGGGAATTTGCCCGTGACTTGTGTAGCGTACTGTGTGCAACTGCAGCAACAGACTGTTCCCAGGACAGGCAGTGCACATAGCATTTAAGGGCAGTGCTACCTTTAAAGGGAGGGGGATGCTTTTTCCCCCCAAAGACTGTTGACCTGATAAAGGGTCTTCTAACTGTAGACATGTTTGATACCGGTGGACGAGGCCTGAATCCGGAACTGCTGGGGTTACCTGAAGGACTGTGCGTCAGGTGCCCCTTAAGAGAGAAAGGATTCTCATTCATTGTCAAAAGAGACTTTGCTCACGTTGAACAGCATATTTCTACCTCAGGGACGTTCTTTGCATGTGACGGGAGACCAGGGTGTGCTAGAGTCATTAGTCTCAGCCTTGACTACGGCCCTGGCACTCCCTCACACAAGCACTAAAACTTACTAGAGCATACTGCATATTCACATCTCCAATTTATTATTCTATACTAGATGGTGGCCCGATTCTAATGCATTGGGTGTTCTAGAATATGTATGTAGTTTCTTTATGAATATTTAATAAGAATGCAATAATGCACCCCCCAATCCTGGTATGCATGGTCCTCTCACCCCCAATCCTGATATGCATGCTACCCCTCACCCCCCAATCCTGGTATGCATGGTCCTCTCACCCCCCCTTTCCTGGTATGCATGGTCCCCTCATCCCCCTTTCCTGGTATGCATGGTCCCCCTCACCCCCCTATTTCCTGGTATGCATGCTCCCCCTCACCCCCCTATCCTGGTATGCAGGGTCCTCTCACCTCCCTATCTTGGTATGCATGGACCCCCTCACCCCCCTTTCCTGGTATGCATGGTCCCGTCACCCCCCTTTGCTGGTATGCATGGTTCCCTCACCCCCCTTTCGTGGTATGTATGGTCCCCTCACCCCGCTTTTGTGGTATGCATGGTACCCCTCACCCCCCTATCCTGGTATGCATGGTCTCGTCACCCCCCTTTGCTGGTATGCATGGTCCCCTCACCCCCCTTTCCTGGTATGCATGGTCCCGTAACCCCCCCTTTTCTGGTATGCATGGTCCCCTCACCCCCTTTCATGGTATGCATGGTACCCTCACTCCCCTTTCGTGGTATGCATGGTCCCCTCACCCCCCGAGGAAGCTGACGCGAAACGCGCGTCAGGGCACTTCTCCACCCCAGGTATACACATGGCAGTTTGCCATTTACAGATTTTGATTATGGGTTTTTATACTAGCGGCCAAATATGCGGTCATGGGGGTTTTCATCCTACACATGGGCATTTGTGCAATTATATGGATGGGTGCAACTTTGTTTGATAATGATTGCCTTATATATATATGCAACCATTCCTCCAGGGTTTTTTTGAATACATATATGTACTTTAGATGGCTATCATGTAACATACTATAACTCTTGCTGCTATAATTTTTGCTGCTATTTTGAATGAAGATAATTAGGTATCATGCATTTTCTTTGCACATGGCACTTTATTTCATACTTTTTGTAACCCATATGGTGGTTGCTTCATCTCAATTTGAGAGAGGTTACAGTTGCAACATTGCACATATTACTTGTAGCTTTATATTATTATTTTTTGGCAAAAAAAAATTTTCTCTCAATTTTTGAGGTCTACAACCGCTGTCTGCGAACTTGCGCTTATATCGCCTACTGTTAAATTATGGGTTACATTTAAC
Source organism: Dendrobates tinctorius (assembly GCF_039654945.1). Taxonomy (NCBI): domain Eukaryota; kingdom Metazoa; phylum Chordata; class Amphibia; order Anura; family Dendrobatidae; genus Dendrobates; species Dendrobates tinctorius. Next base: position 75,414,998 of record NW_027361679.1, read on the forward strand.
ATCCCTATTGAAAACATGTTTTTCTTCATTTCTGCCCATACATATATATGTGTGCATATCTACAGGGTGGTGGTCACACCTGTTTGTTTCTTCTCTTTGTATATGCTATATTAGCTCAATAAAATTTATTGTATTTATTCCATTGGTATGCGCCTTTTTCTTTTTTCTTGGGTATTTATGCATGGTCCCCTCACCTCCCTTTCGTGGTATGCATGGTCCCCTCATCTCCCTTTTGTGGTATGCATGGTACCCCTCACCCCCCTTTCGTGGTATGCATGGTACCCTCACCCCCCTTTCGTGGTATGCATGGTACCCCTCACCCCTAGGAAACTGCACACATACAAAAAAAAAACATTTCTACTCACCCATCTTTCCTGTGGTCCAGCTCTGTCCCGTTCTGCCGGAGGCTGGGGAAGGAGTGTGGCACTGGTGCCGGAGTACGCGTATGCCCACACTGCACTGTCAGGCGCCATTTTCCTGAAGACACACGGCAAATCTGTCTTCAGGAAAATGGTGCCGGATAGCGCTATGCGCATGCGCGTACTCCGGTGTCAGTGCCACACTCCTCCCTCAGCCTCCTGCCCCGGTCACCGTAAGAGAAGCGCCGTGGCAACGCTCCTCCCGGTGAGGTAAGTATGTAAGTATGGCGCCGGAGATCGCGATCTCCGGCGCCATACCCATTATCATACAGTACCTGTCTCTTTGTCATGGAAATCCTGCGTCATTGATTGGTCATGGCCGGCCGGGCTCAACCAATCAGCGACGCGGGATTTCGGTTACAGACAGACATGATAAGACGATTATATATATAGATCCCTTTTCCCAAACCTAAGTACATAGAGGATGAGAACTGTAATTAATTCTCATCTCTAATGGGGCAAAATCTGAAGCTCATGGGATAAAGCAATGGTATTTTAAACAGTTTGTGACACGTAATAGAAGACATCTTCACCCTTTGCAGCTTGAACATCTCAGCAGGGGCTATGGAACTTTTCTACAATTTCTCTAAACCTACTTTGTAAGTATAAGTACTACAAGTTCCTATATCCTTAATGAACCAAAAAGGGTTGAGGTTATGGAATCGTTTGCACTGAAGATGAAGTGAGATGCATATCTGTTGGCCATTTGTGGCATAACTTATGGCTATGTGCCATAAATGTTTAAGGCAGAAATAACCCTTTAGCATCTCTTCATTCCATGATATATACATACTTCATGGAGAGGGCTCTGGAGCTGTATTATGGATCCGGCACCGGGCTCTGGCTGCAGGGTTCTGAACTATAGTAGAGGGTAACTGTAGCAGTGGAGGACCATATCACATTGATCAGGCTGCACTGTGGTAAATGAAAAGACTTTTGTGCTCCAAAATGCTTTTCTATTGTCCAAACACTTTTCGGCACCATACTGACACATATCTCGAGGTGAAAAAAAAGAAATACTGGATTGGAACTATCTCACACTGTTGCTGTTTAACTACTTAAATGCTGCTATCAAAATAATGACAATCTTAATGTACTGAGATTGCATGTCAACCAGAGGTCTTCTGAAGGTTCCCGTCACTGCCATCTTTGTACTACTATGAAATAGCCTCAGGGTATACTGCAAGTGATAAAATGATAACACGTTCAAGTCCCTTATTAGGACAAAAAAAGGGAAAAGAAAAAAGTTTATCCTTTTTCTGTTTTTTCTTTCCTTCCTTACTCCAAGAGCCATAACATTTTTATTTTTCGGGCAACATAGACATATGAGGGCTTGTTTTTTGCAGGATGAGTTGTACTTTTGAATGACTTCATGTATTTTATCATGTGATGTACTGAAAAGCAGTAAAAATAATTTCGAAGAGCGGTGAAATTGCAAAAAAACATAATTTTTCCAGTGTTACTTCTTTTCTGTTTTTTTATAGCCTTTATGAATTAGTAAAAAATGACCTAGTAATATGATTCTCCAGGTAAGGCCATGTTCATAGATTCTGTATTTGGTAAGTATTTAACCTCAGTAATTGTAAGCCAAAACCCGGATTGGGTGATAAATACAGAAGTGGTAACTTTCCACTTGTTTCCATGGATACCGGTGATTTTTTCACCTTATTGTTTCCATACTGATGTAAAATACTATTACTGACCAAATTCTGAATGTGTGAATGTGGCCATAGTGTGATTATGGTGATACCAAACTTGCATAGTTTTTCAGATGTATGTAGTGAAAAAATTGGAAACAATGGTGGAATTGTGTCTTTTTTTTCCTCATTTCACCCCACTTAGAATTTTTGTTTCTATTTTTCAGGACATTATATGATAAAGTTCTTGGGGTCATTTAAAACTGCAAATTGTCCTTTAAAAACAAGACTTCATATGTCTTACAAATGTGCCCCTGCTGTGTACTGTGTAATGGCTGTGTTTAACTGTGCGGGAACATGGTCTGATCACACCATAGCTCCTAGACAGGGCAGGATGCGAAAGAGTATACAGACAGGACAGCATGGAAAACACGGCAGATTCTTTCTGTGAGGTAAAATATTTTCCCGATCTCTTTTTAATCATGTTTTACCTCACAAAAACCAACAGCCTCAATCCCATGCTGCAGTTTCTCTATAATACAGTATATTATAAGGAGCATTTGTGACAGACTCTATAGTTTTAGTGGAAAAAAGTAGGGACACATATTGCAGCTTGTCAATTGAATTCAGCTAGCATTACGAGCAGTTAGAGCTGGTCCAGACATCATGGTCCATATTCAGATCTTGATAACTATAAGTTGTGTGATAACAATAGAATGCTGCTTAAAGGGGTTATCTGGGATTGTCCTTATTTTTTCGTAAGAACTTGCAGGAATCAGCTATCAATCAGCGTGATGTTGGCAGTGACACCCCATCAAAAGAGCAGAGGAGAAAAGAAGAGCTGCTCTGTTGATGGGAAATCAAAGTAAGCCGGAGAAGTGCCATCTGCTCCGTCAGGGATCAGCGCCAGGCAGGTGGGTAGTTAGCAACTGTTGAAACCTAAAAAACCGCATTGAATGAAGATGGAACAACTCAAAATGTAAAATAAAATACTTTAACCCCTTTACCTCCAAGGGTGGTTTGCATGTTAATGACCAGGTCAATTTCTACACTTCTGACTAGAGTTGAGCGACTTTTGTTTTTTTAGGGTCGCGTTTCGTTTCGTGAAACCCGACTTTTCCAAAAGTCGGGTCGAGCAAGATCGTCCGATTATAGGGAAAAGTCGGGGTCGTCCTGAAACACGAAACCCAATGTAAGTCAATGGGGAATAAAAGTCGGCAGTGAGAGGAGGACAGGAAACACACCAACAGTGCCCATTTGAATGCCAAAAGCATCAATTCTTCTTACTTAAGCTTGTCAACCTTAATTAACTTCATAATACAAGTTACGCACTGAAAAATGGGGGTTATTTGGCTACAGACTGTGGGGGGGGAGGGCTGGCTCCAGGTTTTCATGTGCCCTGGGCGAAAGAGCGCCCCTTTAACACATACCACAACTCATCATGCTCCGATACGGCAGAGAAATAGCGGTATAGTACAATGAAAAATACCTCACTTTTTACATCTCATGACAAGGCCCATCTATTTCTCCATACAGAATCATTGGTCCCATATAATGTTTGAAACAGTATATGATGAGCTCCACATAATGCTACAGTATATGTTGGTCCCCATGGATGAAGCTCTACTGTCTTATGGGCCCAAATAATGCTCCAAACATAATGGGCCCCATTTCTAATGCTCTAGTGTATAATGGGCCCTGTAAATGCTGCTCCAGTGTCTGATGTCCACCTTTGGAATGTTCCAGTGTATGGTGGGCCCCATCTATCATTCTCAGACGGTGTTAGGCCCAGTATGGATTGCACGTGATTGCACAAAGGTTAGAAAGGGTACCGTATCCCCAGATAACATGTATGGATAGCGTACACATTCAAAATATATGTCTCAGGAGGCAGGCTCAGACGGTGTTAGGCCCAGTATGGATTGCACGTGATTGCACAAAAATTAGAAAGGGTACCGTATCCCCGGATAACATGTATGGATAGCGTACACATTCAAAATATATGTCTCAGGAGGCAGGCTCAGACGGTGTTAGGCCCAGTATGGATTGCACGTGATTGCACAAAGGTTAGAAAGGGTACCGTATCCCCAGATAACATGTATGGATAGCGTACACATTCAAAATATATGTCTCAGGAGGCAGGCTCAGACGGTGTTAGGCCCAGTATGGATTGCACGTGATTGCACAAAGGTTAGAAAGGGTACCGTATCCCCGAATAACATGTATGGATAGCGTACACATTCAAAATATATGTCTATACATCAGGAGGCAGGCTCAGACGGTGTCAGGCACAGTATGGATTTGATGGCCCAGATTACACAACGGAGGAGCAGGGAGAGGTAAAGATTGCAAATGCTGGGGCCCTGCCCAAGCAAGGGGGGCCCACTCGTGGGCGTCGGTACTGGCACTGGGCCCCTCATAGTACAGCGGTGTGTCTGACGGTGGGTGTGCACCACCACCGTCAGAGACACTTGATTGCACTATGAGGGACCCTGTGCCAGTGCCCGCGCCCAAGAGTCGGCCTACCCACCTGTCCAGGGCAACGGCACTCGCACGGTGTCGTGCGCTAGGTGGTGACCCCGGCCATGGGGGGGAGGCAGCACAGTTAGGGAGTTTTAGAAAGTGGCATATGTTGATGTTGGACATTCAGCTGATGCAAAAGGCGAAATAGCGAGCTCCTGTAAGGCATATTGGGCCAATTCAGGCCAGGTGTCCAGTTTAGCGGCCCAATAGTCAAAGGGGAATGACCTGTGTGGGAGAACATCGATATGGGAGGAAAAGTAGTTTGTAACCATAGTTGACAACTGCTGTCTCCTGTCACTTTCCATCGATGCAGTATTACCAGTTGTGTGAGCGGTATTTGAAAAATCAGTCCACAACATTGTCATGAAACCCCTGTCTCCAACGCCACTTCTGCTGTGTGCACCACGAACACCTCTGCCAAGCTGCCCCCGGCCCGTACGGCTCGTGTGAGAACCATCACCGCTGCTGTGTGCTGGGAATGCCTCAAGCAACCGATTTACCAGAGTTGCTTGTTTATTAGCCAATATTAGGTCAAGGTTCTCCTGTGGCATGATGTTTTGTAATTTGCCTTTATAGCGTGGATCCAGGATGCTGGCCAACCAGTAGTCGTCATCGTTCATCATTTTGGCAATGCGGGGGTCCCTTTTTAGGATCCGCAAGGCATAATCTGACATGTGGGCCAATGTTCCCGGTGTCAATGATGCACTGCGAGTGCTGGTTGGAGGAGCACTTTCTGGCAAATCCACATCCCTCCAGTCACGCACAAACCCTGTACCAGACCTTGCCACGCCAACATTTTCACTTGCCCCACGAGATGCATCCTCCTCCCCTAAGTAATCATCCCCATCATCATCCTTCTCCTCCTCTTCTTCCTCCACCTCGTCCAGGAGAGGTCCCTGAGCAGACAATGGCTGAATGTCATCAAGGATTCCCTCCTCCTCTTCCTCCTCATCAACATTGGCTGCAGACGCCTGCTCCTTAAGGTGCGTCAAAGTTTGCATGAGCAGACGCATAAGTGGGATGCTCATGCTTAGGATGGCGTCGTCTGCGCTTACCAGCCGTGTGCATTCCTCAAAACACTGAAGGACTTTACAAAGGTCTTTCAGCTTCGACCACTGCACACCTGTCAACTCCATGTCTGCTCTCAAAGTGCCTGGCCGTGTATCCTCCCACAAATGCATTATGGCCTGCCTCTGCTCGCACAGCCGCTCCACCATGTGCAGGGTGGAGTTCCACCTTGTTGCAATGTCGATAATGAGGCGGTGGTTGGGAAGGTGGAGCAATCGCTGCAGCTTCTGCATACGAACGGAGTGTACAGGCGACCGGCGGATGTGCGCGCACAGTCTTCGCACCTTCTGGAGCAGGGCTGTTAACTCCGGATAATTTTTGAGGAAGCACTGCACCACCAGGTTCAAGGTGTGAGCCAAGCAAGGTATGTGGCTGAGTTTTGAAAGGGCTATGGCTGCCACAAAATTACGGCCGTTATCACTAACTACCTTGCCTGCCTCAAGATGTACACTGCCCAGCCATGACTCAGTTTGTCGCTTCAAGTACTCGGCCAGCACCTCGGCGGTGTGTCTGTCGCCCAAACACATCATCTGCAACACAGCCTGCTGACGCTTTCCACTAGCTGCTCGATAGGGGGACACATCGTGTGCAACAGTGGCAGCTGCAGATGGAGTGCTCGTACGACTGCGCTCTGTGGACGAGCTTTCGCTTCTGGAGGAGGAGGAGGAGGGTCGAACGCCTACAGCCAACTGTTTCCTATACCGTGGGCTAGGCAGCACTGTCCCACCACCGCTGTCCCCTGTGGACCCTGCATCCACCACATTAACCCAGTGCGCAGTGATGGACACGTAACGGCCCTGGCCATGCCGACTGGACCATGCATCAGTTGTGAGGTGCACCTTTCCGCTCACTGACTGCTTGAGTGCATGGACAATGCGGTCTTTCACATGATGGTGGAGGGCTGGGATGGCTTTGCGAGAGAAGAAGTGGCGACTGGGTAGGTCATAGCGTGGTACTGCATAGGCCATGAGTTCGCGGAAAGCTGTGCTTTCCACCAACCGAAAGGGCATCATCTCAAACGAGATTAGTTTGGCAATGTGGGCGTTCAAACCCAGTGTACACGGATGAGAGACTGAGTACTTTCTTGACCTACTCATAGTGTCTGGGAGGGTGAGCTGCATATGGTGGAAGTAGCGGTGGACAGGGCGGACTGAGAGAGGGTTGATGATGGTGATGGAGTTGGTGTTCTTTCTGATGGCCTAGAATCAGTCTTTCGTTGATATAACAGTGGGATTCCCTGACTGCTGTGGTCTTGCAACGACACCTCAACATTTGCTGCTGTGCTAACCGGTGGGCTTACAGTGGGGGAAACAATGTAGCGTTGCTGACTACCTTCGTTGTGATCAGTTGCACATGTGGCACTTGAGGTTTGGTGTTGTGTCCACGCTTGCAAGTGCATGCTGGTTAAATGTCTAAGCATGCAACTGGTATTCAAATTTTTCAGATTTTTCCCTTGGCTAAAGGTCTTTGCGCACTTCTTACAGATAACCTTGGCCTGATCATGAGGATTTTGTTCAAAAAAGTGCCACACTGCACTCTTCCTACTTTGGCAGACATTTTGCGGCCTAGCACGCTGTGATCTTTTGACCCTCTGGACAAGCTGTCCAGCAACTCTTTTGATGTTTGGAACCTGTCTTTGGAGTGCTCCGGGCCTGCCAGATAACAGCTGTTGCGATGTCGATGTCTTCTGTGGATGCTCCTCATCTGAGCTATTGGAAGCAGCACCCTCTTCCCCCAATGGATGCCAATCTGGGTCAACAACTGGGTCATCCATCACCTCCTCTTCTATGTCATGTGCACCTTCCTCTGTGTCACCGTGTATGGTGGTATAGTGTGCGGGAAGGGGCACCTGAGTCTCATCAGGGTCAGAATCTGGCTCTGTACACTGCGAGGACAATGTAGTGCTCTGAGTGAATGTACCAGCAGAATCATCCATCAGAGGCTGTGCATCAGTGCACTCCATGTCAGATTCATCTTGGCCTGGGTAATTCACCATTTCACTTGATAATCCAGGCATGGTATGTGAAAACAGCTCCATGGAGTAATCAGTAGTATGGCCTGCGTCATCCTTCAATCTTGGTTGGGGTGAAGGACACAAGGAAAGGTGTGGTTCATGAACATGAGCCTCCAATGACGACTCAGTGCTTTTACTTTTTACAACTGAAGAAGAGGAGGCGATAGAGCTGGAGGCTGAGTCAGCAATGTAAGACAAAACTTTTTCCTGATGCTCTGGCTTTAAAATTGGTTTGCCAACTCCTAGAAAACTAAGCGTTCGAGGCCTTATGTAGCCAGACGATGATGCAGGGTCAGCACCTCCTGCATTCGGTCCTATTTTGCTCTTGCCACTACCATCAGATCCACCACCAACACCATCATTACCAGCTGCCAACCCCCGCCCAATTCCACAGCCTCTTCCACCAGCCTTCCTCATTTTTGGTAGAAATGTAGACAAAATCCAACAAACTATATAGTAATGTAAAACAAGGTACTAGGTGTCTATAGGACAGGGGAGATTTTGAATTTCTGCAGACACTTGTGGACACTGGACACTTTTGGATTGTGTGAGGCCCACTGATATCTGAGCGCTATGTGACAGGCTCGATGGCACAGCTGTGACCAAAGTGACTAGAGGATAAGGGAGATTTTGAATCTCTGCACACACTTTTGGACACTGGATGGACACTTTTGGATTGTGTGAGGCCCACTGATATCTGAGCGCTATGTGACAGGCTCGATGGCACAGCTGTGACCAAAGTGACTAGAGGATAAGGGAGATTTTGAATTATCTGCACACACTTTTGGACACTGGACACTTTTGGATTGTGTGAGGCCCAATGAATATCTGAGCGCTATGTGACAGGCTCGATGGCACAGCTGTGACAAAAGTGACTAGAGTATAAGGGAGATTTTGAATCTCTGCACACACTTTTGGACACTGGATGGACACTTTTGGGTTGTGTGAGGCCCACTGATATCTGAGCGCTATGTGACAGGCTCGATGGCACAGCTGTGACCAAAGTGACTAGAGGATAAGGGAGATTTTGAATCTCTGCACACACTTTTGGACACTGGACACTTTTGGATTGTGTGAGGCCCAATGAATATCTGAGCGCTATGTGACAGGCTCGATGGCACAGCTGCTGTGACCAAAGTGACTAGAGGATAAGGGAGATTTTGAATCTCTGCACACACTTTTGGACACTGGACACTTTTGGATTGTGTGAGGCCCACTGATATCTGAGCGCTATGTGACAGGCTCGATGGCACAGCTGTGACCAAAGTGACTAGAGGATAAGGGAGATTTTGAATCTCTGCACACACTTTTGGACACTGGATGGACACTTTTGGATTGTGTGAGGCCCAATGAATATCTGAGCGCTATGTGACAGGCTCGATGGCACAGCTGTGACATAAGTGACTAGAGGATAAGGGAGATTGGATTGCTTTTAAAAAAGCAGCTTGCGGAGCAGTGGGTAAACAGCAATGCAGGAATGTCAGGAAGCCTTAGAAGGCAGCCCAACAACCAACACCACTGATACACCACTATATAGCCTCCCCTTGCACTGCACACACAGTGACTGGTGTGTTGTGCAGGCCAAATTGCTAGCAGCAGAAGCAGTTTTTTTATCTTCTCAGCAGGACAAAAAAAAAAAATTGGGATTGCTTTTAAAAAAGCAGTTTGCGGAGCAGTGGGTAAACAGCAATGCAGGAATGTCAGGAAGCCTTAGAAGGCAGCCCAACAACCAACACCACTGATGCACCACTATATAGCTTCCCCTTGCACTGCACACACAGTGACTGGTGTGTTGTGCAGGCCAAATCGCTAGCAGCAGAAGCAGTTTTTTTGTCTTCTTCCCTGCCTAACGCTCTCCCTACAGAATCAGCAGCAACCTCTCCCTATACTAAGATCGGCAGAAGTAAGTTGGCGGTCGGCGTGCACGCCCTTTTATACCCCCTGTGATGCCCACCAAAGCAAGCCAATCACTTGCATGCCCTTCTGAAAGATGGTGGTGACCCGTGCCTATGTCATCACGTTGCCCACAGTGTCCGTGGATCCTGATTGGCTGAAAAAGAGCGCAAAACAAACTTTTGAAACGCGACTTTGGCACGTAAGTCGCCGACCTCGTGGCCGACCTCATCCTAGGGTCGGGTTTCGTTTCATGAAACCCGACTTTGCCAAAAGTCGGCGACTTTTGAATTTTTTTGACTCGTTTCGCTCAACTCTACTTCTGACGTCTGTCCCTTTATGAGGTTATAACTCTGGAACGCCACCATGGATACCGGTGATTCTGACAATGTTTTCTCAGGATATATTGTACTTCATGACAGTGGTAATATTTCTTTGATATGACTTGCGTTTATTTTTGAAAAATTTTTTTGCAATTTTCCAATTTTGAATATTCATGGCATTAAAAGAGAGAAATATGTCACATAAAATAGTTAATAAATACCATTTCCCACATGTCTACTTTACATCCGCACAATTTTGGAACCAATTTTTTTTTGTTAGGAAGTTATAAGGGTTAAAAGTTGACCATCGATTTCTCATTTTTACAACAACATTTGAAGTCACTTTAAGGAGTGTATATGATAGAAAATACCCAAAAGTGACACCATTCTAAAAACTGCACCCCTGAAGGTGCTCAAAACCACATTCAAGAAGTTTATTAACCCTTCAGGTGCTTCACAGGAATTTTTGGAATGTTTTTTTAAAAAAAATGAACATTTAACTTTTCTTCACAAAAAATTTTACTTCAGATCCAATTTGTTTTATTTTCACAAAGGCAACAGTAGAAATTGGATGGAAAAGTTGTTCTACAACTTGTCCTGAGTACGGTGGTACCCCATATATGCAGGTAAACTACTGTTTGGGCACATGGCAGAGCTTGGAAGGGAACTAGCGCCATTTGACTTTTCAATGCAAAATTGGCTGGAATTGAGATCGGACGCCATGTCACGTTTGGAGAGCTCCTGATGTGCCTAAACAGAGGAAACCCCCCACAATTGACACCATTTTGGAAAGTAGACCCCCTAAGGAACTTACCTAGATGTGTGGTGAGCACTTTGAATCCCCAAGTGCTTCACAGAAGTTTATAATGTAGAGCCGCAAAAATAAAAAAATCTTATTTTTTTCACAAAAATTATCTTTTCGACCCCATTTTTTATTTTCCCGAGGGTAACAAGAGAAATTGGACCCCAAAAGTTGTGGTGCAATTTGTCCTGAGTATGCTGATATCCCATATGTGGGGGTAAACCACTGTTTGGATGCATGGCAGAGCTCGGAACGGAAGGAGCACCGTTTGACTGTTTCAACGCAGAATTGGCTGGAATTGAGATCAGACGCATGTTGCGTTTGGAGAGCCCCTGATGTGCCTAAACAGTGAAAACTAGAGTTGAGCGACTTTTGGTTTTTTAGGGTCGCGTTTCGTTTCGTGAAACCCGACTTTTCCAAAAGTCGGGTCGAGCAAGATCGTCCGATTATAGGGAAAAGTCGGGGACGTCCCGAAACACGAAACCCAATGTAAGTCAATGGGGAATAAAAGTCGGCAGTGAGAGGACAGGAAACACACCTACAGTGCCCATTTGAATGCCAAAAGCATCAATTCTTCTTTCTTAAGCTTGTCAACCTTAATTAACTTCATATTACAAGTTACGCACTGAAAAATGGGGGTTATTTGGCTACAAACTGTGGGGGGGGAGGGCTGGCTCCAGGTTTTCATGTGCCCTGGGCGAAAGAGCGCCCCTTTAACACATACCACAACTCATCATGCTCCGATACGGCAGAGAAATAGCGGTATAGTACAATGAAAAATACCTCACTTTTTACATCTAATGACGAGGCCCATCTATTTCTCCATACAGAATCGTTGGTCCCATATAATGTTTGAAACAGTATATGATGAGCTCCACATAATGCTACAGTATATGTTGGTCCCCATGGATGAAGCTCCACTGTCTTATGGGCCCAAATAATGCTCCAAACATAATGGGCCCCATTTCTAATGCTCTAGTGTATAATGGGCCCTGTAAATGCTGCTCCAGTGTCTGATGTCCACCTTTGGAATGTTCCAGTGTATGGTGGGCCCCATCTATCATTCTCCAGAGTATAGTGCTCCCCAAAAATTGCTGTCCCAACATTGAAAACAATCAAATAAGTCTCCTCGCTAGGGAATCCCTGTACTTGTCTGGACAGGTGCTGTAGCTTGCTTAACAGCTCGCCAGCCGTTCTCACGCCCAGTATGGATTGCACGTGATTGTACAAAGGTTAGAAAGGGTACCGTATCCCTGGATAACATGTATGGATAGCGTACACATTCAAAATATATGTCTATACAGCATGAGGCAGGCTCAGACGGTGTTAGGCCCAGTATGGATTGCACGTGATTGCACAAAGGTTAGAAAGGGTACCGTATCCCTGGATAACATGTATGGATAGCGTACACATTCAAAATATATGTCTATACAGCATGAGGCAGGCTCAGACGGTGTTAGGCCCAGTATGGATTGCACGTGATTGCACAAAGGTTAGAAAGGGTACCGTATCCCTGGATAACATGTATGGATAGCGTACACATTCAAAATATATGTCTCAGGAGGCAGGCTCAGATGGTGTTAGGCCCAGTATGGATTGCACGTCATTGCACAAAGGTTAGAAAGGGTACCGTATCCCCGGATAACATGTATGGATAGCGTACACATTCAAAATATATGTCTCAGGAGGCAGGCTCAGACGGTGTCAGGCACAGTATGGATTTGACGGCCCAGATTACACAGAGGGGGAGCAGGGAGAGGTAAAGATTGCAAATGCTGGGGCCCTGCCCAAGCAAGGGGGGCCCACTCGTGGGCGTCGGTACTGGCACTGGGCCCCTCATAGTACAGCGGTGTGTCTGACGGCGGGTGTGCACCACCGCCGTCAGAGACACTTGATTGCACTATGAGGGACCCTGTGCCAGTGCCCGCGCCCAAGAGTCGGCCTACCCACCTGTCCAGGGCAACGGCACTCGCACGGTGTCGTGCGGTAGGTGGTGACCCCGGCCATGGGGGGGAGGCAGCACAGTTAGGGAGTTTTAGAAAGTGGCATATGTTGATGTTGGACATTCAGCTGATGCAAAAGGCGAAATAGGTGAAGTACCAGGAAGAGGTGGACCAAAGCAAGCCATTTTTCTGTCACCCTATGTGTCATCAGGGAAGGTGGGACAAAATCCTTGGAAACCCATGCGTGGTTCATTTTAATGAAGGTTAGATCATCCACATTTTGGGTTGACAGACGGGTCCTTTTTTCTGTAAGGATTGATCCAGCTGCACTGAAGACTCTTTCCGATAGCACACTTGCAGCTGGGCAAGCGAGCTCCTGTAAGGCATATTGGGCCAATTCAGGCCAGGTGTCCAGTTTAGCGGCCCAATAGTCAAAGGGGAATGACCTGTGTGGGAGAACATCGATATGGGAGGAAAAGTAGTTTGTAACCATAGTTGACAACTGCTGTCTCCTGTCACTTTCCATCGATGCAGTATTACTAGTTGTGTGAGCGGTATTTGAAAAATCAGTCCACAACATTGTCATGAAACCCCTGTCTCCAACGCCACTTCTGCTGTGTGCACCACGAACACCTCTGCCAAGCTGCCCCCGGCCCGTACGGCTCGTGTGAGAACCATCACCGCTGCTGTGTGCTGGGAATGCCTCAAGCAACCGATTTACCAGAGTTGCTTGTTTATTAGCCAATATTAGGTCAAGGTTCTCCTGTGGCATGATGTTTTGTAATTTGCCTTTATAGCGTGGATCCAGGATGCTGGCCAACCAGTAGTCGTCATCGTTCATCATTTTGGCAATGCGGGGGTCCCTTTTTAGGATCCGCAAGGCATAATCTGACATGTGGGCCAATGTTCCCGGTGTCAATGATGCACTGCGAGTGCTGGGTGGAGGAGCACTTTCTGGCAAATCCACATCCCTCCAGTCACGCACAAACCCTGTACCAGACCTTGCCACGCCAACATTTTCACTTGCCCCACGAGATGCATCCTCCTCCCCTAAGTAATCATCCCCATCATCCTCCTCCTCCTCCTCCTCTTCTTCCTCCACTTTGTCCAGGAGAGGTCCCTGAGCAGACAATGGCTGAATGTCATCAAGGATTCCCTCCTCCTCTTCCTCCTCATCAACATTGGCTGCAGACGCCTGCTCCTTAAGGTGCGTCAAAGTTTGCATGAGCAGACGCATAAGTGGGATGCTCATGCTTAGGATGGCGTCATCTGCGCTTACCAGCCGTGTGCATTCCTCAAAACACTGAAGGACTTTACAAAGGTCTTTCAGCTTCGACCACTGCACACCTGTCAACTCCATGTCTGCTCTCAAAGTGCCTGGCCGTGTATCCTCCCACAAATGCATTATGGCCTGCCTCTGCTCGCACAGCCGCTCCACCATGTGCAGGGTGGAGTTCCACCTTGTTGCAATGTCGATAATGAGGCGGTGGTTGGGAAGGTGGAGCAATCGCTGCAGCTTCTGCATACGAACGGAGTGTACAGGTGACCGGCGGATGTGCGCGCACAGTCTTCGCACCTTCTGGAGCAGGGCTGTTAACTCCGGATAATTTTTGAGGAAGCACTGCACCACCAGGTTCAAGGTGTGAGCCAAGCAAGGTATGTGGCTGAGTTTTGAAAGGGCTATGGCTGCCACAAAATTACGGCCGTTATCACTAACTACCTTGCCTGCCTCAAGATGTACACTGCCCAGCCATGACTCAGTTTGTCGCTTCAAGTACTCGGCCAGCACCTCGGCGGTGTGTCTGTCGCCCAAACACATCATCTGCAACACAGCCTGCTGACGCTTTCCACTAGCTGCTCGATAGGGGGACACATCGTGTGCAACAGTGGCAGCTGCAGATGGAGTGCTCGTACGACTGCGCTCTGTGGACGAGCTTTCGCTTCTGGAGGAGGAGGAGGAGGAGGAGGAGGGTCGAACGCCTACAGCCAACTGTTTCCTATACCGTGGGCTAGGCAGCACTGTCCCACCACCGCTGTCCCCTGTGGACCCTGCATCCACCACATTAACCCAGTGCGCAGTGATGGACACGTAATGGCCCTGGCCATGCCGACTGGACCATGCATCAGTTGTGAGGTGCACCTTTCCGCTCACTGACTGCTTGAGTGCATGGACAATGCGGTCTTTCACATGATGGTGGAGGGCTGGGATGGCTTTGCGAGAGAAGAAGTGGCGACTGGGTAGGTCATAGCGTGGTACTGCATAGGCCATGAGTTCGCGGAAAGCTGTGCTTTCCACCAACCGAAAGGGCATCATCTCAAACGAGATTAGTTTGGCAATGTGGGCGTTCAAACCCAGTGTACGCGGATGAGAGACTGAGTACTTTCTTGACCTACTCATAATGTCTGGGAGGGTGAGCTGGACTTGAGAGCTGCATATGGTGGAAGTAGCGGTGGACAGGGCGGACTGAGAGAGGGTTGATGATGGTGATGGAGTTGGTGTTCTCTCTGATGTCCTAGAATCAGTCTTTCGTTGATATAACAGTGGGATTCCCTGACTGCTGTGGCCTTGCAACGACACCTCAACATTTGCTGCTGTGCTAACCGGTGGGCTTACAGTGGGGGAAACAATGTAGCGTTGCTGACTACCTTCGTTGTGATCAGTTGCACATGTGGCACTTGAGGTTTGGTGTTGTGTCCACGCTTGCAAGTGCATGCTGGTTAAATGTCTAAGCATGCAACTGGTATTCAAATTTTTCAGATTTTTCCCTCGGCTAAAGGTCTTTGCGCACTTCTTACAGATAACCTTGGCCTGATCATGAGGATTTTGTTCAAAAAAGTGCCACACTGCACTCTTCCTACTTTGGCAGACATTTTGCGGCCTAGCATGCTGTGATCTTTTGACCCTCTGGACAAGCTGTCCAGCAACTCTTTTGATGTTTGGAACCTGTCTTTGGAGTGCTCCGGGCCTGCCAGATAACAGCTGTTGCGATGTCGATGTCTGCTGTGGATGCTCCTCATCTGAGCTATTGGAAGCAGCACCCTCTTCCCCCAATGGATGCCAATCTGGGTCAACTGGGTCATCCATCACCTCCTCTTCTATGTCATGTGCACCTTTCTCTGTGTCACCGTGTATGGTGGTATAGTGTGCGGGAAGGGGCACCTGAGTCTCATCAGGGTCAAAATCTGGCTCTGTACACTGCGAGGACAATGTAGTGCTCTGAGTGAATGTACCAGCAGAATCATCCATCAGCGGCTGTGCATCAGTGCACTCCATGTCAGATTCATCTTGGCCTGGGTAATTCACCATTTCACTTGATAATCCAGGCATGGTATGTGAAAACAGCTCCATGGAGTAATCAGTAGTATGGCCTGCGTCATCCTTCAATCTTGGTTGGGGTGAAGGACACAAGGAAAGGTGTGGTTCATGAACATGAGCCTCCAATGATGACTCAGTGCTTTTACTTTTTACAACTGAAGAAGAGGAGGCGATAGAGCTGGAGGCTGAGTCAGCAATGTAAGACAAAACTTTTTCCTGATGCTCTGCCTTTAAAAGCGGTTTGCCAACTCCTAGAAAACTAAGCGCTCGAGGCCTTATGTAGCCAGACGATGACGCAGGGTCAGCACCTCCTGCATTCGGTCCTATTTTGCTCTTGCCACTACCATCAGATCCACCACCAACACCATCATTACCAGCTGCCAACCCCCGCCCAATTCCACGGCCTCTTCCACCAGCCTTCCTCATTTTTGGTAGAAATGTAGACAAAATCCAACAAACTATATAGTAATGTAAAACAAGGTAAAAGGTGTCTATAGGACAGGGGAGATTTAGAATTTCTGCACACACTTGTGGACAGTGGACACTTTTGGATTGTGTGAGGCCCACTGATATCTGAGCGCTATGTGACACGCTCGATGGCACAGCTGCCTGTGACCAAAGTGACGAGAGGATAATGGAGATTTTGAATCTCTGTGTACACTTTTGGACACTGGACACTTGTGGATTGTGTGAGGCCCACTGATATCTGAGCGCTATGTGACACGCTCGATGGCACAGCTGCCTGTGACCAAAGTGACGAGAGGGTAATGGAGATTTTGAATCTCTGCGTACACTTTTGGACACTGGACACTTGTAGATTGTGTGAGGCCCACTGATATCTGAGCGCTATGTGACACGCTCGATGGCACAGCAGCCTGTGACCAAAGTGACGAGAGGATAATGGAGATTTTGAATCTCTGCGTACACTTTTGGACACTGGACACTTGTAGATTGTGTGAGGCCCACTGATATCTGAGCGCTATGTGACACGCTCGATGGCACAGCTGCCTGTGACCAAAGTGGCGAGAGGATAATGGAGATTTTGAATCTCTGCGTACACTTTTGGACACTGGACACTTGTAGATTGTGTGAGGCCCACTGATATCTGAGCGCTATGTGACACGCTCGATGGCACAGCTGCCTGTGACCAAAGTGACGAGAGGATAATGGAGATTTTGAATCTCTGCGTACACTTTTGGACACTGGACACTTGTGGATTGTGTGAGGCCCACTGATATCTGAGCGCTATGTGACACGCTCGATGGCACAGCTGCCTGTGACCAAAGTGACGAGAGGATAATGGAGATTTTGAATCTCTGCGTACACTTTTGGACACTGGACACTTGTGGATTGTGTGAGGCCCACTGATATCTGAGCGCTATGTGACACGCTCGATGGCACAGCTGCCTGTGACCAAAGTGACGAGAGGATAATGGAGATTTTGAATCTCTGCGTACACTTTTGGACACTGGACACTTGTGGATTGTGTGAGGCCCACTGATATCTGAGCGCTATGTGACACGCTCGATGGCACAGCTGCCTGTGACCAAAGTGACGAGAGGATAATGGAGATTTTGAATCTCTGCGTACACTTTTGGACACTGGACACTTGTGGATTGTGTGAGGCCCACTGATATCTGAGCGCTATGTGACACGCTCGATGGCACAGCTGTGACAAAAGTGACTAGAGGATAAGGGAGATTGGATTGCTTTTAAAAAAGCAGTTTGCGGAGCAGTGGGTAAACAGCAATGCCAGCGTGTCAGGAAGCCTTAGAAGGCAGCCCAACAACCAACACCACTGATACACCACAATATAGCCTCCCCTTGCACTGCACACACAGTGACTTGTGTGTTGTGCAGGCCAAATCGCTAGCAGCAGAAGCAGTTCTTTTGTCTTCTTCCCTGCCTAACGCTCTCCCTACAGAATCAGCAGCAACCTCTCCCTATACTAAGATCGGCAGAAGTAAGATGGCGGTCGGCGTGCACGCCCTTTTATACCCCCTGTGACGCCCACCAAAGCAAGCCAATCACTTGCATGCCCTTCTGAAAGATGGTGGTGACCCGTGCCTAGGTCATCACGTTGCCCACAGTGTCTGTGGATCCTGATTGGCTGAAAAAGAGCGCAAAACAAACTTTTGAAACGCGACTTTGGCGCGTAAGTCGCCGACCTCGTGGCCGACCTCATCCTAGGGTCGGGTTTCGTTTCATGAAACCCGACTTTGCCAAAAGTCGGCGACTTTTGAATTTTTTCGACCCGTTTCGCTCAACTCTAGTGAAAACCCCCCAATTCTAACTCCAACCCTAGCCCCAAAACACCCCTGCTCCTAATCCCAACCCTAACCATAACCCTAACCACAAACCTAACCCTAACACACCCCTAATCCCAACCCTAACCCTACTCTCAACCCTAATCCTAACCCTAAGCCTAACTTTAGCCCCAACCCTAACCCTAACTTTAGCCCCAACCATAAACCTAACCCTAATGGGAAAATGGAAATAAAACCATTTTTTTTAATTTATTATTTTTCACTAACTAAGTAGGTGATAAAGGGGGGTTTGATTTACTATTTATAGTGGGTTTTTATGCTTGGCCGCTGTCACACACTGAAAGATGCTTTTTATTGCAAAAAAATAGTTTTTGCATCACCACATTTTGAGAGCTATAATTTTTCCATATTTTGGCCCACAGAGTCATGTCAGGTCTTGTTTTTTGCAGGACGAGTTGATGTTTTTATTGGTACCATTTTCGAGCACAGGACATTTTTTGATTGCTTTTTATTCAGGTTGTTTGGGAGGCAGAATGAACAAAAAGCAGCAATTCATGAATTTATTTTGTGGGGCGTTTATATCGTTCCGCGTGTGGTAAAATTGATAAAGCAGTTTTATTCTTTGGGTCAGTACAATGACAGCGATACCTCATTTATATCATTTTTCTATGTTTTGGCGCTTTTATACAATAAAAACTATTCTATAGAAAAAAAATATTTTTGCATCGCTTTATTCTGAGAGCTATAACTTTTTTTTTCCAGTGATGGAACTATATGGTGACTTGTTTTCTGTGGGACAAGGTGATGTTTTCAGCAGTACCACGTTTATTTATATCTATCTTTTTGATCGCGTGTTATTCCACTTTTTGTTCGGTGGTATGATGATAAAGCATTGTTTTTTTGCCTTGTTTTTTTTTCAATGGTGTTCACTAAAGGGATTAACTAGTGGGACAGTTTTATAGGTCAAGTCGTTACAGACGCAGCGATAATAAATATGTGTACTTTCATTGTTTAGATTTTTTTATTCAAATATTGATTTATTGATAGAATATTTATTTTTTATTTTTTTATATTTTTACAATTAACATATTTTAAACTATTTTTTTATTTCACTCTATGTTTTACACTGTGTCCCACTATGAGACACTCATTTTTTGCAGGCTGATTGCTTTTATGGCATGCAGATCTGCATGCCATACAAGCTGTCAGCGCTGCATGTAATTTCTCATTAGCCTCAGAGACTTCCTGACATGGCAGGAAGTCTCTGAGCTCTGGTAACCCGGATGTTGTTATGACGACATTGAGTTACAATGGGAGCGATCGGGACCCCACGTCATGCCGCGGGGTCTCCGATCCAAAGGCAGAGGGGCTGTCACAGCTGACAGCCCCTCTCTGCCTGCTCCCAAAAAGCTACGATCATGTTTGATCACAGTGTTCCAGGGGTTAAAGTGCCAGAATCGGTCTGTGACTGCTCCTGGCACTTAGTACCCGGTGTCAGCTGTGAGAATCAGCTGAATCCCGGCCGCGATCTGCCACACTCCCCCGTGAGTGTGGCTGATCACGTATGACGTACTATTCCATCCATTGGCATTAAGGCACAGGGCACATGGATGGAATAGTATGTCAAAGGTCAGAAAGGGGTTAATAAAAAAATCACCGACTGACAAACAATGACAAGTTAAAAACATATACAAGACAAAACATTGAAAAGGAAAGAGGCCGTGGGCAGTAAACACCATGAGAAATAATATGAATAACAAAGGAGGTTATTAAATTGGTGAACAGAGGCGCATCTATAATGAGGCAAATTGATCACTTTGCCTCATGCGGCATTGAATCCCTGAAGACAGGGGGTGGCAGTGCGGCACCGCCCCCTGCAGTCAGATAATGTGGTGCTGTGCAGAGGTGTATCTAGGGGGAGCAGCCAGGGCAGCAGGTAGGGGGGCGCAGTCGGGCTGCCTAATGTGGCAGTTCGCAGTGTCTTCCCGGCAGCTGCATTCTGCCGCCCCAGACTGGGAGTTGGCAGTTCTCTGTGCCAGCTGTCAGTGTTCAGAAACGCACATCTTACAAATGCAAGTACCATTAAAGCAGTACCCGCCAGGTCAGAGCTATGCCAGCAGTGTGATCATGTCATGTCATGTGATCATGCACTGCTGTCATCACTTGCCAACGCTGCAGATTGGTGGTAAGTGCTCCACGTTACTAGAGCTGTGGACACAGATGATAGGAGGGGGGTATTTACTGCTTGCAGGGGTATTTCATTCCCGGGGGGAGGTGTTTACTGTGTATGTGTATTTACTGTGAGTGAGGCTATTTAGTTTATGTATGTCGTTGTGTTTACTAGATGTGGGTGTTGTTTACAGGGGATGCATTTACTGTGTGTGTGTTGTATTTAGTGTATGACGGTATTTGCTGTGTGTGGGTATTTACTGTGTGTGTGTATGAGGGGGTGTTTACTGTGTGTTGGGGGTATTTACTGTGTGTAAGGGGGTTTTTACTGTTTGTTTGAGGGGGATATTTACTGAGTGTGAGGGGGTATTTACTGTGAGTGTGAGGGGGTATTTACTGTGAGTGTGAGGGGGTATTTACTGTGTGTGAGGTATTTATTATGTGTATGAGAGGGGTATTTACTATGTGTGTGTGATTGGGTACTTACTGTGTGTGTGGAGGAGGTTATTTACTGTGTGTGAGGGGGGTATTTACTGTAATGGGCAGGAGATTTACTGTGATGGGGATATTTAGTATAGCAGGGCTGGGCGAGATTTTGTGTAATGGGGTATGATTTGAGGACACAAATTTGGGGAGTAAGGAAGGAACAGGTGCAGACACAATATGGGGAGCGGGAGAAATTTGAAAACATAATATGAGGAGGAAGGTATGAGATGAGGGGCATGTATAGGGGGTGGGTGCAGACACAGTATGGTGAGTGGTGGTATGGGTGTGGATACAGTATGAGGAGCGAGGGAAAAACGTTTGAGGACACAGTATGGGAAGTGAGGGTGATGGGATGGGTGTGGACACAGTATGGGAAATCAGAGGGATGTGTGAGGAGGCAGTATGGAAAGTGAGATGGTAAATGTATAAGGAGGGAGGAGGAAACGTGCAAGTAGACAGTATGGTGGGGAAAAAGTGTGCGTAGGCATAGAATAGAGGCTAAGTAGTGTGGAGAGTGTAGCATGGGGGAACAGTGTAAGGGCAAAGCCAGTAGGCAACAGTATACCAAGGAGGGGAAGTGTGATAAGGGGCCACAGTATAGAGACTAGGCCCCATAGGGGTGACTCAGTGTGCGAGAACAGTGTGAAGAGGGGGCCCAGTATGGAAAGGAGTGGTCAGTGAGGAGAGCATGTACCATAAGAGGGACAGCGTGGGGTCATATTTTGTGCAGGGAATATAGTGAGGGGCAATTATTTATTCAGGGGCTCAGTGTAAGGCAGATATTTTTATTCAGGAGCTTTATAATGACACTGCTATCTTTAAGGACATGATGTGGGGATGTGTTGCACAAGACCGGAGAAGATGGAAGTCTGCAGAGATGGCTGTGGATGAGAAAAGTCTTGGAGTCTGGACAAGATGACGAAGAAACTATCAGGTACCTGTCATCTATCAGGTTCCTGGATGTAGATTTTTTTGTGATACTGACTAATTCTCATATTTTTATTTATGTTAGGGATATTAAAATAGTTGTCCAAGTTTGTGATGAGTCTGCAGTCATTCTTTGTGACTGCAGGCTTCTGAATTTTCACAGTGCACACACTGCACACTCTCTCGTGCCGGTGATTTGCATACATGTGGTCACATGCTGACAAGACATGCGTGGCCTCACTCAATGAAAATGAATTGAGCGAGGCCGGGCACGTCTAGTGGCCAGAAGTATCCAAATCACATACTTGTGCAAGGGAGAATTCTAGATGTGTGCAGTGCATGCACTGTGAGAATTCAGAAGCCTGCAGCCACCTATAGTGACCGCAGACTTTCATCTGAAACCTGGATGCACCCTTTAATCATAAAAAGAAGCTCTGCAGCCAATCCTAACAGTCTGATATATACTCACTGTCAAAATTCAGCTCTGCTTGCTGGTTCCAGCAGTCATCACATGGCTGCTTCACACATATGCGATTTTCATACTGTTGGGTAACAACGAGCTTCTCTTTGGCTTCTCTCAGTTTTTAGCTGAACAATGAATTAGGGAGAGCAGCTCGTCGGCACGTGACTAAGTGTGCAAATCGCACATGTGCTTGGGGGGGAGTGTGCCGTTTTGCCGTTCACCTCAGACAGCAGAGAGGCTAGGTTCACTCCTGATGGTAAAGGTTCAGGGCACACAGTATAATCAAAAACCCAATGGAAAAATGGTAAATAAAAATAGTTAGCAACTACCAGCCTGTAAGTTCTTACCCACATAAAAAAATAAGCAAATTCCCATATAATCCTTTTATGTGTGAGAGACTGTCAAGTTCAAATGTTTTTTCTAAAAGAGAAAAAAAATCATAAAAGTTCATTTTTCATTACAAATGATGGATGAACTTAAATGTTATCCCAACCTTTAATTGCAAATTGGTTATGGGAGAGTATAATAAAAAATCAATGTTATTTTTACTTCAATAAACTTTTCATGTATTGCTTCATTTGGAAAAGGTCCTTGAAAACTGAACAACAGTGGAAAAAAACATTCTGGTAGTAATTATTCATCATCAATTATACTAATAGTCTTACTGATCCCATGAAAGAGAATTCAATTCTAGAATAAAGGGTCCCATAATTAATAGAGGAGAAGTAATAATTTGTGAATGAGCATACAAAATTGTATCATTTCCTGAGGTATACAATGATCTAAAAAATGAACAAACATTGCCTTTTTGCAAGAAAAAATGGAAACAAAATAAATAGTTAAATTGTAACACATATCTAATAGAAAATTGTTTTACAAACTGAAGTTATCATCATCTTTTCATCTAAACGTGTATCAGCTCAAACTTTCCATGGAAAACTCTCTTCTTCCAATTAGGCAACAAATCAACTACAAAATCTTCATTCTCTCACAGATGAAAGCTTTGATCTCTGGTTACGTGCCTGCATACATACTGAGTTCTACACCTCCGCTTCTTTGTCTCGTCCTAGACATTTTCCCCCAACCACTTCACACTTCTGCCGCCTGCATATAGCTTATACTAAACATAAGTACTACATCATCCATTGTCTTTTTTTAACTAAAGCTCCAATACCTATATCAAGTTCTATGTATTGTTAAATTAGTTGACCAGGACTATTTTATCTTTTTTCATGGGGCTAAGAACTGACTAGGAGGAAATTGCTAACTACCTGCTTATTCTGCCCAGCGCTGCCTCAGAGCAATCATAGACTGTTCCCACCAGTGATTCTGTTGCATCATGTCAACAGGGCTGCTCTGTCAATGGGTCATGACTTCCAACTTCATGCTGATTGATGGTAGGCTCCCTGCAGTTAAGCAGCGGGGAGCTGGTTGTCAATCAGCATGTCATCGGCAGTCACGTCCCATCAACAGAGCAGAGAGGAAGCGACCTAGCTGCTCTGTCCAAATGATGTCAGCGGAAGCTGCAGACTTCCTGACAGGAGTGGTCCATGACAGCTCTGAGCCAGCAGAGATCGGTGATGGGCACAATAGACAAGTAGTTAGCAACTACCTGCCTATAAGTTATTAGGTCCATAAGAAAAAATAAAATAGTCTCAGATAACCTCTTAAATTGGACTGCTACATTTTAAGCATGACCAGTAGCACAGCTACAAGGTCATGAGTTTAGAATGCTGTGTATCGGAGAAGAAACAACAAGCCTGCATAGATCAAAGTATAAATACACGGCTACAACTCCAAAATCGAATTTCCCATTCTAAATCAAGAGCCTTTACTTTATCATTTTTTTAAGTAAAGAGAGCAGAACAACAAAATATGTAGTGCCTGAAATAAGTGTTTCTAACTATAATAAGATATATCCAAAAACATATTAAATAGAAGTGTAAAGGGGAAATAAACCTTATTGGTTTCACACAGAAATAGCTCGTCTACAAAACATACCGTATATACGCGAATATAAGCCGAGATTTTCAGCCCATTTCTTTGGGCTGAAAGTCCCCCTCTTGGCTTATATTCGAGTCATATACACAAGGGGGTCGGAGGGGGAGGGGGGCGGGGGTGTCAGGTCATACTTACCCATCCTGGCACTGTCTCTTCAGCCCCCAGCTTCTCTGCAATCTCCCTTCCTTCCTTCAGCGGTCACGTGGTACCGCTCATTAAAACTCATGAATATGCGCATAAAATTAGGGGGGTCGGCTTATACTCGGGTCGGCTTATACTCGGGTATATACGGTATATTGCTTTTACCACAGTGTAATATTTCTCTGTCCTGTTTTAGATTCAGACACCAGGAGAAGTTTGTAAAGCTATTTAGAAAAACTATTGCACAATATTTTACATTATAAAAAGGCAGTGAGACACGGATGATAAAGATCAAAGACATACCTGTAAAGGTACCAGCAGCGAGACAAGGAGAATATTGTCAGGCACCAAAGTTTCAGTGAGAAATGGAACAAATTGTACCAAATACGCTAGTTAATGAAGGTTCAGAAATAGATTCTAAAAAGAAATATTATATGGTATGTAGTACTTTTCCTCATAGTGAATCTGTCACTTGACTCATGGCACCCAAACTGCGAGCAGCGAGGTGTATTTTTCTCTGAATCCCTCCAGTGCTTAAGAGAAAATATATTTTAAAGATCCAGCCACGAACTATAGAAAAGACTAGTTCAGCGCCACCCTCTACAGCTCTTCCCAGCACTGTTGGAAGTGGTTGACAGATGTCTTGTTATGGGAGAGACCGGGCAAGTACCTTCAGCGGCACTGTGAGAAATTCGGCCAGTGGAGTCTAGTCTCCAGCTATTGGCCACAGCCAGTTCTTTAAAGCATATTTTCTCTGAAATGACAGAGCTTCAGAGGAAACATATCTGGCTGCAATCATGCTGCCAGGCTCTGATTAAGGTCACGTTCACACATTCAGTATTGGCCAGCATTTTACCTCAGTGTTTGTAAGCCAAAACCAGGAGTGGGTGATAAATACAGAAATGGTGACATGTTTCTATTATACTTTATCTCTGATTGTTCCACTCCGGGTTTTGGCTTACAAATACTGATGTAAAATACTGACCAAATACTGAACATGGCCTCAAGCTGACTGTGGTCTGGAAAGATTCCCTTAAATTTTGTAGATAGCAGATTTAAGAAAAAGATACACATTATCCAATTAAACTTTTGCAATCTAACTAATACATATTGTTTGACACCCAAAAATTAATGCTTGAGATATTATTTATTAAAAAATTGCCATCAATCTTTCCCACAGTATATTTAGCAACCGGCGGTGCAGTTCACTTTCTTTGTTTATTTAGGCACCCTTAAGTTGTTTCTCTGCAAAATTAAGTGAATATGTAGCGGCACTAAGACTGCATCTTTGAACACATCTCAAAAATGGTAAATTAAACCCTTATCTCAGTAAAACAAAAGATGGCACACAATAGTGACCTTGAAATAAAATATTCTAGAATATGGACTTCCTGAATCCTCAAGTACTAATCAAATGTATACTCTGTTTTCATCATGGTTCCTTTTGATTGAAATGTTGAAAACAAGACAAATGAGAAACAGCCAGTTTAACCCCGTCCCGACCTTTGACGCCACGTAGGCATCATGAAAGTTGGTGACAATCTGACCTGTGACGCCTTTGTGGCGTCATGGCAAGATTGCGTTCCTGCGGGTCGGGTGACTGGGGTCACTGAAATGTCACCCGACCCGCAGGTACCGGAGGACCTGTTCTTGACCCCAGGGGGGGTGGCTCTGCCCCTCCTCATTGCTACGATCGCTCTGATTGACTGTTGAAAGTGAAACAGCCAATCAGAGCAATTGTAATATTTCACCAATAAAGCTTGGTGAAATATTACAATCCAGCCATGGCCGATGCAGCAATAAAATCGGCCATGGCTGGAGACCACAATCTTCCCCTGCCGCCGACTGATGCCGACGATCTGCCACCATCAGTATTTCCACCTGTTGTGAATTCACTTTCTGGCCTGCCTCTGGTTCCTAGTGAAGGTAGTGGAGCTAGTTGTATTGACAGAGGAGTTGCAAGTTCTCTTTTTGGGCTCCCACTGGTGGTTACAGGATGTAATGGAGCTGATCTAATTGACAGAGGCCTGCCACCTGATAATGAGGACGACGATTGGACATCTGGAGTCTCTGACTGGATTTAAGACAGCCGACTCCCTCTATCCCTGCTGGTGATTTTTCCTGCCTCCTGAGGTCTTAGTTTCCAGTTCAGTCCCTGCATGCTCAAGCTAAGTGTTCTTTGCAATTGTTCACATTTGATTTGGTTTTGTCTATTCAGTTTTGTGTGGTCAGCCAGCCCCGGCTGGGGCTGTGCTGAATTTCCATCTTTATGTTACTGTTTGTGTCAGTTTGTTTTTTTCTCTGATCTGCTCTTTATCCACATTTTCCGCTTAGGCTTTTGTGGATTCAGGAGCAGCTTTGAATCTGATGGATTTGGACTTTGTTAAAAGTTGAGGTTTTCCCATGATACCCCTGCGGACGCCTATTCCTTTGAGGGGTATTGATGCTACTCCTTTGGTGGAGAATAAACCCCAGTTTTGGACCCAAGTGATAATGCGGGTTACCCCGGACCACCAAGAAAATTGTAAATTTTTGGTGCTGCACAATTTGCATGATACCATTGTTCTGGGTTTTCCCTGGTTGCAAACTCATAATCCTGTTTTGGATTGGAAATCTGTGTCTGTGGTGAGTTGGGGTTATCAGTGTATTCTTAGTGACACTCTTGTTTTCTCCACCTCTCCCCAGTCTCATGATATTACTGATTATTTGGCTGATTTTTCTGATGTATTTAGTGAGAGTAAGTCTGCGTTTTTGCCTCCTCATAGGAGTTATGACTGTGCAATTGAGTTGATGCCCAGGTGTAAATTTCCCAAGGGTCGGCTTTTCAACTTATCGGTACCCGAACATGATGCTATGCAATCTTATATCAAGGAGTGGTTGGAGAAGGGTCATATTAGACCATCCTCTTCACCCTTAGGTGCTGGTTTTTTTGTGACTAAGAAAGATGGTTCAATAAGGCCTTGCATTGACTATCGTTACCTTCTTAACAAAATCACGGTTAAATATCAGTACCCGTTACCCCTGATTTCTGATTTATTTTCCAGAGTTAAAAGTGCCTGCTGGTTTACCAAGCTTGACCTCAGGGGGCGTATAATCTTATTTGCATCAAGCACGGGGATGAATGGAAGACGGTGTTTAATACTCCGGATGGACATTTTTAGTACCTGGTGATGCCTTTTGGGCTCACTTATCCCCCTTCTGTCTTCCAATCCTTTATGAATTATATTTTCCGGGACTTTGTGGATAAGTTTTTGATCATCTATCTGGATGATATTTTGATCTTTTCCAGTGATTGGGATTCTCATGTTCCGGATTTTGAGGGAAAATTCCCTGTATGTTAAGGGATCGAAATGCCTCTTTGGTGTACAGAGGATTTCATTTTTGGGATTTATTTTGTCTCTGGCTATTGAAATGGACCCGGCCAAGGTACAGGCCATTTATGATTGGGTTCAGCCCACTTCTTTGAAGGCTCTCCAGAAGTTTTTGGGTTTTGCTAATTTCTACCGTAAATTTATAGGTAATTTTTCTGGTATTGTCAAACCACAGACTGATCTGACCAAGAAGGGCGCTGATGTGCTCAATTAGTCTCCAGAGGCTTTCTCGGCATTTCAGGGGCTTAAGCGGAGATTCACTTCTGCACCGGTTCTACGGCAACCTGATGTCTCACTTCCATTTCAGGTGGAGGTAGATGCTTCTGAGATTGGTGCAGGAGCTGTTTTGTCCCAAAAAGATCCGGTGACTTCTAAAATGAATCTCTGTGCCTTCTTTTCTCAAAAATTCTCCCCATCTGAACGTAACTATGACGTGGGGAATCGGGAATTGTTGGCCATGAAATGGGCATTTGAAGAGTGGAGACATTGGCTGGAGGGAGCTAGACATCAACTTGTGGTCCTCACCGACCACAAGAATTTGATTTATCTTGAATCAGCCAAACGCTTGAATCCTAGACAGGCTAGGTGGGCCTTGTTTTTCATGCGTTTTAATTTTGTGGTCTCTTTTCTTCCGGGCACTAAGAATGTTAAGGCGGATGCCCTTTCTAGGAGTTTCTTTGCGGATCATCTTTTTGTGACTGAGCCTACTGCTATCCAAAGTGAGGGGGGTAGTTCTTTCCGTCATCTCGCCCGATTTGAGATGTGCCCTGGAAGAATTTCAGGAGGACAAACCTGAGCATTGTTCTATGGGAAAATTGTATGTTCCTGACCAGTGGAGGAAGAGAGTGATGTCTGAAATTCATTGCTCTGCGTTGGCTGGTCATCCAGGTATTTTTGGTACCAGAGATTTGGTGAGTCAGTCTTTTTGGTGGCCTGCCTTATCTCGTGATGTCAGGAATTTTGTGCAGTCCTGTTGGACTTGTTCTCGGTCTAAACCCTGTTCTCGTTCTAGTGGGTTGTTGATGCCCCTGCCGGTGCCCAAGAGGCCATGGACCCATATCTGAATGGATTTTATTTCTGATCTTCCTGTCTCTCAGAGAATGACTGTTATCTGAGTGATTTGCGATAGATTTTCTAAGATGGTCCATCTTGTACCACTCCCAAAGTTGCTATCTTCTTCAGAGTTGGTGCCCTTGTTTTTACAACAGGTGGTTTGGTTGCATGGGATTCCTGAGAACATTGTGTCGGACAGAGGAGTCCAGTTTGCTTCCAGATTTTGGAAAGCTTTTTGTTCCAATCTGGGAATTCAGTTATCTTTCTCCTCTGTGTTTCATCCTCAGACCAATGGGCAGACTGCGAGAACAAACCAGACTTTGGAGTGCTATTTGAGATGTTTTATATCTGCTCATCAGGATGACTGGGTCTCATTTTTGCCCTTGGCCGAATTCGCGCTAAACAATAGAGCTAGTTCTGCCACTTTGATGTCGCCCTTTTTCTGTAACTTTGGGTTTCATCCTCGATTTTCTTCAGGGCAGGTGGAATCTTCGACCTGCCCAAGTGTGGACACTATGGTAGAGAGAATGCAGCAGATTTGGCACCAAGTGGTGGATAAGTTGTCCCTCTCTCAGGAAAAAAGCCCAGCGGCTTTCCAACTGGCATAGGACCATTGTTCCCCGGTTTAAAGTGGGTGATATGGTTTGGTTGTCATCAAAGAATATTTCTATGAAGGTTGCATCTCCAAAGTTCAAGCCAAGATTCCTTGGACCTTATAAGATTTTGGAGTTTCTTAATCCTGTTTCTTTTCGATTGGCTCTTCCAGCAGCTGCGTTTAGGATCCATATCCTGTTTCATAAATCTCTGTTGAAGAGGTTTGTTGAGCCAGTAGTTCCTATGTCGGCACCTCCTGACCCTGTATTGGTTAAAGGCAATGTGAAATATCAGGTAGAGAAAATATTGGATTCTCGTTTGGCTAGACGGAGACTCCAGTACTTAGTTAAATGGAAGGTTTATGGCCAGGAGGATAATTCTTGGGTCTCTCTCTGCTTCTGACATTCATGCCGATAGATTGGTTCATGCTTTTCACCGGGCCCATCCTGATCGGCCTGGTGGTGTGGATGAGGGTTCGGTGACCCCTCCTCAAGGGGGGGTACTGTTGTGAATTCACTTTCTGGACTGCCTCTGGTTGCTAGTGAAGGTAGTGGAACTGGTTGTATTGACAGAGGAGTCGCAAGTTCTCTTTCCAGGCTCCCTCTGGTGGTTACAGGAGGTAATGGATCTGATCTAATTGACAGAGGCCTGCCACCTGATAATGAGGACGACGATTGGACATCTGGAGTTTCTGACTGGATTTAAGACAGCCGACTCCCTCTATCCCTGCTGGTGATTTTTCCTGCCTCCTGATGTCTTAGTTTCCAGCTCAGTCCCTGCATGCTCAAGCTAAGTGTTCTTTGCTATTGTTCACATTTGATTTGGTTTTGTCTATTCAGTTTTGTGTGGTCAGCCAGCCCCGGCTGTGGCTGTGCTGAATTTCCATCCTTATGTTACTGTTTGTGTCAGTTTGTTTTTTGTCCCTTATTAGATTGGCCTCTTTTTGCTCTGCTTTCAGAAAATGCCAGAGTGCTGATACAGTGGGAGAAGTCTAGTGACTTCAGCGTTTTTGCTAACAGAAGTGTTGGACATTTTTGCAGGATTTTTTGCGTGATTGCAGACAGTGTCTTGCCTTTCCTGTCCTTTCTAGTTAGTGTTTGCCCCATCGTTTGCTCAGCCTATTTTCCTACCTGTGTTTGTGTTTTCATCTTGTCTCACCGACAATATATGTTTGGGGGCTGTCTATTCCTTTGGGGTCTGCTCTGGGGCAGTTTAGATTTCCCCTTTTCTTGCTTTAGGCTTATTTAGTTCTCCAGCTGTGTCGAGGTGTCTAGAATCATCATAGGCACCCTCCACGGCTACTGCTAGTTGTGTGTATAGGATCAGGGATCTGAAATCCGCTTAGTTACCAACCTCTCTGGTTTTCTGCATCTTAGCTTAGTCTTGTATTCCTCCTCAGTGACCCAATCATAACATCCACCCCTCCGTCCTGTCCTCTGCCCCATCTTCTGTTCTCCACTCCCCCTTC
Source organism: Dendrobates tinctorius (assembly GCF_039654945.1). Taxonomy (NCBI): domain Eukaryota; kingdom Metazoa; phylum Chordata; class Amphibia; order Anura; family Dendrobatidae; genus Dendrobates; species Dendrobates tinctorius. The sequence continues at coordinate 75,445,876 of NW_027361679.1, forward strand.
TGTCCTCCGCTCCCCCACTGTACGATTCCACTCCCACCCCCCGGTACCTACCGGTGTGGCCCGAGGTGTCTCTCCATCTCCAGGCCTTCCCCTTGGGTGCCGACATCTTTTTCCGGTAAAAAAATGGCGGGGGCAGGCGCAATGCACCCGCCGAGATCTGCCGGTCAGCACCCGGCAGATTCCATTCATTCATTCCAGGTACATTTTGATCAAACCCTATCACAGTGATCAATTTAAAAAAATAGTAAATAATCCCCCTTTATCACCCCCTTAGATAAGGAAAAATAATAAAATAAAGAGAATGTATTTATTTTCATTTTTCCATTAGGGTTAGGGTTACAATTAGGGTTAGGGTTGAGATTAGGGTTAGGGTTGGAATTATGGTTGGGGTTGGAATTAGGGTTAGAGTTATGGTTGGAATTAGGGTTAGGGTTGGAAATAGGGTTAGGATTAGGGTTAGGGGTGTGTTGAGGTTAGGGTTAGGCTTGTGGTTAGGGTTAAGGTTATGGTTGGGATTAGGGTTAGGGGTGAGTTGGGGTTAGGGTTGTGGCTAGGGTTATGGTTAGGGTTGGGATTAGGGTTAGCGGTGTGTTGGGGTTAGGTTTGTGGTTAGAGTTATGGTTAGTGTTGGGATTAGGGTTAGGGCTGTGTTGGGGTTAGGGATGGAGTTAGAATTGAGGGGTTTCCACTGTTTAGGCACATCAGGGGCTCTCCAAACATGACATGGTGCCGCCACTGATTACAGCCAATTTTGCTTTCAAAAAGTCAAACGGTGCTCCCTCCCTTCCGAGCCCCGACGTATGCCCAAACAGTGGTATTCCCCAACAAATGGGGCATCAGCGTAGTCAGGAAAAATTGCACAAACACTTTGGGGGTCTAATTTCCTCTGTTACCCTTGGGAAAATACAAAATTTGGCGCTAAAAAAATCAATTTTTGTGGAAAAAAATTATTTTTTTAATTTCACGGCTCTGCGTTATAAAGTTCTGCGAAGCACTTAAGGGTTCAAAGTGCTCAACACACTAGATAAGCTCCTTGGGGGGGTCTAGTTTCCAAAATAGGGTCACTTGTGGGGGATTTCAACTGTTTAGACACATCAGGGGCTCTGCAAATGCAACATGACACCCGCAGACCATTCCATCAAAGTCTGCATTCCAAAACGGCACTACTTCCCTTTCGAGTCCCGACGTGTGCCCAAACAGTGGTTTTCACCCCACATTTAGGGTACTAGGGTACTCAGGACAAATTGCACAACAACTTTAGGGGTCCAATTTCTCCTGTTACCATTGTGAAAATAAAACACTGCGGGCTAAAAATCATTTTTGTGGGAAAAAATGATTTTTTATTTTCTCGGCTCTGCGTTATAAACTTCTTTGAAGCACTTAGGGGTTCAAAGTGCTCAACACACATCTAGATAAGCTCCTTGGGGGGTCTAGATTCCAAAATAGGGTCACTTGTGGGGGATTTCAACTGTTTAGGCACATCAGGGGCTCTGCAAATGCAACATGACGCCCGCAGACCATTCCATCAAAGTCTGCATTCCAAAATCGCACTACTTCCCTTTCGAGCCCTGACGTGTGCCCAAACAGTGGTTTTCACCCCAAATTTGAGGTACTAGGGTACTCAGGATAAATTGGAGAACAACTTTTTTGGTCCAATTTCTCCTGTTACTCTTGTGAAAATAAAACATTGCGGGCTAAAAATAATTTTTGTGCAAAAAAATGATTTTTTATTTTCACGGCTCTGCGGTATAAATTTCTGTGAAGCACTTAGGGGTTCAAAGTGCTCACCACAGATCTAGATAAGGTCCTTGGGAGGTATATTTTCCAAAATAGGGTAACTTGTGGGGGGTTTCTACTGTTTTGGCACATCAAGGGCTCTGCAAACACAACATGACGCTCGCAGACCATTCCATCAAAGTCTGCTTTCCAAAACGGCACTACTTCCCTTTCGATCCCCGAACAGTGGTTCCCCCCACATTTTTGGTACTAGGGTACTCAGGAAAAATTGGACAACAACTTTTGGGGTCCAAGTTTTACTGTTACACTTTTGAAAATAAAAAATTGCGGGCTAAAAAATCATTTTTGTGGAAAAACAAGATTTTTTATTTTCACGGCTCTGCGCTGTAAAGTTTAATGAAACACTTGGGGGTTCAAAGTTCTCACAATACATCTAGATAAGTTCCTTTGAGGGTCTAGTTTCTAAAATGGGGTCACTTATGGGGGAGCTTCAATGTTTAGGCACACAGGGGCTCTCCATATACGACATGGTATCCGTGAACGATTGGAGCTAATTTTCTATTCAAAAAGTCAAATGGCGCGCCTTCCCTTCCATGCACCCAAACAGTAGTTTATGACCACATATGAGGTATTAGTGTACTCAGGAGAAATTGCCCAACAAATTTTAGGATCTATTTTATCCTGTTGCCCATGTGAAAATGAAAAAATTGAGGCTAAAAGAAAATTTTCGTGAAAAAAAAGGACTTTTTCATTTTTACGGATCAATTTGTGAAGCACCTGGGGGTTCAATGTGCTCATTATGCATCTAGTTAAGTTCCTTGGGGGGGTCTAGTTTCCAAAATGGGGTCACTTGTGGAGGAGCTGCAAAGATTAGGCACACTGGGGCTCTCCATACCTGACATGGTGTACGCTAATGATTGGAGCTAATTTTATATTCAAAAAGTCAAATGGCACTCCTTCCCTTCTGAGCCCTGCCGTGTCCCCAAACAGTGGTTTATGACCACATATAAAGTATCAGTGTACTCAGGAGAAATTGCCCAACAAATTTTAGAATCCATTTTGTCCTGTTGCCCAAGTGAAAATGAAAAATTTGATGATAAAAGAACATTTTTGTTAGAAAAATTAAATTGTCCATTTTTTCCTCCACATTGCTTTAGTTCCTGTGAAGCACCTAAAGGGTTAACACTCTTCTTGAATGTAGTTATGAGTAGCTTGTGGGTGCAGTTTTTAGAATGGTGTCACTTTTGGGTATTTTCTGCTATATAGACCCCTCAAAGTGACTTCAAATGTGAAGTAGTCACTAAAAAAATGGTTTTGTAAAGATTTGGGACTGGCTGCAGCCTATACAATCTATATGCTTGAGAGGATACTCACCTCAGTTTAAAGGTAAAATAGTCATAGATAGCCATGTATGCATAGTTGAAGCGCTTAAGGACCTTGTATTAGATTTAAATATATTATTATTGTAGGTTTGTAAAGGTTGTACTCAGTGTGTCATTCCAGGGGGTCCGTTGATATCAATACATTCAATTTACACCTGTTCTCTGAGTACCTGAATTGACTTTTCTGATAGGTAAATTTATTTCAAATCCCTGTGTAATACAATCTTCAGGGAACCTTGGATTGGCATAGTGATTTTAGCTCCGGCTGAGTGAGTGTACTGTTTAAGGGTATTCAATCTGTTTCTTCCATATATTAAGTTCTACTTTATCTGCTTTTTGAGTAAAAGACTCTTTTGGGATTTCTGCCTCAGTCTCGGTTTGTGACCCACAGGATCCTATTCAAACCTCCGGTCATTACAGAAATGCCATTCCCATTGCGGTCTTCACAGGCCATGGATATGGCTTCTTTGTCTACAAAGTCATCCAATAACCTCATTAATAAACTATTTTCCTTAGATCTCTGTAATTACAACTATTTTCAAGTGTTCCTTAAAGAGAATTAAAAGTTAAAAGCATCTATTTGTGGAATATTGGAGAACTGTCAACAACATCATTGGCAAGAATAGCATTTTTGGTAATACCCTGGGATCATATTGAAGAGGAAGATTTCACAATGGCTGTAGGAGGTTTAGGTTTAAAGGGAATCTGTCACCTATTTTTAGCCCTGTCAGCTGCCGGCACTGCCATCAGGGGCTTATCTACAGCATTCTGTAATGCTGTAGATAAGCCCCCGATGTAACCTGAAAGATAAAAAAAACAGGTTAGATTATACTCACCCGGGCGTCCGGTCCGATGGGTTTCGAGGTCCGGTCTGGCGCCTCCCATCTTCTAGCGATGCTGTCCTCCTTCTTACTTCTGCTGCAGCTCTGGCGCAGGTGTACTTTATCTGCCCTGTTGAGGGCAGAGTAAAGTACTGCAGTGTGCAGACGACGGACCTCTCTGACCTTTCCCTGCGCCTGTGCACTGCAGCACTTTACTCTGCCCTCTACAGGGCAGATAAAGCCTGCCTGCGCCAGAGCCGCAGCAGAAGTAAGGAGAAGGACGTCATCGCTAGATGAAGGGAGGCGCCGGACCGCGATACCCACCGCACCCGACCACGCCCCCCGGTAAGTATAATCTAACTCATTTTTCTTATCTTTCAGGTTACATCGGGGGCTTATCTACAGGATTACAGAATGTTGTAGATAAGCTCCTGATGGCAGTGCTGGCAGCCGACAGGGCTAAAAATAGGTGACAGATTCCCTTTATAACGTGAATGAAAGTAAATCATCTTTGAGAACAGTTCAATGAAAACCCAATTAATAAGTTCTCTTTTCACAGGTGAAGGCGCAAAGGAAGTTCTTAGGTGATTCCTGTTTTTTCCCACGCTATTTGAAGGATATTGAGCTACAAAAATTTTATAGTTACGCTATATCCCAAGAAAAAAATCTTGTGTAATAAAACTAGTATATATACAGTATATATATATATATATATATATATATATATATATATATATGATATATATTGGATCTTTCTGGAATTTCTATATATATACAGTATACAGTATGTATATATATATAGAGAGAGAAAGAGAAAAAGAGACTACTGACGATATATAGCTGTACAGTGTATTACAACATCAAGACGGAGAAGTCATGAAATTAAGGAAATCACAGGATCAATAGACATGTTATTGATATGCAAAAGATGAAAAAAATGGAACATTTTTTTTAAAAACATATTGATTTATTGAGTATTGTGCCTGAGCTACAGGAGCAGTAATACAAATAATCACAAGCCTTGGCTACTTTAAATGATGCTATTACTGGTTATTGAGGAATGTTCTGCCATACTGAATGCACTTGGACACGCAAATAAACAATATCTTCTGATGGCTGCTCCAATTTCAATTTTCGACCAATGAAATCCCAAATGTGCACAATGGATGAAAAGTTTGGAGACATTGCAGGCAAGTCTCTATTCCCTGCATTTATCTTTCCCCACTTCATCTCCTGACACAGCTGCTCCCTCCTGTCCAGGACATTTGCAGTGACTCATGACTCATACAGGGAAAACTGACTTCCTGTTTCTATAAAGAGTTTAGAAAGATTCAGCTAGTCAGTTTTTAATCACATGATGTCATAGATCTAATGGAGATCAGAAGAAATAGGTGGGTAGAAAGGGAAAATGAGCAACTGTAAGTACACAGTGGTAAATATTATGATAATTAAAATATATCAAGAGGATTACAATTTTGATGGGAGGAGTGCTTCTTTAACCTCATTGATATTATGCCAAGTTGTGTAAATGTGTGTATTCTTGAATAAATCAAGATTTTTTAACATTTTTTATTTAATTTTTCTTTATTTGCATATTGTTAACATGTCTACCAATGCTGTAATTTCCATGATCTCATTAGTTTTAGTTCTTAGTGTTGCAATGCACTGTACAGTTATATCTCGTCAGTAAAATTTTTCTATCTATCTACGTCTCTCTTTCTCCCTATATATATAGACACAGCCTTAGACCATCACTCTACCACCACCATATTTTACTGTTGGTATGATATTCCATTTCTGAAATTCTGTCTTACTTAACTTAAAAGAGCCTTTTTTTTCTTGTGTTTCTCCTTTGTGTTCTTATTGATCAGTAGTGGTATTCCTCTTGTAACTCTGCCATGCAGGCCACTTTTGCCTAGTCTGTTTCTTATGGTGGAGTCATGAACACTGACATTAACTGATGCAAGTGAGGCCTACAGTTCATTCGATATTGTTGTCAGGTCTTTTGTCCTTTCTTTGATGAGTCATCGCTGCACTTTTGGGATAATTTTGGTTGGTGAGCCACTCCTATTCCATGTTTTTGCTATTTGTGGATAATGGCTTTCACTGTGGTTCTCTGAAATCCCAAAGCTTTAGAAATGGCTTTATAACCTTTTCCAGAATGATAGATCTCAATTACTTTGCTTCTCATTTCTTCCAGAGTTTCTTTGAATAAGCGGCGTGATGACTATCTTTTGACGCTCTTTTGGTCTACTTCATTTTGTTATTAAAGCAGTTTCTTAGTTGAGAACAGGTGTGGCAGTAATCAGGCCTGGTATTGGCTAGGAAATTTAAACTCAGCTTCCAAAAGATGTGAAAAAACCACAGTTAATGCTTTAAGGAGTTGGGAGGGGTCAATCACTTTTTCACACAGGGCCCTGCAGGTTTGGATTTCTTTCTCCTTAATAATAAAGACTTTCAAATAAAAACTGCATTTTATGTAAATTTCTCTGAAGAAGGAAACATGTTGAATTTTGGTCCTACTTGCCCACTGTACTTGCTTACATCACAGTCACGTGACCATCAAGTGATCGAAGACACCATGCAGGTCTTGCAAGTTTCCTCAGTGTCACTATGGGTACCACTTTACCTCATGCATGAGCACCTGTCACCGTCCAGGACAGATCTCAAACTTGCTAGAACTCCTACCACAGCAGCACGGCTGCGAGTTCTCTCGGACTCAGGAAGTCTCCAGTACATCACTAATCCCACAACACTCAACAAGGACAATACAGGAGCACGAATCTCCATACAGCACTCCAGGTAACTCCTAATATTTTATATCATATGATTCTGGTGGTAAAATTACAAGTTAGATCTCTGCTCTCTAACCCAGGAAGGTTCCAGTGTATCAGCAAACCCCATAGGACTCAGCTAGAACTTTAAAGGAGCAAGACACTACATTCAGCACTCCAGGTAACCACTGCTATTCCCTGCTATTTCATGTTCTTAGGGCCTTAAGTTCATTACTACCAGTCAGGTCATACCTTTTGGTATAGTGCAGTATATTACCCCGAGATTGAGTGCAATATTTAGCTGTTAACCTACTACTAACCCTTCTTAACCTATTTTAACACCATTCACGACTACATAAAATTAGCCACAGGGCAAACTATATCTTCTAATATTTAAATTTGTTTGGTAATCCAAAACACAAACATGCAAAAGAATAGGAAATGAGTAAGAGTGCAAACATTTTTTTCACACCACTGTGTATATATACACATATATATAATATATATTTATAAAAAAGAAATGGCTATCCTTTTTAGATCCAAGAGTATAGTTATTTAGAGTTAGCATTTGAGGAACCTTACAGAGCAATTGTTAGAGTAAACTGTCATAAGTGTGCATGTGTGGAATAACAATGTTTCTGACCATCTTTCTCTCTGCAGACTTCATCTTTAATTGTCCTTTTAGACAATGGAGAAAAGCTGTCATGATATGTTCAATATACTGCACACACAGAGAAGAGGAGTTTCTGCACCATCAGAACTATGAAGTTCACCATACTGCAGTACTGGACATTGTAGCTGTGGAGTCAGCATTGGGATGAGCTAGAAAATATAGTAGAAGGCAGCCCAGCAGCATAACCTCATAATTTTGCTGACTCTATTTCCTTCGTCCGCCATCTCCACTTTTAACTCATTGCGAGGTAGCGCTGTCGTTCAAGTAGGGGATCACTCGCTTAGCCGCCACATAACCAGATCTGGCATGGGTTTTCCATAAAACAATCATAGTCCCTTCGGTTTATTCAACATCATAAACCATCACAGCAACAGAAAACAGCATATAATCAGCATAGCGTCCATTACAGAGTTTCCCTCTGTTATCCTGTAGTCATATAAGTTATGCACTGTTCACTGCGCAGGCTTCCTAGCCCCAAGTTATCTCACCCTGTCAGGGTTTCCTCGTGCTGCTTCACCATCCTGCACACGTTCATTTCCCTCCAGGGAACTATCAGGCACACGTCGCCATTGCTCACAGCCACTTCACATGCTGTGAGCCAGGAGACACATCTCCTAGCAGGACCTTCCACACTGGACCAACCAGGTCCCTGCATTCACCTCACGTGACCTACCCTGGCCACCATATATGTTCCTTAGCCACGCCCACCGGGTCACATGGCTATGACCTCATTACAGGTCCTTCACACACTCATACACACTCTACTATAGTGTTCTAAACACACCCCCTGGGTGGATTTGTAGGTAACTAGGTCCGCCCATCTCCCCACTTACCTGGAGACTTCTCCCTGACACATTGACACAGCACCTCAGCAGTATCACTGCTGCTCAACACACGCATCAGTCTCCATCTCAAGGCCACCCACCTTGAGATACATAACGGTCCTTCCATATTCTGCCACTCATCCTCTCTCTTGGGACACCCACACAGCGCCTCCTAGTGGACACAGTGGTCATTACACTACATACCTCCCCCCTCTGTTCAAACCTGTGGGGCTGAACACACAGCATCACCCCAGGATCTCGAGACTGGGCACTCACTACACCTTGCCCCCAGGTCGAGAGAACCGTCTCCTTCTGTCATCCAGCCTCATCTCCCCATTAGGCCTCCCCCACCCCCAGCGGTCAGAATATCAGCCTTGATCTTTGGCCCTCCAGTCCCAGTCTGTCTGCGTCATCAGACACTGTTTAGTCACCAAACTCCTACAGAGCGCTTCGTCACCTGACCTTTCTCTCACTGACCGGCTCTCCCGGTTGGTGCTGTCATAAGTCTTAATTGCGCCTACTATATGGCCTGAGTCTGACCCATTCAGCGCCTCACAGGAACTAAGGTCACTCAGCCTCATACGGCCCGTCGAACTGCCACTTGCTGACATTCTTTGACCACCTGCCATGTCACTACTTGGAGGAACCCTTCGGGTCTTTACATCTTGGGTTGAAGGCACCTGGTATTCCGTGCCTCTTTATTGATTCGTTGATGGTCCCGCCTCAACTGCTCAATCTCTTGCAGGTACCCCACTCGATACTCTACGAGCATCTGAAAGTCTCTCAGGCACTCCACGGAGCCAACCACCACGATGGGAATCCTACCCACTTCACTGGATACGTGGTCTTCATCATCCGGAGGGATCCTCACCCTCACCACACCGGAGATACTCACAAGGTCTTGCATTACCTTCCCGGATCTTCCAATGATTCTCCCAATCAGAGCTTGGGGTACCGGAACCACATCTTTCCGCAAACCCAGCCGATCCATAGCCTCCCTTGCTAACTCTAGGCGTCGAGCAGCCTTTACATTACTCTGCCTGACCAGCTGTTTGGCGTGGAGACATTGTAGGTGCATCTCTTTCAGGACAGCTACTCAGTTTGATGTATCTTCTCTGGCTGATACTATCACCAACTGCCAAGTCTCAGGTGCCCAGTGCACCTTACACGCTTTGACCGCCTCTTTGAAAGCCTCAGCACAGGATTCTTGCATGTCTTCTGATACATCAATCACAGACTGGAAGGTCGTGGTCTTGCTCTCTTCCTGGAACGAAGGCTCTGGCTTTACCACAGACACTTCCCTCACTACAGTTGACCCGACCGGGTGACTGTCTTCTTCAGTTCTTAACTCACAAACTTCACACTGCTTGATCTTTTCATGACCCTTGGCCACGATGGATACTGGCAGTTCCGTCTTGTTCCGTCTTATCGCTCACCCGCGGTAAGTCTTCGTCCAACTTCTTCTCCCGCAGAAGACCTTTTACTACTCCTCTGAGTTCTTCCATCTCTTCCTTAAGGCTCTTGATCACACTTTGCCAGGTGCACAGGTGACCTCTGAGCTCCAAGACTTCTTTCTCAAGCTCCTCGACCCTGTGCTCGGCCGTTTGTCTCAAGACTCTTTCTCGTTTGACATGTTCATCCACCTCTTCTCTGAGGGCCTTATTCAGTCCTTGCCACGTTACCATGTGACCTTTGAGCTCAGAGACTTCTTTCGCTAGACCTTCTATTCTGTGCGCCCTTTCTTTCTCAGAGCCACAGTCACCCCCAGAGATTGAGTCACCCCGACCTGCCGAATCATCCCTCCAGTTACTCACTAACCATGTGACTACTTCAGCCGTTTTATCCACCAGGTCAACGTCAGTCCGGTCACGACATGTCACGTCCGTCCGTTGGGAAGACGTACCCCTTCTTCCGGTCAGTTCCACCTCTGTCCTCTCCACATCAGGAGCCGTCACCGTCTTAATATCTGTTAGCCCAACCGTAGGAATGTCTCCCTCCTCGTACCATAGGTCATCCAACACGACAAAGTCCCGGCCGCCCTCCAATGTATACACTAAGTCTGGTGGTATCCCGCCACCTTGGCACTCACTACCTCCGGGCCCCTCAAACACTACTCTGTCTAGCACATAGTTCACAGTGACCCCACGTTTACAGCGAACCTGGGCCATTTTCTCGGTCAGACAGCAAGTGAGAGGAGTTACTACCAGCGTCACCTGACTCTTGGAGTCCAACCATCCCGAGATTCCTTCCTGGTGCAGCATCACGGTACACACTTGCGGTCCGTCATGCTCCGGAAAGTATAACCCACATTCTGAAAACAACCTACACGAACACTGCAGTTTCCCAGACATACCCACTGAGCCAACCAGTGCCGCCATTTCTTCAAACTCGGCCCCTTTCTGGACCACCACCCCCATTTGGGTCACTGCCTGTCATGATCTGCTGAGTTCGTGGGATCAGGTAGTCTAGAGGTTAATCTGGACAGCCTCACTCTGAGATTCTGGGAGGCTTTTTATAGCCTCATTGTGGGCTCACTCCTTGTCGCTTATACTCAGACCTTGGCCGAGTGTGTGACCCTGGTGTGTTTAGTGATTGTGATACTTTATGCTTGTTTGGTTTTGATCCAGTTCTGTCCCTGTTATGAGTTCTGCCTGTCCCCTTGGTACTACTTTGCTATCTCTGTGTATGACTCTTTTGCCTTGGACCTGACTACGCTCTGATTTCCCCTCTTGTACTGTGCTGCTATCTCGGTGTATGATTCTTTGCTTATGATCTGACTATTCTCTGTCTGTTCCACTGGTACCGCGCCGCCCTCTCCGTGTATGACCCCTCATTTGTCTGACCTGAGTTTCCCTAGCCTGCACTGCAGGATTCCTGTAATAGAATCCTACAGTCATCTCCTGCAACAGGATGCTAAGCCACGCCCTCTGTGGTCACATGATCGTAGGTCCTATCTTCAGTATCGCAGGTCTTGTTGTCTGAACTTTCCCTGTAGCTTCGGACCCCGGGACCCCGTAGTCTGGGTGAGCTACCCTGCCAGCCACGGCAGTCCTCTAGCGCTGCCAGGATCCTGATACCGCCCCCCTCTGGGACTCCACCCCTTTTTGGGTTACCATCTCAATTTGGGTCACTGCCCCCTCTGTGACTCCACCCCCCTTTGAGCTACCACCCCGATTTGGGCCACCGCCCCCTTTCGGGACTTCCCCATGTCCGTTATAACTGTCTTCTCAGACCACAGTTCACACCACACAGTTTATGTCTCTCACGATAGCACATAGTCAGTACCACATGAACACCTGTCCATTACCTGTGTCGGCCACATGGGTCACCGTCTTACTCACTGACCCAGGTCAGTACCACACGAACACCAGTCTGTTACCTGTGTCACCCACACAAGTCCTCAGGTACGTCTTCACCGCAGAGGCACCCTAGCATTCACCTGTCTCTTTCTCCTGGGGAAGCGGCCGCACTGGGCTCACCGATCCGGACAGTGCCTTACTCACTAGACCGCCCCACGGTTTCAAGAACCACAGCCGGACAGTGGCTTCCCCAAATGCAGGCCGTCACAGGCTCTGCTCACACACGTGACCAGTCAGCAGCACATCACACGGCTTTCACAGCCATCAGCCCTCCTGGCTCAGCGTTGCCGGCACTGCCCATAGCCTTCTCCACCAATTGTGAGATAGCGCTGTTGTTCAAGTAGGGGAACACTCGCTTAGCCACCACAAAACCAGATCTGGCATGGGTTTTCCATAAAATAATCATAGTCCGTTCGGTTTATTCAGCTTCATTAACCATCACAGCAACAGAAAACAGCATGTAATAAGCATAGCGTCCATTACAGAGTTTCCTGTAGTCATATAAGTTATGCACTGTTCACTGTGCAGGCTTCCTAGCCCCAAGTTATCTCACCCTGTCAGGGTTTCCTCGTGCTGCTTCACCATCCTGCACACGTTCATTCCCTCCAGGGAACTATCAGGCACACATCGCCATTGCTCAAAGCCACTTCACATGCTGTGAGCCAGGAGACATATCTCCTAGCAGGACCTTCCACACTGGACCAACCAGGTCCCTGCATTCACCTCATGTGACCTACCCTGGCCACCATATATGGTCTGTATCCACTCCCACTGGGTCACATGGCTATGAGCTCATCATAGGTCCTTCACACACTCATACACACTCTACCATAGTGTTCTAAACAAACCCCCTGGGTGGGTTTGTAGGTAACTAGGCTGCCCGTCTCCCCAGTTACCTGGAGACTTCTCCCTGACACAGCACCTCAGCAGTCTCCATCTCAAGGCCACCCACCTTGAGATACAAAATGGTCCTTCCATATTCTGCCACTCATCCTCTCTCTTGGGACATCCACACAGCGCCCCCTAGCGGACACAGTGGTCATTACACCACATCATTTAGAAATTTTGTAACACATGATCACTTCCACTAAAAATCTGAAAAGAATCACAGCCTCCTACTGATCATTAAACAATTCCAAATTTCTTGCAATAAAATCATCCAATCTCTACTCTACGTGTCTTTTATCCTGTATCGACCAGCACTTCTGTCTCCCAAACTATGCTCCACTAATGTGCTTTAAATCCCTATAAACACATTCAAAAATCAATTTCATGGAATTACAAGGCTTTGTTTTGTTTATTTTGCTTAAAAATGTATTTCTAATTAAATTCACTTTATACAAAATGTATCAATCACTTGGATGATTGAACAGAGACCTTGCAATTAAAATTTTGGTTTTAATATGATGACTTTCAATCAGACAATGACTACAGACTTTTCTTACAATTATTCTTCCTTTGAAATGGTCACAGCTATAATTGTGATTGTCTGCCTGGTGAATGAAAATAGCATTCAAATGGAATGTAGGAGATTGAATAAAAAACTACTTTAACATTACTTATCGATTTGCTTAAAAGAATATTTATATGCCATGGAAAACTCATCTGGGCTAAATGAAGGTTGACCACACATACGTTTTATAAAATTGCTATCTAGTTGAGACAAAACTCAGTAGACATATTTAGCAATATTTGTACAGTGAAGCTATTATTTTCTGCTTGTTGGGGGTTCACTCGGCATAACTCAGTGCAATTCTAATATCTAAACTTGCTTTGGAAAATGGCACCATAATCAAGGAGTAGGAGTTATCCTATAAACAGCATTTATGAACTATTTACAGGCTACGTGATCAATGTATGATCGATGGAGAACTACCAATGGGAGCCTCAATGATCTAGAGCAGTGGTTTCCAAACTCCAGTCCTCGCGGACCCCAACAGGTCATGTTTTCAGGATTTCCATAGTGTTACACATGTGAGAGAATTCCTGATGCCTTGATGATACTTCCATCACCTGTGAAATACTAAGGAAATCCTGAAAGCATGACCTGTTGGGGTCCGCGAGGACTGGTTTTGGAACCACTGATCTAGAGAGTCCTATGTGCGTGGAGCGATATCGAGTATGTCTTACCACTGCTTCATTTAGTGGTGTCTTCATAGTCTCAGAACCGCTTCTCTCACACAAGGGGCTACTGATCCATCATTTTCAGGATTGTGGTGGTCTATGTAGCTGTCACTCCAGTGATAGTACATTTATCATCTATCTAGTTGATACAGTATATGACATACCATGTTGCAAGATTATGCATTTATGAAGAAAAGTATATGTCCATTTCAAATGTAATACATTAGAACACAATTTGCAGTCCATTACAGAACAGTGATATTCTGATACATAGTTTTCCTATTACCGGGCCGTATTTCAGCCTTTTTTTTCTTATACAGCAGAAAGTAATATGGTACTATAATGGAAAGTATGTCTATAGGCAGAATGCTGGCTAAGCAGAATGTCAAGGTTTTGCTCATTGATGCAGTACGTTGATGCTATTTATATGGGAACAATAAATATATATACACAAAGAAGCACAGTCATATGGACCAAGAAAAATCACAAATATCAAAAAATCTTTATTAGCAAAAATCAGGATAAGGTATGGAAAAGGTTAAAATGTACAAATCCAAACAGCATCCTTCCAAGAGCCGGTAAAAGCCACCATATAAATACAAAATTAGTAATGTTGATAAATCATAATAGAATTATGCTCATAATATCCCCAAACTAAGGTGAGGTACTAGCAAGAGCAAAAAAATACAGTTGCACCAGTTGCATCAGAGTCACAAAAGCAAACCACAGCATTTATATATATACAGTCATGGCCAAAAGTATTGACACCCCTGCAATTCTGTCAGATAATATTCAGTTTCTTCCTGAAAATGATTGCAAACACAAATTCTTTGGTATTATTATCTTCATTTAATTTGTCTTAAATGAAAAAACACAAAAGAGAATGAAGCAAAAAGCAAAACATTGATCATTTCACACAAAACTTCAAAAATGTGCCGGACAAAAGTATTGGCACCCTCAGCCTAATACTTGGTTGCACAAGCTTTAGCCAAAATAACTGCGACCAACTGCTTCCGGTAACCATCAATGAGTTTCTTACAATGCTCTGCTGGAATTTTAGACCATTCTTCTTTGGCAAACTACTCCAGGTCCCTGATATTTGAAGGGTGCCTTCTCCAAACTGTCATTTTTAGATCTCTCCACAGGTGTTCTATGGGATTCAGGTCTGGACTCATTGCTGGCCACCTTAGAAGTCTCCAGTGCTTTCTCTCAAACCATTTTCTAGTGCTTTTTGAAGTGTGTTTTGGGTTATTGTCCTGCTGGAAGACCCATGACCTCTGAGTTAGACCCAGCTTTCTCGCACTGGGCCCTATATTATGCTGCAAAATTTGCTGGTAGTCTTCTGACTTCATAATGCCAAGCACACGGTCAAGCAGTCCAGTGCCAGAGGCAGCAAAGCAACCCCAAAACTATCAGGGAACCTCCGCCATGTTTGACTGTAGGGACCGTGTACTTTTCTTTGAATGCCTCTTTTTTCTCCTGTATACTCTATGTTGATGCTTTTGCCCTAAAAGCTCTACTTTTGTCTCATCTGACCAGAGAACATTCTTCCAAAATGTTTTAGGCTTTTTCAGGTAAGTTTTGGCAAACTCCAGCCTGGCTTTTTTATGTCTCGGGGTAAGAAGTGGAGTCTTCCTGGGTCTCCTACCATACAGTCCCTTTTCATTCAGATGCCGACGGATAGTACGGGTTGACACCGTTGTACCCTTGGACTGCAGGGCAGCTTGAACTTGTTTGGATGTTATTGGAGGTTCTTTATCCAACATCCACACAATCTTGCATTGAAATCTCTTGTCAATTTTTCTTTTCCGGCCACATCTAGAGAGGTTAGCCACAGTGCCATGGGCTTTAAACTTCTTGATGACACTGCGCACGGTAGACACAGGAACATTCTGGTCTTTGGAGATGGACTTGTAGCCTTGATATTGCTCATGCTTCCTCACAATTTGGTTTCTCAAGTCCTCAGACAGTTCTTTGGTCTTCTTTCTTTTCTCCATGCTCAATGTGGTACACCCAAGGACACAGGACAGAGGTTGAGTCAACTTTAATCCATGTCAACTGGCTGCAAGTGTGATTTAGTTATTGCCAACACCTGTTAGGTGCCACAGGTAAGTTATAGGTGCTGTTAATTACACAAATTAGAGAAGCATCACATGATTTTTCAAACAGTGCCAATACTTTTGTCCACCCTCTTTGTTATGTTTGGTGTGGAATTATATCCAATTTGGCTTTAGGACAATTCTTTTTGTGTTTTTTCATTTAAGACAAATTAAATGAAGATAATAATACCAAAGAATTTGTGTTTGCAATCATTTTCAGAAAGAAACTGAGTATTATCTGACAGAATTGCAGGGGTGTCAATACTTTTGGCCATGACTGTAGAAGGGTAAATACCTATGCAGAGTGCGACAGCGAGATTACAGGTGACTTGCAGGTGGTATACCGGCCCACCCCGACATGCATTTTGGAGGGTAACTCATTCCTCACAGGGCATGCTCAGAAGTGGAAGACTCGCGTATAAATAATACCACTACCGGACGTTACATCAAACGCTGCAATTATCATAGTGCTGGGTAGCTTCCTGCATGACAGCCGATGCCGGAAACATGTGGGGCCCCACGTGATCAGGCGTTGGATATACAGAGGAAGCCAAAGCCGGTGACAGTGCAGGGATTAAGCGGCGCATGCGTATTGTAAAAAAATGTCCCGGCGGCCATCTTGAATATGGGCAGAACATAGAAAAACAGTATATAAAAAAAGGGTAATAGAAAAACATCTATGTATATGCAACATTGGACCAAACGCATAAAGGGACATAGGATACCACCAAAAGACTCATATTATATTATTATAGATAACAAGTGAAGATGGAAAAAGAATAGAATAGATAAAAAAGTACCATATTATTTATATGTGTGTATGGCCATAAAAGACATCACATGCACATATATGTGAATCACAGATCATACAAAACATGAGAAAATATTTAATACATCTAGATTTTTTTACATGATCATTGAAGATATTAGTACTGTAGGATGTCAAAATAAGGAAATGCCAGACAGACCCTCTGTCACGTTTAGGCGTGCTAAAAATGTTAGAGATTTTCTTAGTCATAGCCACTACACGGGACAGCGGGTGACAAAAAGTAATGTGTATATTACAGTCGTTGCTGTTTAAAGTAGAGATAAATTGCTCAAGGTCGACAGATGTGCCCTGCCAGACAAAGAAAATGTCGTCAATGTACCGCATCCAAGCCACAGGAGCTTTGTGATTTCTGGACTGCCGCACATCTGGATGTGCTCTTCAGTCCACATCCTTTTGTTCTTATTTGGTTTTAATTTTATTTTTATCTCTATAGGTTGCTTCAATCTGCCATTTTGGACGGTTGATATCCTGTAACGCATATGGATTGGAGGATTGGAATTGGATTATGGATACACAGAAGACAAAATTAGGAAAAGTTTGAGTTGCCATAGTATTTATGACGTGTGGCTATTTTTTGCTATGGATTTTGGTGATAGGACGTTCTGTCTATATGAATCTTTTACTGTAGGACCTATATGGTTATATGATAAATTTCTGATAATTATACTATGTGTGCACCCTACAGTACTAATATCTTCAATGATGATGTTAAAAAATATATATGTATTAAATGTTTTCTCATGTTTTGTATGATCTGATTTGTGATTCCCATATATTTGCATGTGATGTCTTTTATGGCCATACACATATGGTACATTTTTTATCTCTCCTATTCATTATCCATCTTCACTTATCTATTATAATATAATATGGGTCTTTTTGGTGGTATCCTATGTCCCTTTATGCGTTTGGTCCAATTTTGCATATATATAGATGTTTTCCTATTGCCCTTTTTTATATACTGTTTTTCTATGTTCTGCCCATATTCAAGATGGCCACCGGGACCTCTTTTTTACAATGCGCAAGCGTTGCTTAATCCCTGCACTGACACTGGCTCTGGCTTCCTCTCTATATCCGATGCCTGATCACGTTGGGCCCCCGCGTGTTTCCAGCATTGGCGGTCATGCAGGAAGCCACCCGGCACTATGATAATTGCGGCGTCTGATGTAACGTCCGGTAGTGGTATTATTTATACGTGAGTCTTCCACTTCTGATCACGCCCCCTGAGGAGTTACCCTCCGAATCGTGCGGTGCGCAGTTATACCACCTGCAAGTCATCTGTAATCTCGCTGTCGCACTCTGCATAGGTATTTATTATTATTTATTTATATAGCGCCATTGATTCCATGGTGCTGTACAAGAGA
Source organism: Dendrobates tinctorius (assembly GCF_039654945.1). Classification (NCBI taxonomy): domain Eukaryota; kingdom Metazoa; phylum Chordata; class Amphibia; order Anura; family Dendrobatidae; genus Dendrobates; species Dendrobates tinctorius. The sequence continues at coordinate 75,463,862 of NW_027361679.1, forward strand.
AGGGGTTACATACAAATTACAGATATCACTTACAGTAAACAAACAAACAATCACAGACTGATATAGAGGGGAGAGAGGACCCTGCCCTTTCGGGCTTACATGCTAGAGGATGGTGGGGAAGGAGACAGTAGGTTGGGAGGTTGCAGCAGCTCCAGTGATGGTGAGGTGGTGGCTCCAGTAGTGGTGAGGGGGCAGCGGGGATTATTATTTATTTATATAGCGCCATTAATTCCGTGGTGCTGTACATGAGAAGGGGGGGATCATTGCAGGCTGTAGGCTTTGATGAAGAGATGGGTTTTCAGGTTCCGTCTGAAGGATCTGAGTGTGGTTGATAGCCGGACGTGTTGGGGCAAAGAATTCCAGAGGATGGGGGATATTCGGGAGAAGTCTTGGAGACAGTTGGGTGAGGAGCGAATAAGTGTGGAGGAGAGAAGGAGGTCTTGGGAGGATCGGAGATTACGTGAGGGAAGATATCGGGAGATTAATTCAGAGATATATAGAGGAGACAGGTTATAAATAGCCTTGTAGGTGAGTATTAGTAATTTGAATTGGATACACTTAGGAAGTGGGAGCCAGTGAAGAGATTTGCAGAGGGGAGAAGCAGAGGAGTAGCGAGGAGAAAGATGAATTAGTCGGGCAGCAGAGTTAAGGATGGACTGGAGAGGTGTGAGGGTGTTAGCAGGGAGGCCACAGAAAAGGATGTTGCAGTAGTCGAGATGGGAGATGATGAGGGCATGCACAAGCATTTTAGTAGAGTGAGGGTTGATGAAGGGATGGATTCTGGAAATATTTTTGAGCTTGAGGCGTCAGGAAGTGGAGAGAGCTTGGATGTGCGGTTTGAAGGACAGGGCAGAGTCAAGGGTTACTCCGAGGCAGCGGACCTCCAGTATCTGGTATTTACCCTTCTACATATAAATGCTGTGATTTGCTTTTGTGACTTTTTGATGCAACTGGTAAAATTTTATTTTTTGCTCTTAGTAGCACCTCACCTTAGTTTGGGGATATTACGAGCATAATTCTATTATGATATATCAGCATTACTAATTTTGTATTTATATGGTGGCTTTTACCGACTCTTGGAAGGATGCTGTTTGGATTTGTACATTTTAACCTATTCCATGCCTTATCCTGATTTTTGCTGATAAAGATTTTTTGATATTTGTAATTTTCTTGGTCCATATGACTGTGCTTCTTTGTGTATGTATATTTACTGTTTTGCAGTTGGTCCTGATTTTTGGTCCTTATTGATACTGGGAGTGACAACTTATGACAATTGATTTTATGCATCACCATCCTAGTATGGTACTATGGGTGATAATTTATTGTCATCAACCTAGTTTAACATGTTTGACATCATTTTTCGTTATATGGGAACAAGTAACACAACACAAAATTCTGTTTATTTATAGGACACATATACAAAAAATTTGCACATAATATTAATAGGATTATTTAACATCCTAGCAGTAAGACCATAATCATAATTATAACAAACACAAAGGGGAATATTTTGTTAGCTATTTTTAAGACTTCTCAACAGTCCCTACCTCCTTTGGTGTAGCTGGAAGGACTTGAACCTTGGGGTTAAGCTGCAGCTGAGCCTGCTTCTTCTGTCTCCTGCTGGCCCTACCTCTTCTGAAAACAGGTATTAAATCATCAGAGGAGACGGGGCTAGCATGAGACAGAGGGAACCTCCGAGCTGAAGTGACCCCAACCAACAGCTGCACTGGATGAGGTAGGGGATCTCCTCCTATTAGCAATATGTTATCACAATGGCTTCTTGTACTTTGCAGTTCTTCCAAAATGTTACAGTTTATAAAGACAATCTAAAATTTAGCAATAATCATAATGGCTACACAGCAATAAAACAAATTACCTATTACAAGGAATATTAGTACTACAAGTTAATACTGCAAAATAGTCAAGAAGTTAAGCCGACAAACTTACAGTAAAGTTTTAATAGAAAATAGACTGTAAATATGTTAATACATTACGATTTTAAGACCCATGCTTTTTCTTCCCATATTGCAGGTACCTAGAAGGATTAGATTTATATCTTTTCATCCTTCTTTCATTTCTATAGTGAAAATCACCCATTGACCTAGAGAAGTATGGCTCCATTGACTAGCATGGAACCTGAAGTGGTCAGCTGCCCTGACTTTCCTGTTCTGGTGATTTCTTGTATTGTAGAACATATTGTCCTACTACTCTGCACTTTGCTATTCCTTTCCTATTACTCCTGGAAATGTAAAAATAAATTATATATATGGTCAAGATTTAACTTGTCAATAGGGCGCATCCTACTGTTTGCACTAAATGGAATGTGGCAGAGTGTGAAAAGATGTACCCTACTGACAAAGGGAATTGCTCATATTACTAAAATACACGTCAGGAAAGATAACCAAGGTTCTTCAAATGCAAAACTAATTGAGGCATAAAATTCGCTGATGGGAAAGAGGCCTTACAGAAATTTTCCAATATAAATACAAGCTAGCAAGGCTATGTGAAATATTATTTGACAAAGTTAAACATTAATACAGCTTTGCTTTTACTGTCTGTATTACGACTGTAAATGCTAAGATTGCACCACTAATATCTCATCTAAGCTTCAGAAGACATTTTGAATCACAGACTTCCAGCAGATAATTTATTAATGCCTCCATCAGCATACTGTAAAAGCTCCAGAAGGTACATTATGACTCACTGACTTGAAATGTATTAACCTTAAAATTACCTGAACCATTGGCCTTTTGTATATGGAAGTATCAGATAATCCCAACAACAGATGGCATCTGTGGCCTGAAGGGACCAGGAAACAAAAAGGGCTTGGCTTTTGACATAAGATGTTATGTTGTAAATGACAGCATCCTACATTCAAGTTCATCAGAACATTAAGATTTTGAAAATGTGGAGCTCAGCAAAATTACCAGAATTGTTACATGACTTTAGAAAAAGGGTATTTTGTGAATTAGTGTAGATTTCATACAGAAGTGATGAATGCATAGATAATTGCTTCCGATATATTGCTATTTTTTCATGATTTTAAAATATTTGACCTAGAGAAGAGAATGCAAAAAAAATCATTGAATACCTTGCAACTCCAGCATCATTGCTACCGGTGGTCCTGAAGTGATAGCGTCCCATCCATAAGTCTAGAGCTGGGCAAAGTGCAGCCTATGGGTCACACCAGCCCCTCTAGCTGTTCCAGCTTGGACCGTGGACTGAGACAGCCCAAGAGTTGAAAACAGTGGCTCAAAGGCAGCACCATATTCTCACCCGCCCACGTCCGGATATCACCGCTATATGCATCCTCATCATCTGAGACAGCAGACACGATGAAGTCTAAAGGCTCATATTGTATATACGGACTATGTTGGGGCTCATACTGCATGTATGTAGGGGGCTATGTGGAGGCTCATACTACAGTGGGTACTATTAAGACCCCTTTAAATTTTTCACTCTTTGTTTCATTGAAGCCATTTAGTAAATTCAAAAAAGTTCATTTTTTCTCATTAATGTACACTCTGCACCCCATCTTACCTGAAAAAAACAGAAATGTAAAAATGTTTGCAAATTTATTAAAAAAGAAAAACTGAAATATCACATGGTCATTAGTATTCAGACCCTATGCTCAGTATTGAGTAGAAGCACCCTTTTGAGCTAGTACAGCCAGGAGTCTTCTTGGGAATGATGCAACAAGTTTTTCACACCTGGATTTGGGGATCTTCTGCCATTCTTCCTTGTATATCCTCTCCAGTTTCGTCAGGTTGGATGGTGAATATTGGTGGACAGCCATTTTTACGTCTCTCCAGAGATGCTCCATTGGAATTAGGTCAGGACTCTGACTGGGCCATTCAAGAATGGTCACAAAGTTGTTCTGAAGCCACTCCTTTGTTATATTAGCCGTGTGCTTAGGGTCATTGTCTTGTTGGAAGGTGAGCTTTCCGCCAAGTCTGAGGTCCAGAGCACTCTGGAAGAGGTTTTCATCAAGGAATCATATCTCCGTACTTGGCCGCATTCATGTTTCTTTCAATTGCAACCAGTTGTCCTGTCCCTGTCACCATGTTTCATTGATGGGATTGTATCGGGTAGGTAATGAGCAGTGCCTGGTTTTCTCCACACATACCACTTAGAATTATCACCAAAACATCTATCTTCATCTCATCAGACCAGAGAATCTTATTTCTCACAGTCTGGGACTCCTTCATGTGTTTTTAGAAAACTTTATGCAGGATTTTATATGTCTTGCACTGAGGAGAGGTTTCCGACGGTCCACTCTGCCATAAAGACCCGACTTGTGGAGGACTGCAGTAATAGTTGACTTTGTGGAACTTTTTCCCATCTCCCTACTGCATCTGAGGAGCTCAGCCACAGTGATCTGAGGGTTCTTCTTTACCTCTCTCACCAAGGTTCTTCTCCCACAATTGGTCAGTTTGGCTTGAAGGCCAGGTCTAGGAAGACTTCTGGTGGTCCCAAACTTCTTCCATTTAAGGATTATGGAGGCCACTGTGCTCTTAGGAACCTTGAGTACTGCAGAAATTCTTTTGTAACCATTGCCAGATCTGTGCCTTGCCACAATTGTCTCTGAGCTCCTTGGCCAGTTCCTTTGACCTCATGATTCACATTTGGTCTGACATGCACTGTGAGCTGTGAGGTCTTATATAGACAGGTGTGTGCCTTTACAAATCAAGTCCTATCAGTTTACTTAAACACAGCTGGACTCCAATGAAGGAGTAGAATCATCGCAAGGAGTATCACAAGGAAATGGACAGCATGTGACTTAAATATGAGTGTCAGAGCAAAGGGTCTGAATACTTATGACCATGTGATATTGCAGTTCTTCTTTTTTAATAAATTTGCAAAAATTTCTACATTTCTGTTTTTTTTCAGTCAAGATGGGGTGCAGAGTGTACATTAATGAGAAAAAAATTAACTTTTTTGAATTTACCAAATGGCTGCAATGAAACAAAGAGTGAAACATTTAAAGCAGTCTGAATACTTTCCGTACCCACTGTATATATAGAGAGGCTTTATAAAGGCCTATACTGTATATAGGGGCAATATGAAGGCTCATACTGTATATAGAGAGTTATGCAGGGGCTCATACTGCACATAGGGAGGCTATTTGAATGCTCATACTGTACAGTATATAGGGAACTATGTGAGGACTCCTACTATATATAGGGTACTATGTGAGGACTCACTGAATGTAGGAGGATATGTGGGGCTCATACTGTATGTAGGGGGCTATTTTGGGGCTCATACTGTATATAGGGGCTATTTTGGGGCTCATACTGTATGTAGCGGGCTATGTTTCGATTCATACCATATATAGGGGGCTGTTTGTGGGCTCATATGACATAAAAGGAGGGTGTCAGTATACTTAATTCTGCTCAATATTAAGTAATACAACTATTATAAAGTAATAATGATAATTAATATATTAATATAGAGCATAATTAACTTCAGCCTATTGGTTCGGCCCTCCACAACAGTCATGGCCTCTCATGTGGCCCCTTTGGAAAATTAATTTCCCATCCATTCATTAGTCGCATGACTGCTACAGCCAATTATTAATTTTACTGGTGATGCTTGTATCTGCAGCATATGACTGCTGAGGCCATTGATTGGCTGCAATAGTTACCTATAGAGATGAGCGACTTTGCCTTTTTTAGGGTCGAGTCGGGTTTCATGAAACCCGACTTTCTCAAAAGTCGAGTCGAACGAAATAGGCCGACTATCGTGAAAAGTCGAAGGTCCGACTGAAACACGAAACCCAAAGCAAGTCAATTTGGAAGAAAAGTCGTCAGGGAGTGGAGGACAGTAAACAAACCTACATGCCGGACCGCTTTTTTAAAGTGCGCGAAATCTCTCTCTCTCGTCATCTCGTTGCCCACTGTGTACGTCCTTGCTCAGTGGCTGAAAAAAGTCACGTGCAAGCATTCTGGGAAATCCGACTTTGGCATTCTTTTTGCCGACTGCATGGCCGACTTCACGCTGTGGTCGGATTTCGGTCGGCGAAAACCCAACTTTCCCATAAGTCGGCGACTTATGAATCCGGCCGACCTGTTTCACTCAACTCTAGTTACCTAAATTATGTTAACACTGAAAGACCAGTTGTGAATGCCAGAGCAGCTGCACTGGAGTAACTGATAGATTATCAATATTACGGTTATTTTAGAGCATTCCCTACTCTACAAAAAATATTTTTTTTTGTTTTTGGAAAACTTCTTTTCTTTTTATTTTATTTAGTACATTTTTATGGTCAATGTCATTTAGTCAGATCATCATTAACTCTATGCATAATTGTTTGACAATTGTAGTAGTATAGCAAAATGCTATATAGACTGATCTAAGGAAAACAGGAGGTTTGGCTCTGTACTGTAAAGTACTGCTAAGTCTGTCTTACTACATCACATTAACATGGATAGCGAGACTTCAACAGCTTATATACATTGGATCAATGTGATTTATGATAGAGTAGTCATTTCCAGGAAGGGCTTGGTCTTAGTGGTGAAGTTTTTGTCAATCTAGTCAAATTTTATCTGTGGATTAGAATCTTCCCTGTCTCTGTCTAGTCCTTTATCAAAAAGTTTAGACATCTGTTCTGACAGCTTGTAAACCAAGGATAATACTTCCACAAAGCCTCTGCCTTAGGTGCTGTGCACTGTACAACATCAATCTGACAATTATGTAGTTCTTCTTCTGTAGATTGTATGTCTACATTGTATGCTACCAGACATGAGGGAATATATTCAAGTGGAACTGAATTATATCGGAATAAATCAAAAAACTGTACTCATCAAAATGCATAATTTTTATAAATTGCTTCTGTGTAGACTGGGTAAAATTAAACTGCCATTATTCTACACCGAAAATGGCCATCGAATCGTTAAAAAACAAAATAAATATTTCTGTTCATCTTATTGCTCATTTCTGCTCTTCACCATCACCAATCTGGTTCATGAGAGTGCTGTAAGTCTCGAGCCTTTCATGCTAGGCCAGGACTTCTGGCTCTAATAAAACCCAAGATGGTTTTGCACATGTGAAAGCAAAATCACGGTACATGTTGTGATGTTATGGAGTTGTGACCTTGCATGATTGTGCAGACACTCCCAGGCATCATCAGAGCTGAAAGTCCCAGCACATCATGAATAGGCCGGCTGATTCGGCGCTTGCAGTGGTGATAAAAAGTCACAACAAAGACCAGAGTGGAGGGGCTAGAGAGCTGAGCAACAAGAACACTGTAAAGATTTTTTTTATTTTTACATCTTAATTTTATTAACTGAAGTGATCTCAGAGCACAGTAAGAAACATTAAATTTGCGAAAAGTATCTCCTCTGCAAAATTGAATTTCCCAGTAGAATCTGTGCAAACAGGCGAACTTAAATTTTGCCTAATACACTCATCTCTATATAGTAGCATCTGATCAGAGGTTCTACATTCTCAGTAGGTTGAAAAACAAAGTAGAAAAACAAAACTTAAAAACAATGTCTGTTAATAGGAAAATGTTTCTAAAATCATATTTTGAACACAGTGTTACTAGAATTACAAATTAAAGCGAACCTGTCACCAGGTTTTGCTGATACGAGTTATGGCCACCACCTTTTAGGGCTTACCTACAGCATTCTTTAATGCTGTAGATAAGCCCCCGATCTGACCTGTAAGAGAAAAAAATAAGTTTTATTATACTCATGCGGGGCGTTCTGGTCCGATGGGTGTCGCAGGTCCTGGTTCGGTGCCTCCCATCTTCTTGCGATGTCACCCGGACCTGCAACACCCATCCGACCGGACCACCCTCCGACTGAGTATAATAAAACTTATTTTTCTTCTCTTGCAGGTCAGATCAGGGGCTTATCTACAGCATTATAGAATGCTGCAGATAAGCCCTGAAAGGCCGTGGCCATAACTCGCATCAGCCAAACCTGGTGACAGGTTTCCTATAAAGCAGGGGTGCTCAACATCATTTTTAGACTGCGGTATGTAATTATATGGGAACTCAAAAATGACTTAACAATCCTTACACATTAGATAGCTGCCAGCTAGTTTGTCCAGTTATTTATTTTACTTACATATCACATCATATTCTACAGCACTTTACACATATCCTCATGACTATTGCCTTTGGGGGCCACATTCTAAGTTTGCGATCAGTATATCTTTTGAGTGAGGGAGGAAACCCACAAAAACAAGGGAGAACAAACAAACTTTTTGCAGATGTTGTCCTTGGTAGGATTTGAACTCAGGACTCAGGAGCTGTAACCGGTGCTAACCACTGAGCCACCATTCTGCCCCTATCACCTTCTTTTTATGCACACTTGGCACAGAGAGTAATTCACTGCCACACACCTCTTTCAGCAGATTATCCATTGAATAAAAAGACTAGAAACAGCCGTCACATGGATCTCAACTGTTTACCAACTGTGTATTTAATTGAAGAATCTGTTTGACAGATATGTCAAAAAATTGCATCCATGGCATACAGTTTCATTCTATTATGACAGTGTAGTAAAGCCAACTACGTTCCACCACTTTGCTACATACAGGTATGCAAGGTTTGTTTTTTCTGACAACATTAGTAAAGAGTACAAACATCTAAATTGTTTATTAATATATAATATTATGGGGTCCAGTTACTGATCCTTGTAGTCTACTAATATGGAGTAAAATGCGTCTATTTGTTCTTTATAAGTTGGTGTTTGCCACTTTTTTATGATGTTTTCTCCTTAGTTTGTATCTCACCTGACATTTCTGTTGAGTGTACACTCAGTAGCTTTAGAATGCTCCAAACTTATTAAAGTGGGTCATGCAGTTTGATCTAGTGATAGCAAAAATTTACCTTGAGGAGAACATTTAAGGTCGGTTTTGCTTGTGACTGCCGAGTTTATCAAAGTGGCACACAATGTTAGGTACATGTTGCACATCTTTAACCCTTTTCTGAAATGCGAATCATATGTTGGATGTGAGCGTATAGAGCATGTTTAAAGGATAAGACTGCTATATAAACGGGGGTGCAAGGTGTATTAAACGCCCTATGACAGCAGTGATTGGAGATAGCTTGGAAAAAGGGATGGAAAAATGAAAACAAAAATAAAATTATCTGAGATAGGAAAGAGTCGGTGAGCAAATTTATTGGAATGGAACTGAATTGCCCCAAATTTTACAAACAAAAAAAATCATGTTTTGTAGTATACGGATTTCTATGATAGTTTTATTCATGTGTAGAGATGGGCGAACCCGAACAATAAAGTTCGGCGTCCGTACCGAACACCTACTGTTCAGGCATGGACAACGAATGCAGACTTCATCAGGAAGTCCATGTTACTGTTTGGGTTTGGCCTCCCGAATATCGAGTGTTTTCCACACTGTCATGTGCATGACAACGCAGCAAACACTGCTTCTGATCGGCTGTAAAATCATTACCGCTGGTCAGACAGCCGCGATTCCCATGCTGTCAAATGAGCCTGCAGCTATGATTGGAGGTATAAAGTTTACCTCCGATCACTGATGTTGGGTGATGAGACTACTGCTCCCATCAGCCTACACCTGCTGTTGCTAGTAACTTCCAGAGCAGTAGAGGCTGATGGGAGTATTCATCAGCCTACACCAGCTGCCTAAAAACAATGAGAGCAGTAGAGGCTGATGGGAGTATTCATCAGCTACCATGAGCACTCTAAATAAATAATTAAATAAAAAAACTGCATGGTTCCCTTGTATTTTTGATAAACAGCCAGGCAAAACTGACAGCTGGGGGCTGCAACTCTCAGCTGTCAGCCTTAGCAAGTTGTTACCAAGAATAGAGGGGTCCCCACACTGGTTTTCTTAATTATTTAATTAAATAATTTTAAAAAACTAAGTAAGGTCCCCCCATTTTTGACAATCAGCCTTACTTAAACCAGACAGCTGGGGGGGATGGTATTCTCAGGGTGATAAGGGGCCATTGATATTAGCCTATTTGATGCACCAATTCTGGCCCTTTGCCCAACTCTTTCCACTTGCCCTGTAGCAGTGGCAATTGGGGTTCATATTTGTGGGGTTAATGTCACCTTTGTATTGTCTGGTGACATCAAGCCCACGCACGGCTTAGTAATGTAGAGCAGGGTTCCCCAACTCCAGTCCTCAAGGCCCACCAACAGATCGTATTTTCAAGATTTCCTTAGTATTGCTCAGGTGATAATTGCTTCACCTGTGCAATACAAAGGAAATCCTGAAAACATGATCTGTTGATGGGCCTTGAGGACTGGAGTTGGGGAACCCTGATGTAGAGGCATGTTTAAGACATCAATCCATAACTAATCCTACTAATCCTATAGTTATTTTGTAAATAAACACATAACCAGAATAAAGTCTTTTAAATGAAAGAATGATACAGACTCCTTTACTGATTCTAAATGAAATCATACTCACATCATCATCCATCCCATTGAAGCCATCGACTCCTGTAATAAAAGAAAAATAAAAAACAACCATATCCCTCACCTGTCTGATGTTTTGTCCCACACAATAATCTATGTCTTGGGATAAATAATATCAACCTGGAAGGTGCCAAGATGCGACCACACCTTATCTCCACCCCAGGCTCCTGAGGCCTTCAGTGTTAATCTGGACTATGTGTTTTGCTAACCATGAGCGGGCAGATATCTGCTGCCACAAGGACTGAGCTTTGTATTACCATTTTATTTTGTTTTCCCATTTTTGCCCAAAGGGCCATGTTTATTTTTGCATAACCATGGTTTATGCAACATATGTAATAAATCAGTGAATATCTTAAAGAGAGTGTTTCTGTGTCTAAATCCGTGTACAGCTGAGTGAACCGACCTACCATAGGCTGCGATACTTCAACCATGTTGTATGACGCAAATAAGCCTTCAGAGAAAATATGAAATAAGAATGCAGTTGGCACTCAGGGTAAGAAGTTGGTGCTACATGGTAGTGTATAGAAACACAATTTGTAGAGTAATTAGGTTAATCACAGCACTCAATTTGCATAATGATAAAAAACGTTTATTAGGAAATCAGCTTATTGGTATCTATATATCCATATGTACATTAAAGGCCTATATTACGGCCCATCCAGGATATTGGCCTTTTTATTAATAGATATACGTATGCTACAACTGATGTCTCCTTAATCAGATGGAGACATCAGCTTTTTTCACCTTTCTATAAAATAAGGAGGCTGTGGCCAAAGTCCTGGATGGGTCAAAATTTAGGCGTATACTGTACATATAGATACCAATAAACACATTTTCTTAAATTGAGGGCCATGGTTAACTACTCTGCTGAATAACTACTGTACAATTTGAGATAATATGACAGAAAAATATTACATGATCAGTGAGCCTATCAATCAATCTGTAGAGATGTTTTTGAACCTGCTTAGAGCCAATATAGTTTCAAACTTTAGGAATGGCATGGCTTATTGGAAAAAGCAGTAATGTATATTTAAAAGTCACAGAATATTTACAAAATCAGAACCCTTTTAATGTAATAATTCATTTACATAGCTTTAAAGCCCATCCCATTCCACATTGAAGTGAAATACACAAACATTTACAAAGCACCTACAACAATGTCATGTTTCTATTGAAAAGCAATAATTAAAGTTGGTGCATATCAGTTCATAGAGCTCGGTCCATTGGCTAGGTCAGTTATCTGTGGCATGACATCACATGTGCCTTATACCACAATGAGGTCATTATGCCAGGCTGGATAATTTTAAAAAAGTGCTGCCAATACTGGGAAATAGGAAAAGGTTCTCAGGGCTATCGTCTATCGTCACTGACATGACCCATGGAACGGGTCCTGCAAAATGATTTACACTAACTCAAGTAATAATGCAAAATATCATCTACCAGAAGGATCAGAAGGATTAACATAAGATAAACATGTTATTATTTTTGTGATTCATCTGTGAGAAGTAAAAGATTTTCCTGGTAAATCCAACTTACATACAGCCATTCCTGCAAAGCACAAGGATGAGTTAACAAAACAGAAAATAAAGAACTTTACTCAAAAGTGAATAATATGTGATTTAGTAATATAGTTAATTCCCAATTCAATGAAACCTGACAATACAAGAAATAATAACTCTACCGAGTATAATGACCTTACTACTTTCATCTTCAATTACCCATCACATTATGAACAACAGATAAAAGCAGACATATCACTTAGCCGATTAAGTTACCAGTTCATAGATGTGCTTTTATATCTGCCACAGGTGTTTGTATTTATCATACTTGCTAATCCTATTTTGGCCCTAAAGTACAAACATTTTTTCCACTCCACAAGCCCTATTTTCTTTTCTTTTGTTCATTAATGCAGCTGTAAAAGGGCTTGTTTTTTGGAAGATAACTAAAAATTGTCAGTAGTACCTTTTGGGGCATATTCAACCTGTTAACTAACTTTTATTGCCTGTTTAGGGAAAGACTAAAAAAATGCAATTCTGTTACTCTACATTTAAGGATTATGTTATTAAAGGGAAGCTGTCACCAGTTGTTTCCCATATAAAACACGGTCAGCACCTGTAAGCACTCTGTTACAGCATAAAAGAATGCTGTTTATATGTCCCCTATGAGGTCTCCATAAAACAAAAAATATCTTTTATTACACTCACCTATGGGGTGGTCAGGTTCAATGGGCGTCACCTGCCTTCATCCGGCGCCTCCTCTCTTCTTGCTCCACGTGGATGATGCATTCTACATCATCACACAGGGTCCTCGGTGTCGCGCTCCTGTGTAGGCACACGTCTCTGCCCTGTGAAGGTCAGAGTAAAGTACTGTAATGTGCATGCATGGGGAAAGGGCAAAGACCATGACACATGCATACTATAATACTTTGCGCTACCCTCAGCAGGGCAGAGAAGTGCACTTGCACAGGAGTGCGTTGCTGAAGGATAATGAGTGAATGATGTAGAACATGTCATCCACACAAAGCAAGAAGAGAGGAGGCACGGATCAAGGCCAGCGACAGCCATTGGACCTGACAGCCCTGTATAAGATTACAATAAAGACTATTTTTGTTTTATGTAGAGTGCATTCAGGACAAGCGTTGACCGTACTCTATATGGGAAAAACTTGGTGACAGGATTCCTTTAACCCCTTCCCAACATGCTCCATATGTATACGGCACCACGGGAGCTGCGTTCCAGCAGCGCGCAGTATATATACAGTGCCACTATTTCCGGTCACTGCACTGCATCGCATAGTGACCGGGTTAAGATGGATGCTGTCTCTGAGAGCAGACCATCTCTGCATGTCGCCCTGGGGTCTGTACCGCCACTCCAGGTCGGTGATCCCTGTGGCTGGTCAATTCTAACCTGCCAATCACAGCAATGTGACAATAAAGTTTGGAAAAAAAATAAAAATAATTTGACATGATGTGACCGGTGCTGTCTGACAAAGCACCAATCAAATCAGTCACAATGGGTGGGGTGATCGCTACATCACATTGCCTGATTGGCGCTGATTGGCTGAACAATAGTTTCTGACGAATCAGCGCAAAGGGGTTAATCTAAAATAGCGATCCCCACTCTGCATGCCATCTTTTCCTCAGAGTTAGTGTGCAGAGTGGTTGTGAGACCCCCTTGTGTTACCTGAGAGAAAAAATCATGCTGGCCAGTGCGATTACCCCTGCAATCTGGGCCTTCTGCCATCTCTTGTGCTGTGCCTCCTGGTACTGTGCTGCGATCTGCCTCCAGCTCCTGTGCTGCAAGCTCTTTGTGTACTGGCTGCTGTGTGTCTGATCTGTGATCACAGCAGCAGTTCCCAATTTCTGTCTCAGTCCCCCATCCACTCCTCCCATTCTCTCTTCTAGCCCCCACTCTCAATTGAATTTTAAGCCCAGCGTTAAGCTTTCGTGCTCTTCCCATGGCCATAGCACTGTGATAAGTAACGTTGCTGATCAGAGTCTGCGCCAAGAGACTTTTCCTTTTTATATTTATAGTAGCGGAAGAAAAAAATAATAGTACCTTGTGCACTGTAGTTTTATAGATAGCGAGATAGCATATTAGAGAAGCGCACGTCACACTGTTAGTGACATCCAATTTTTTTCGAGAAAAAAATAATCGTACAGAGTAGTTTCATTGATACCAAGGTGGCGCATTTGAGTAGCAGACGTCACACTGTTAGTGATGTCCGATTTTTAGCTATTGCATTAGGGGAGCATACATCACATTGTTAGTGACGTCCGTTTTTCTTTTGCAAAAAAAAAAGTAAATTTATCGGTAGGGCATCACTGTAATTTTTGCTATGCAAACCTTTTTTTCCATATGATTTTTCTTTTCATTATTTCTCTCTACTTTTTTTCTCTCTACTTTAAAATAAATAGTACCATTTACATAAGACACACAAAATACATAAGTAAAAGCACCACTCACACACATCCCGATTGTTTTGAAAAAAAATGGTCCATTTGTCACAAAGACGATTCACCAGAGGATGCATGAACTTTCCTCGCCACGGACATGGATTTAGATAGTGAGGAAGATTCCACATTCCTCCTTTTCTCTTCCTCCTCATCTAGTGAGGAAGGACCTTCAGCAAGGCAACCTAGGATCCAGGCATCTCCTACAGCAATCGATCCCATATGGACTGCACCCCCCAAAAATCTTCAGCCTGTTATTCCAGATTTCATCGGCAGCTCAGGAATTCAATTTGAGACCACCGACCTCACTAAAATTGAGTTTTTCAAATTATTTTTCAGAGAGGAAATCATAAATCTTATGGTGGCCCCAACAACTTTGTATGTCCATCAATTTTTCACCCCAAATTCCACATCATCATACGCCAGATGGACCCCTGTAAATGCAGCAGAGATGATGACATTTTGAGGCATTGTACTGCATATGGGCATAGTCAGAAATCCAGAGCTTTGGCTACACTGGAGGACTGATATTCTCTAAAGCACACCAGTATTCCAAATGGCCATAGCAAGGACACGAGTTGATGAGATCCAAATTTTTTTGCATTATAGTGATATTGTGCAGTGTCCTCCCCGAGATGATCCTAACTTTTATTATCTATACAAAATTTATTCAATAGTTAACCACTTCAGCAGAAAATTTGCTGAAATGTACAACCCCCAAAGGGACATAGCTATAAATGAATCTCTGGTTCATTTCAAAGGGAGACTAAAATTCTGACAATACCTGCCCTGTAAGAGGGCCAGGTACAAAATAAAATTGTACAAACTGTGCAAGAGTACCTCAGGCTATACCCATAGATTTAGGGTCATAGATGAGGGTAAGGACACCCAGATTAATCCCCCCTGTCCTTGGAATGAGTGGGAAAATTGTGTGGGAATTGCTGCACCCACTTCAAGACCCTCTCTGTCAGAGGTACAGTTGCATGCGGCACTGTGTGAAGAAATCAGAGATGCATCCCTAAACCGCTATTGGGCAACTGCTGAGAAATGCTGCTGGTGGTCAAGTATAAGAACAAGAGGGATGTCCTTATCTTGACCACAATACACCGTGACAACAGCTCCCTTGTCACTGTCTGAAGTACCACAACACAAATCCCAAAGCCAGATTGTATATTGGATTATAATAAGTACATGGGGTGTGGATCTCTCAGATCAAGTCCTCAATACATACAGTGCCATGCGAAAATCTAAAGTATGGTACAAAAAATTGTCAGTGCACATTGTACAGATGGCACTGTTCAATGCATTTGTGCTGTTCTGATCTGCAGGCAATGTGGGGACCTTCCTTCAGTTTCAGGAGCTAGTCATCAAGGCCCTAATGTTTGGCACTCAAGAAGGTGAGAGTCCAAGTACTTCTGAAACTGTCTGTGCTCCAAACCGTCACTCCTTACCTGCTGAGCCCAAACAGTGGTTTTCCACAACATATAGGGTATCAGCGTACTCAGGGGAAATTACACAATTTTAGGGGTCCATTTTCTCCTGTTATCCTTGTGAAAATAAAAAAAATGGGGAAAAAACACATTTTTTGTGGAAAAAATGTGATTTATTTTATTTTCACAGTTCAATGTTATAAATTTCTGTGAAGCATGTGGGGGTTCAAGGTGCTGCTCACTACACATCTAGATAAGTTCCTTGAGGGATCTAGTTTACAAAATGGGTTCACTTGTGGGGGATTTCCACTGTTTTGGTACAACAGGGGTCTCCAAACGCGATGTGGCATCTGCTCTCGATTCTAGCCAATTTTGCCTTCAAAAAGTCAAACGGTGCTCCTTCCCTTCCAAGACCTGCCGTGTGCCCAAACTGTGATTTTCCCCCACATATGGGGTATCAGCATACTCAGGAGAAATAGCACAAGAATTGTTGTCCATTTTCTCTTGCTACCCTTGTGAAATTGAAAACTTTGGGGCTAAAAGATCATTTTTTGGGGAAAAAATGTGATTTTTTATTTTCATGGCTTAATGTTATAACATTTCTGTGAAGTACCTGGGTGTTCAAGGTGCTCACCACAAATCTATATAGCATACTCAGGATAAATTGCACAAATTTTGCAGTCCATTTTCTCCTGTTATCCTTGTGAAAGTAAAAAAAAAATTAGGGTCTTTCTAAAAAATTATTTTTTGTGAAGCACCTGAAGGGTTAATAATCTTCTTGAATATGATTTTGAGCACCTTTAAAGGTGCAAATTTTAGACTGTTGTCACTTTTGGGTATTTTTTGTCAAAATCATTTTAAATGTGATGTGGTCCCTAAAAGAATTGATTTTGTAAATTTTGTTGTAAAAATCGCTGGTCAAGTTTTAAGCCTTCTAACTTCGTAACAACAAAAATGATGTTTCAAAAATTGTGCTGATGTAAAGTAGACATGTGGGAAATGTTATGTATTAACTAATTTGTTCAACATTACTCTCTGATTTACGGCATAAAAATTAAAAGTTTGAAAATTGCAAAATTTTCTACATTTTTGCCAAATTTCTGATATTTTCACAAATAAACGCAAGACATATCAAACAAATTTTACCACTCCCATGAATTACAATTTGTCTGAGAAAACATTCTCAGAATCAGTTGGAACTGTTGAAGCATTCCAGAGTTATTACCTGATAAATTGAGACTGGTCAGAAATTAAAAAACTGGCCTGGTCAGGAAGGTGGAAACAGGCTTTGGGGTGAAGGGGTTAAGTATGCTGCACAGATAAAATGCTAACTTTATTCTGTGGGTCTGAACGATTGTGGCAATACCAAATTTATGTAGTTATATTTTTGCATAATAATTCCGTTTATAAGAAAATTGATTTGGTATTATTGTCAGATTGTGGGATCTATATGTTTCATATTTTTCAATGAATGGAACTGTGTGAAGATTTTTTGCATGGCAATCTGTATTTTGCATTGGTATCATGTTATGGTAGGGCACACAAAACTTTTGATCACTTTTGATTACACTTATTTAACACCTTTGACAATATATATTTGAAATGTGCCAACTATACTGAACAAAAGCAACACTTTTGATTTTGCTCCCATTTTCCACAAGCTGAACTCAAAGATCTAAGACTTTCTATCTACACAAAAGCCATTTTTCTTTCAAATATTCACAAATTTGAGTAAATCTGTGTTAGTGAGCTGTTCTCCTTTGCTGAGATAATCATCCCCCTCACAGGTGTGGCATATCCAGATGCTGAATAGACAGCGTGATTATTCCACAGGTGTGCTCTAGGCTGGCCACAATAAAAGGCCACTCTAAAATGTGCTGTTTTACAGTAGTTATATTATTGTTCAATGTATTTGATTATTATTTTTTTTTGGTCTCATATTCTAAGCCCTTTAAACCCAGACCTATTTGATGGTTTGTTTTGTGCGGGACAACCTGTAGTTTTTGCTAGCCACACTTGGGTGAAGCTGACTGTGGGGGGAGGGACAAAAACAATACATCTGGAATTTTGTATTATGTTTATGGCATTCAGTGTCCAGTATGGTTGATATATAATTTTATTTTGTGTGTCAATATGATCACAGTGATACTCAGTTTACACTATGGTTCACCGGTTTTGCATATAAAAATTGCTTACAAAATATATTTCCTTTCTTCTAGGTCATGTTCTGAGACCTATAACTTTTATATTTTTTTATTTACATTGCTACGTCAAGGCTTATTTTTTGCATAATAAGCTATAGTTTTTATGTTTACTAGTTTGGCACACATACGACCTCTCGGCTTCTTTTACTTAATAAGAATGGTGAACGAAAACAGCAATTTTGACATCTATATATATATATATATATATACACTCACTGGCCACTTTATTAGGTACACCTGTCCAACTGTGTGTTAAGACTTAATTTCTAATCAGCCAATCACATGGCGGCAACTCAGTGCATTTAGGCATGTAGACATGGTCAAGACAATCTCCTGCAGTTCAAACCGAGCATCAGTATGGGGAAGAAAGGTGATTTGAGTGCCTTTGAACGTGGCATGATTGTTGGTGCCAGAAGGGCTGGTCTGAGAATTTCAGAAACTGCTGATCTACTGGGATTTTCACGCACAACCATCTCTAGGGTTTACAGAGAATGGTCCGAAAAACAAAAAAAATCCAGTGAGCGGCAGTTCTGTGGCCGGAAATGCCATGTTGATGCCAGAGGTCAGAGGAGAATGGGCAGACTGGTTCGAGCTGATAGAAAGGCAACAGTGACTCAAATTGCCACCCGTTACAACCAAGGTAGGCAGAAGAGCATCTCTGAATGCACAGTGCGTCGAACTTTGAGGCAGATGGGCTACAGCAGCAGAAGACCACACTGGGTACCACTCCTCTCAGCTAAGAACAGGAAACTGAGGCTACAATTTGCACAAGCTCATCGAAATTGGACAGTAGAAGATTGGAAAAACGTTGCCTGGTCTGATGAGTCTCGATTTCTGCTGCGACATTCGGATGGTAGGGTCAGAATTTGGCGTAAACAACATGAAAGCATGGATCCATCCTGCCTTGTATCAACGGTTCAGGCTGGTGGTGGTGGTGTCATGGTGTGGGGAATTTTTTCTGGGCACTCTTTGGGCCCCTTGGTACCAATTGAGCATCGTTGCAACGCCACAGCCTACCTGAGTATTGTTGCTGACCATGTCCATCCCTTTATGACCACAATGTACCCAACATCTGATGGCTACTTTCAGCAGGATAATGCGCCATGTCATAAAGCTCGAATCATCTCAGATTGGTTTCTTGAACATGACAATGAGTTCACTGTACTCAAATGGCCTCCTCAGTCACCAGATCTCAATCCAATAGAGCATCTTTGGGATGTGGTGGAACGGGAGATTCGCATCAGGGATGTGCAGCCGACAAATCTGCGCCAACTGTGTGATGCCATCATGTCAATATGGTCCAAAATCTCTGAGGAATGCTTCCAGCACCTTGTTGAATCTCTGCCACGAAGAATTGAGGCAGTTCTGAAGGCAAAAGGGGGTCCAACCCCTTACTAGCATGGTGTACCTAATAAAGTGGCCAGTGAGTGTATATTTATATATATATATATATATATATATACACTGCTCAAAAAAATAAACCAAGATAAAAGTAATAAAAGTAAAACAGTTTTATCCCTCACCTGGACTAGTTTCTCTTGTCTCAAGTATGTTGAAGGTTTCTCATCTTTCATCTCTACATGCCACAATCTGCCCACCTAATCACACTTTCCCACACTTACATGTGGTTAACCTATTACACTACTCTAAAATATGCTAACTAATTCACTATCGCATGCTATTTAGTTAGTGGTTGAATATCAGATTATTCTACATTGTTGTACAAAAATTGTATCAATTTACATCATTTTCAGCCATCCCCAGGTATACAAACATTTTTTTTCTTAATACACATTGTCCTCCAATGGCAGAAAGGATAATAATTATTAGTAACAAAAATAATACATATTTTTCCAGTCCATATATCCATTTGACTAGAGCTGCTGTAACAGACCCGAGCAACAAAGAAAACAGTGCTAATAGTATGCAACAGCATTAAGACCCCCATGCACATTAGACTAAAGCATGTCATTATCGGCAAGATCAGCCGAAAAATTTTATGAGGGTCTCCTTACTCATCCAGAAGAGAGAAGGGTCGGCATGCTATAATTCCAACGGGTGATTCCTTTGTGGAGATAAGCCCCTATCATAAGAGTCTACCTGTGGCTCACTCAAAACACAGGGGTGTGTTGTGAGTTCATTTTTCCCTTCACCATTGAGGTCTGATGAACTCCTTCCTCTAGTGAAGGAAGGTAGTGAGACTGATTACCAAACACCTGGGCAGCTAGATGATGACTGGGTGGCTGGAATTGAGGGCTGGATATAAGGCTGCCGACGCCCTTCTTCCTGGCTGGTGATTTTCCTGCTGGATTCTTGGAGACCAGTCTGATTCCTGCATCTCAAAGCTAAGTTTTTCTGCTCTGCTTTGTACTCTTCAGTTTTGTTTTTGTTTTGCCTTGTTTTTTGGGAGTTCTGCCATCCCCGGCCGGGGGTGAGCTGAATTCAATTTTTGTCTCTGATCTGTTGTTCTTTTGCTCTGTCTTCAGAATATACCTGAGTGCTGATATAGTTTTTTGAAGCCTAGCGACTTCAGGGCCTGTTTTTCCTATCAGTCGGTTGGCTCATTTTGATAGGGTTTTTGCGGATGGCAGACAGCAGCTTTCCTATCCTGTCCTATGTAGTTAGCTTGGGCCCCATCATTTGCTCAACCTATCTTTCTATCTGTGTTAGTGTTTTCATCTTGCTTCACCGTCATTATATGTTGCGGGCTGCCTATTGCTTTGGGGTCTGCTCTGGGGCAGTTTAGTTTTTCTCCTTTCTGTCTTTAGGCTATGTAGTTCTCCGGCTGTGATCGAGGGGTCTAGGGAACCGTAGGAACCCCCCACGGCTACTGCTAGTTGTTGTGGATAGGTTCAGGGGTCTGCAATCCGATAGCTGCCAACCTCTCTGGTTTTCCTGGACTTAGCTGGTATTTTGTTTTTTCCTCCTTCGGTGACTCATCATAACAGAATCACCAGCCATACCGCAGATCCTAGGGTACTCAATAGCAGGAGAGAATTGTAAAAAAAAAAAAAAAGTGTCATAATTTTTTTTTTTTGTGTGCATATTTTTTCCTCTATATCTCTGAGGCCGTAGGGGGAATTTTTCTCTCAATGGAGATTAAGCAATTGTCTGATGTATGGAGCAGCTTGCTGCTGAAGTACGGGGAATTTCCGCCTATCTTGCTCATTCACATGCTGCTGAACCAAAGATTCCTACTCCTGATGTGTTTTTTGGGGATCGGTCTAAATTCTTGAATTTCAAGAATAATTGTAAATTATTTTTTGCCTTGAAGCCTAACTCGTCGGGGAACTCTGCGCAGCAGGTTAAAATTGTCATCTCTTTGCTGCGCGGTGATCCCCAGGATTGGGCGTTTTCTTTGAAACCTGATGATCCTATTCTGAATAATGTGAACGCATTTTTTCAAGCCTTGGGGTTGTTGTATGATGAACCTAATGCTATTGATCAGGCTGAAAAGACCCTGTTGTCATTAAGCCAGGGTCGGGATTCGGCAGAGTTGTACTGTCAAAAATTCTGAAAGTGGGCGGTCCTTACTACCTGGAATGATGGTGCCTTGGCAGCCCTCTTTCGGAAGGGTTTGTCAGAAACTGTAAAAGATACTATGGTGGGATTTCCTGTTCCCTCTGGTCTTGACGATTCTATATCATTAGTCATTCAGGTGGATCGGCGTTTACATGAACGCAAAACTACACGAGAGATGTTGCCACCTGTTGAACAAATGTCTGAACCTATGCAATGTGATAGAGTTTTGTCTAGGGCGCAACGTCAGGAGTTCAGAAGGCTTAATAAGCTGTGTTTTTTTTGTGGAGATGCCTCACATATTATTTCTGTCTGCCCTAAACGAGAGAAACGTTGTGCACACACGTTTTCTGTGGGTGGTGTTCAACCTAAGTTTCTTCTGGCAATTACTCTGATCTGCTCCCTGTCCACATTTTCCGCCAAGGCTTTTGTGGATTCAGGAGCAGCTCTGAACCTGATGGACTTGGATTTTGCTAAACGTTGTGGATTTCCTATGACACCTCTACGGACGCCTATCCCTTTGAGGGGTATTGATGCTACTCCTTTGGCGAAGAATAAACCTCAGTTTTGGACCCAGGTGGTAATGCGGGTCGCCCCAGACCATCAAGAAAATTGCAGATTTTTGGTGTTGCATAATTTGCATGATACCATTGTTCTGGGGTTTCCCTGGTTGCAAATCCATAATCCAGTTCTGGATTGGAAATCTTTGTCTGTGGTGAGTTGGGGTTGTCGGTGTGCCCTTAGTGATGCTCCTGTTTTCTCCACCTCTCCCCAGTCACATAATGTTCCTGACTATTTGGCTGACTTTTATGATGTATTTAGTGAGAATGAGTCTGCGTCTTTGCCTCCTCATAGGAGTTATGACTGTGCAATTGAGCTGAACCCGGGGTGTAAATTCCCCAAGGGTCGGCTTTTCAATTTATCTGTACCCGAGCACGAGGCTATGCGATCCTATATTAAGGAGGCATTGGAGAAGGGTCATATTAGACCATCCTCTTCACCCTTAGGTGCTGGGTTTTTTTTGTGGCTAAAAAGGATGGTTCATTAAGGCCTTGTATTGACTATCGTGCCCTCAACAAAATTACTGTTAAATATCGGTATCCGTTACCCCTGATTTCTGATCTATTCTCCAGAGTTAAAGGTGCTTGCTGGTTTACCAAGCTTGACCTCAGGGGGGCGTATAATCTTATTTGCATTAAGCATGGGGATGAATGGAAGACGGCGTTTAATACTCCGGAGGGACATTTTGAGTACCTAGTGATGCCTTTTGGGCTCGCTAATGCCCCTTCTGTCTTCCAATGCTTCATGAACGATATATTCCGAGACTTTGTGGATAAATTTTTGATTATCTATCTGGATGATATTTTGATCTTCTCCAAGAATTGGGACTCTCATGTGGAACATGTTCGGACTGTGTTCCGGATTTTGAGGGAGAATTCCCTGTATGTCAAGGGATCGAAATGCCTTTTTGGGGTACAGAGGATTTCATTTTTGGGATTTATTTTGTCTCCGTCAACTATTGAAATGGACCCGGCCAAGGTACAGGCCATTTATGATGGGTTTCAGTGCACTTCTTTGAAGGCCCTCCAGAAGTTTTTGGGTTTTGCTAATTTTTATCGGTAATTTATAGCTAATTTTTCTGGTATTGCCAAGCCATTGACGGATTTGACTAGGAAGGGTGCTGATGTGCTGAATTGGTCTCCGGAGGCTGTTTCTTCCTTTCAGGAGCTAAAGCGAAGATTCACTTCTGCTCCGGTTTTGCGGCAACCTGATGTCTCACTCCCGTTTCAGGTGGAGGTGGACGCTTCTGAGATTGGTGCAGGAGCGGTGTTGTCCCAAAAAGATCCTGTGACATCTAAAATGAATCCTTGTGCTTTCTTTTCCCGAAAGTTCTCCCCATCCGAACGTAACTATGATGTGGGAAATCGGGAACTGTTGGCCATGAAATGGGCATTTGAGGAGTGCAGACATTGGTTGGAGGGAGCCAAACACCAAGTCATGGTCCTTACTGACCACAAGAATTTGATTTACCTGGAGTCGGCCAAGCGCTTGAATCCTAGACAGGCTAGGTGGGCCTTGTTTTTCACACGTTTTGATTTTGTGGTCTCTTTTCTTCCGGGCACTAAGAATGTCAAGGCAGACACCCTCTCTAGGAGTTTCCTTGCTGATTCTCCTGTTGTGACTAAGCCTGCTACCATCTTAGGCGAGGGGGTAGTTCTTTCTGCCATCTCGCCCGATTTGAGACGTGCTCTGGAAGAGTTTCAGGAGGACTAACCTGAGCGTTGTCCTAGTGGAAAGTTGTATGTTCCTGACCAGTGGAGGAAGAGAGTGATGTCTGAAGTTCATTGCCCTGCATTGGCTGGTCATCCAGGTATTTTTGGTACTAGAGATCTGGTGAGTCAGTCTTTTTGGTGGCCCGCCTTGTCTCGTGATGTCAGGAATTTTGTGCAGTCCTGTGGGACTTGCTCCCGGTCTAAACCTTGTTCTCGCTCTAGTGGCTTGTTGATGCCTTTGCCGGTGCCCAGGAGGCCATGGACCCATATTTCAATGGATTTTATCTCTGATATGCCTGTCTTTCAGAGAATGACTGTCATTTGGGTGATTTGTGATAGATTCTCTAAGATGGTCCATCTTGTACCATTCCCTAAGTTGCCATCTTCCTCTGAGTTGGTGCCCTTGTTTTTGCAACAGGTGGTTCGCTTGCACGGGATTCCTGAGAACATTGTATCTGACAGAGGAGTTCAGTTTGTGTCTAGATTTTGGAGGACTTTCTGTTCCAAGCTGGGAAGACAGTTGTCCTTCTCCTCTGCGTTTCACCCTCAGACCAATGGGCAGACGGAGAGAACAAACCAGACTTTGGAGTCGTATTTGAGATGTTTTTTTTCTGCCGATCAGGATGATTGGGTTTCATTTTTGCCCTTGGCCGAATTTGCTTTAAATAATAGAGCTAGTTCTGCCACTTTGATGTCACCTTTTTTTTGTAACTTTGATTTTCACCCTCGATTTTCTTCAGGGCAGTTGGAGCCTTCTGCCTGCCCAGGTGTTGACACTGTGGTGGAGAGAATGCACCAGATCTGGGACCAAGTAGTGGATAAGTTGTCTCTCTCCCAGGAAAAGGCCCAGCGGTTTTCCAACCGGCGTAGGACCGTTGGTCCCCAGTTTAAGGTGGGTGATATGGTTTGGTTGTCATCAAAAAATATCGCTATGAAGGTGGCTTCTCCTAAGTTTAAGCCTAGATTTATTGGACCTTACAAGATTTTGGAGATTATTAATCCGGTCTCTTTTCGGTTGGCTCTTCCTGTCACATTTAAAATTCATAATGTGTTTCATAAGTCCTTGTTGAAGAGGTTTGTTGAACCAGTAGTTCCTGTGGTGGCACCTCCTGACCCTATATTGGTTGAAGGTAACATGGAATATGAGGTAGAGAAGATTCTGGATTCCCGTCTGGCTAGACGGAGACTCCAGTATTTGGTTAAGTGGAATGGATATGGTCAGGAGGATAATTCCTGGGTCTCTGCCTCTGATATTCATGCCGAAAGATTGGTGCGTGCCATTCAGTTTTGTTTTTGTTTTGCCTTGTTTTTTGGGAGTTCTGCCATCCCCGGCCGGGGGTGAGCTGAATTCAATTTTTGTCTCTGATCTGTTGTTCTTTTGCTCTGTCTTCAGAATATACCTGAGTGCTGATATAGTCTTTTGAAGCCTAGCGACTTCAGGGCCTGTTTTTCCTATCAGTCGGTTGGCTCATTTTGATAGGGTTTTTGTGGATGGCAGACAGCAGCTTTCCTATCCTGTCCTATGTAGTTAGCTTGGGCCCCATCATTTGCTCAACCTATCTTTCTATCTTTCTATCTGTGTTAGTGTTTTCATCTTGCTTCACCGTCATTATATGTTGGGGGCTGCCTATTGCTTTGGGGTCTGCTCTGGGGCAGTTTAGTTTTTCCCCTTTCTGTCTTTAGGCTATATAGTTCTCCGGCTGTGATCGAGGGGTCTAGGGCACCGTAGGAACCCCCCACGGCTACTGCTAGTTGTTGTGGATAGGTTCAGGGGTCTGTAATCCGATAGCTGCCAACCTCTCTGGGTTTTCTGGACTTAGCTGGTATTTTGTTTTTTCCTCCTTCGGTGACTCATCATAACAGGGGTGCTTGTCTGAACTGAGTGTTCCTATGTATTGAGGATTCAAGGGCGCTCGCAGCAATGTATTCTGTGTGGGGGCTATAGTTCTGGGTTTAGTTAGACCAGACAGCACCATCATATGATGTGATCACTGTGACAAAGAGAGGCAGAGTTGTTACTATGGGCTCAATTCGTGAAGGTTAGCATTGTTCACATTGGTCTTGATGCGTTGTGCTGAAGTCAGACCCTCCCGATTCATGAATAGGTGCACGTCTCTTCATGAATCTGAAGCGTTTACACAGTGGTGTGCGCCTCTGTGCGCTATGCAAGAAATCTCACTCCAGTCAGGTACTGGAGTGAGATTTCTGGTGTAACGAACGCCATAGATTGTCATGAATTAGATGAGCTGTTACTTCCCACCCCCACCATGCTTTGTCCTGCCCCAGCTCCATCTATTTCAGCGAACCAGGGAAAAACTGGTGTGAGGACATCAAAAGTTACAAAATTTTGGTGGAACTAGTTGCACATAAATATTAGAAACTTTTCAAACCTTTTATAGTATACGTCTGGAGTGAAAGCCTTAATGCATTGAGCCTTATTTCCCTTACTGCAAAAACAGAGCTCCCTGACACTTGAGAATGAAGCTTCTTTTCAGGAAACTTCAGGGGAATTTTATTACTGGACAACCCTTTATTAATTAACTCAAAGGGTTGCAAAAAATAAAATAAGCTCATTTGCTCTGAGTGCTGTAACCCCCCCAGTCTCACTTCACACATTTCTTCTGCTCAGACATACTGTATATGTCATTGCTGCAGCCAATCAGCAACCACAGATTGGCTGCAGCAGTCACAGGATATAGTTTATGTAAGCAAACCGATGTGGGATGCATGGTTGTAAAGAGAGGAGGCACACTATTTCAGTAGGTAAGTAAAGATAAGCAGCACACTCTAATAATTAATAAAAGGTTGTCCGGTAGTGGAAAATACCTTTAATGTACATCTTAAAAATAAATTGAAATTAACGTACTGTGTTTTTGTTACAATTTTGTTATTTGAACATTTTTATATAACCGATTAGGCTCCTGATTGAAAAAGCTTTAATTCTTCCAGTACTTGAATGAACTATGCGTTTTTCACCTATGGACTTAATGTACTTAGCTGTCAGTCCATTTTGTTACGCCCACATCAAACTTACATTGACTCATGTCAAAAGCTTATTTCATACCAAACCTACACTGATAAGCAAGCTGGAACATGAAAACTACCATTCAAAATGTACAAAATGGTTAACTGGAGCCTAAATAATACATATTTCATCTGAAAATTTAGATTCTGAATTTGGGTAGAGAGAACATTTTCCACATAGCTATTATTTACATTCAGGTCAGAAGAAAGAACGTTTCATAGCTGGACTTCCTTAAACTTCTTGCCTCAAAGATATATATTATGTATAATAAAAATAGGCTTTAAAGCATAAGAATGATTGCACAATAGTAATAGTATATATACAGTATATATATATAATATATATAATATATATATATACTGCTCAAAAAAATAAAGGTAACACAAACAGCCTGTTGCAAATGGAATAGTGTTCCCTTTATTTTTTTGAGCAGTATACATATATATTGCTCAGTACAAGGTCAGTAAGCCCCATTTTAATCATAATCTCACTGAACAAAACTGAGTTTCATAAAACATTTTTACCCATAACATTAAAGTAAAGTAAATAATATAACTTTTGTTACAAAATCTTCAGTATTACTCAAATTAGTTGATGCAATAATGACTACATTTCACATTAAAAAACTACTCCATCTAGTATTTTGTATGACCTCCATGATTTTCAGGTGTACTAAGGCTAGGTTCACATTTGCGTATGAGTCTGCAGCGTATCGTCCGCAACCGCATGCAAAAACGCATGCAAACACATGCATGCATTTGTGGTTGTGGATGATAGGCAAGTGCTATTTTCCTGGCAAATTTTTGAATTTACACAAGCCACGCCCAGTGGGCGTGTCTTATGCAAACTCTTGCGTACACAGACGCAGAGCGTACACATGTCATTGCATACGCTTGCGTTTCCATAGCCAGTAATGCGTTTTTTTATGCACGTCATCCGCAGTCATCCGCATGCGGATATTTGACGCCACAAAAAATGCAACAAGATGCGTTCGGCGCGCCCACTACATACCGCGAAATGATGCAACTGTACGCAAACGCACCCGAACGCATACAAATGCATGTCCCTGCGTACCCCAGGTTAAAGATAGGTACGCAGGACGTATGTGAATGCATGCACATAAAACGCAGCCGACTAAACCGCAAATGTGGAACCAGCCTTAGGTGTACTCATTTGTGCTGTACACTGTGTATATATATATAAACTCCTCAACGTTAAAATCAACACCAGGAAGGAAAAGTCATGGAAATATGGAAATCACAAGATTGATAGACATGTTAAAGCTGTGGTCCGAAACTAAAAATAATCCTAAATGCCTATCTACTTAAAGAAGGTCTCTCATCAAAGATTTTATCCTCTTCATTAAGGATGAGCAAACCCGAACTGTAAAGTTTGGGGTTCGTAAAGAACACCTGGTGTCCGATACCAAGCTTTAAACACAGACTTTTTTCCAGAAGTTCATTTTTCTGTTTGGGTTCGGTCCTAAATAAAGTTTGTTGAAAGGCTGCAAGATTTTAGACTGTGGGCACTTCTGAAGCCATCACAGTCATGCCGAGTATTGGCATGGCTGTGATTGGCAGGTGAAACACATGACTGTATAAATGCCGCCATTATGCTCTGACTAGGGACAGAGTAAAGTAAATAAATCATTTTTAAAAAAAAAAGACATGTGGTCCCCACTACTTCAATAACTCCCCAAGGAAAAAAGACAGCTGTGAGCTGGTTTTATTATGCTGGGAAGGAGACAAAATCCATGGACCTTCCAAGTCTATTAATATCAGCCCTAGCTGTCTTCTTGCATTTGCTGGATATTAAAAATGGGTGACCCCACACTCCTATTTTAAATAACCAGCTAAGGCAAAGCAGACATCTGATATTAATAGACTGGGGCTGATTTTAATAGACTGGGAAGATCCATCCCAACCTAATAAGACCAGCCATCAGCTGCCCGCAAAATGGCACATCCATTAGATGCACAAATTATTGTGCTTTAGCATCAGCTCTTCCTGACTGCCCTGAGGTGGTGGCAATTGGGGTAATAGTTTTTAGAGTTGATGTCAGCTGTGTTATTTCAGTTGGCATCAAGTTCACGGGTTATTAAAGAAGAGGCGTCTTTAAGCCTCCCCCATTACTAACCCCGTATTTAAAAATAAAAAGACACACAAACAGGAAAAAAAAGTTTATTTCACTTCCCTGGTTTATCCCTTTATCATTAAATAAATAATCCCAGAAGCGCCAACGTAATCCACTGTGGTTTCGACGACATTTAGCGATTCTCTCCTGCAACTTATGGAGCCACTTCTTTCTCTTATTTCACTTCTCTGGTTTATCCCTTAATTAATAAATTAATAATCTTGGAATCTCCAACGTAATCCATAGTTGTTTCCATGTTGTCCAGTGATTCTTTCCTGCAATCTATGGAGCGTTGTTCTGAGAATGATGCCTCATAGGTTACTCGCGGTCATGTCTCAAGAGCGATGACATTCCCAATCAGGAAGAGCCAAGGCTAGTCCCTTCTCTACTGATCACGCATAAGTTGTCAATTCCTCTGCTCAATAGATCTAGTTTTGGTTTTTCAGAATTCATCATTCAAAGAAAATGACCTGGCAACATGATTTACCAGGTCAGTATAATAACGGTGGTACCAAACATGCATAGTTTTCTTTATTATTTAAGCAGTGAAAAAATATTTGGAAATTCACGATAAAACTTTTTTATTGAGTCGCCATTTTTGCCATATTCCGAAACCTGTAATGTTTTCATTTTTCATTCAATAGAGTTGCGTTAGGGCTTGTTTCTTACAAGGCAAGCTGAAGTTTGTATTGATACCATTTTGGGGTATATATGTTTTTATAGCTTACTGTAAAATTTTTTGATGTTTATGAATAACACTGCCATTACCTGCTGGGAAAGATGCGGGCTCAGCTCTGACTAGCCTTAATGGAGGAATGGGTTAAGCAGTAGCCACAGGTCTAGGGCCGTTCCAACTTTGTGAGCCTCCTGGTCGCCTGACACGTCACATGGCTGGTCATTTGATGATAGCACAGATGCACTTTTGATACTAAATTGAAACAATAAAAGGCAAATAAAAAAGAAAAATGTAAACACTTTGAACGAAGCTAGAGAGTGCAGCTTCATTCATTGTGTAGCAGCCACTGTCTGGTACTTCAGAACAGTTCCTATCTGCTACACCTTGAAAAGAGCTGCACTCTGCAGCTCCTCGCCATATGATTTCATTCAGCCACTATTGGAGCATATAACAGCTGATTGATGGTGGTGCCGAATGTCAGACCCCCCCAATCTCATGTTGATGACCTATCCTATGGATATCCTATAAATAGGTCATTACTATGGGGTGCCTTAAGAATTCATATATTTTTCAATATAGTAATGATGTGGTAGAAAGCCATCCCTTTGGATAATAATGAGATAATTTGGCATAAATGGAATTTAGCACCTTAGCAACTGTCACCAAATAAATATTGTGTAAGTGTGGCATCAGTCTATGGAGCCCAGGTGCCAACAATGTAATAAAAATGGCATCCATGATATATGGAGGAGGCTACGTTTGCACTCCATATAGTGATGCCACACTTCCACAACACATGTACGGTGATGGGTGCCAAGGTGCCAAACTACTATTGTGGGGTCATACCCTAATTTTATAGCCCCTCACTTTCGTTTTCTTGAATTCAGAAAGTTTTTATGGAATATGCTCCATTTAATAAAATCTTATGGAGGTACTCTACCCTAGAATTAAAAATTTTAAAGTAAAGCATCTCTCATGTATGGTACACAGTATGGTGGCTCATAGACTCCAAGTATCTCCAGACAGCCTCACTGATTATACATGACGTTTAAAGCAAGCATGGAACAATATGGGACAAAATCCAACTCAAAATTGTTGATTACAAAACACTAAAAAAACTGTGATAATACATGTGTTGAGCATAAAACCCTACAGGCTGTTCTAGAATTGAGAGCTTTAGTTAACTGTAAGTGAATCCATATTTCATGGAAAGTCTACCTCTGAAATGTCACTCAAAATGGCTAATCCACTGGCTGACAAGCTAGAACTTAAATGTGTTATCATTAAATTCTGCCTTGTTAGGAAGCCTTGAGGGCTAAGATTTTGTACACGTTGGTCTCAGATGAAGTTCCCAAGTAAATCAAATAGTAACCTAAAAAAGCAGCCAATGCAAATAGAAAAACTATGTGTAATATTCATATATCACATTATATAGTTGCACAAATATGTTAGTGTTGTAAATCAAAAAAGGAAAATTAAAATGGAAAATGTTATGCTTTTTGCTGACACACTTTTGGATTAAAAAAACAGAAGCAAAGTACTTACTAA
The DNA here is from genome assembly GCF_039654945.1 of Dendrobates tinctorius. NCBI lineage: Eukaryota > Metazoa > Chordata > Amphibia > Anura > Dendrobatidae > Dendrobates > Dendrobates tinctorius. The sequence goes on from NW_027361679.1 coordinate 75,495,037, forward strand.
AGCTGTAGTGTATGAAAGTGACCTTAGAGGGGATGTTGTCTACTGGACAATCCCTTCTCAACTGCTGAATTGGCCCAGATAAATAAAAAAAACACATTCTCAACTCCCGGACTGCCGCTGATCCAGCCTTGTGGGTGCTGTCTCTCCTAGTGGGCAGTGAATGTCTGCTGGAATGGCTTCAGTCTGGCAGGTGAGTATGTGTTTGTTAACTGACCATGACTGCTGAAAAAAAATGTGGAATATTCCAAATATGACTCAATGTCCCTACCATGAGCAATGTAGTTCGGGATCCAAACTGCATCTAGGCCCTCCATATTGGACTATTATCGTAGATGAGGATTATTAATTTATCACTACTTTTCTACTGTTATTTTCAGACCTACAAATAGTAACTATATTAAAGAGTCGTCCTGGAATACTACTGCATGACTCAGTGTCTCCATATAGGTTTTTATTGCAATTTTTGCTTTTGTAATGATATCCCAAAGCAGTAGGGACTCCAATTTAATGCTTTCAGGCTGTTAGTCATTGCATCTCTGTTTCCCACCCGACTGTAGATCATCATTTTGGAGATACTGCAGACTGCATGTATGAACATCTAATGTTACCATTCAGTTTCATTCTGCAGTATTGTGGCTTTATGAAAATCAACAACACACATTTGTGCCAATTCATCAAAGTGTTTACGCCAGCTTCTTGGTTTCTTTGTAAAGTTGTAGAAAATTTTGGCAACAATTTTATGGCAGTCATAGCTAGTTCCACCAAAATGGGTGAAGCATGGGCAGGACAAGGAATGACTGCCGGTCGAATTCATCATAAGTGGCATAACTTGCTATAGAAATGTTCTCCAGTTCCTAAATTAAGTAACATTTTTGAGAAAGCACATGAAGGTGCAAGCAACTTAGAAAATGTGCCGAGTTCAGGTACCGTGCGCCTCTTAATGAATTTGGTGTATCTTATCCCAACACATCTGTCTCAAGAGTGTTACATCCTTCTGGGAGATCTGGGGTTAGGCGAGCTTTACGTACTGTGAATCGCAGATCTTGGATTTAGCTTGTGTGCTTTGTTCCTCATATTGAATGGACTTTGTTTCCATTGACGCTAAAGAGGTGAATGACTCTGTATGCTGTTTAGAGACATGCAGCTCCATCTGACAGCTGCTACTGACCTGCTTGTTTTCTCTCTCTATAAAACATGGCCAGACCTTCTCATCCCTGCCTGTGAATGTTTTAGAGTTCGTAGTTGCTGTTGGAGATTGTTGTCTGCTGCTTTGGGGTGTATGCTTTCTCCATTATCCTATTCCTATTTGGGTGGTACCTTCCTATCCTTCCAATTATTCCTCTCTAACCTTAGTGAGTGTTTTTGTAGTAAGTTGCTTTATGTTACCCTGTTTGTCTTACTTATAAATACACTAAGGGTATGCTTCCACGGTCAGTAAATGCTGTGGGTTTGACGCTGCATTTATCCGCAGCGTCAAACCTGCAGTGGCCAGATGCAGTGTCCCAGGTACAGTTTGAGGCCCCCCCTCCTTACCAAGGACCATCACAGCATGACAACATTCCTTCATTAAAAATTCTGTGTACAATGCCAGTCTAAATAAATCAGCCTCATAGTCCTAAAAAGGAGATTTTGTGGAAAAAAAAACTCTATTTTTAAGCCTGAGACATGTGCATGTAAAAAGTGGGTTTCCATTGCAAAATTCTTATTCTTAATGGTGCTATATAAGCAAGTAAAATATATTAATAATAACATGGGTAAATGGATGGTAATTTTTCTTCACTGCTGTGCTTTCACTCACTATCTGTACAGTTTCTTCAGTGCTATATTACTTTTTATCCCTTTGACTAAAGGCCCCTTTACATTTAGCGATGCACCAGCGATCCTGACCATGATACGACCCGGTCAGGATCGTTGGTGCATCGCTAAATGGTCGCTAGTGAGCTGCCAAACACGCAGATCTCACAGCAGCGTAGTGACGTAGCAGCGGTCATTACTTACCTTTCAGATGCGGCGATCCTGATGTCCTCCGCCCGCATCCACGCATCGTTCGTCGGCGCCAGCAGGAAGCCCAGCAGGAAGCACCCGACGAGAAATGGAGCTGCATGATCTCGCGCGATGAGCGACAGACAGCGGGGGAGCCGGTCGGAGGTAAGTATCACACATAGTGATATTGCCAGCAATATCGCTGCTGCGTAACAAAATCGGTGACGCTTTAGCGATATTGCTAGTGATATCGCTATGTGTAAAGCCCCCTTAAGCTGTGATGTTCCAGATTCACCACAAAATCGCTGCTGCATTACCTGCCTCTTCTTTTCACAGGCTAAGAAAGTCCCTTCTGATTGGCTGTGCTATACCACGAGATAGCTGCAATATGTAAAATGTCAGCAGCAAATTTTGCAAAAATTTACTTATAAATTGTTCAAACTCACCAGGTTTCGCAAATTACTAAAAATTGCAGACAAACTTGCTAAAGGGAACCTGTCACCATGTTTTACTGATATATGATATGGCCGTCACATTTCAGGCCTGATATACAGGATATTCAAGGAAAAGACCATTTATTATACTCACCTGCAGGGTCATGCAGTCCGATAGGTGTCACTAGTCTTGGTCTGGTGCCTCCTTTCTTCTTTAGATGCCTTCCTCCTTCTTGCTTCATGTCTCCCCGGCATCAAACAGTCTCCCTGGCATCACTCTCCCAAATAGGCATACTTCTTTGCCCTGACTAAGTACCGGGGAGACTGTGTGGATGACGTAGGAAGCGTCATTAGCACGAAGCATAGGAGGAGGACGATATCACAAGTAGAAGGGAGGCGCCTGACCAAGACCAGTAACGCCCCTCGGACCAGGCCGCCCGGCAGGTAGGTATAATAAAAGGCCTATTTCTGGACTTGCAGGTCAGGTTGGGGGCAGATATACGGCATTATAGCATGCTGTATATCAGGCATGAAAGGTGGTGGCCATATCTCATATCTGTCAAATCTGGTGAAAAGTAAATTTGCTTATCTCTCATAGATAGACACAATAGGAAGTCGGGAAAGATGAGATCAGAGTTAGGGGAACCAAAAATCCACTCTGCCTGGCCAGTATATTAATAAATGTTAGGGCCACTATATCTTTGCCCTGGATAAAAGTTGCAATTTCTTTTGTGACACAGACCATTGAAGTACCAGTTTAGCAGACCATTTAAGGTCAGATTGATAAATAGTTAGGAAACCATTTTGTGGCTTTAAAGAAAGGAGTTTTGGGAAACATCTAATACCTTTCTTTGATTTACGCAGATCTCCACAGACGAGGACATGCTGTTAAAATGATTAACTTGACTTCTCTTTAGTCTTCATTGCGACAGGTCTGTAAAATGAGAATCATGCTCGTTCCTCAGTAGATACGATGATGATTGCTGGTTTGCCAGCGAAGAGTTTGCAGCAACAATTTTCATTTTGCAAGCCAAAATAAGATAAATATTTTTATATTTGATGATCAGTCACAGATGAAATGATTGTTTGCTGTCTGAAATAAGCACAAAGTAGGCTGTTGGCTTTCATGCCGAACACGTGTCAACCTGTTTGCAAAAGTAAACTTCAGACCAAAGGCAACATTGAAAATCTAATATTAAAAGAAGGGAGAAGACTAATAGACGTATTGACAGAGGCTCTCGCTGCATGTTTTTCCAAATCAGTAAAGATAAAAAACACATACTATGTGAAATACGCAATGACGATTGCTTTGCCTCTTGGCTTTCTAAATTCTTACAGCTATGAATATGAAGCCAGATTACGGTAAGTGAACTCAGATGCCTCTTATCTTTGATAATGGCACTGACTTGACTTGCAATAAGATGCCTTAGTTTATCCCCTAAGTAGTCCAGAAAACAAGAAATGGCTTATAAATAAAGTATTGATTTATTCCAGTAACACTTGTATTTGTACCTGCTAGCCTTCAGCGCATCTCATTCTGTTTGTAGCCAGAGCAGAAGGTCAAAAATAGGGGAGTGGAATTTTCATGACTTTCACCTAAAAAGGCTGTTTTATATCTCCAAAAACGGTGGCGCTTGTCTAAAGGATGTATCTGATTTTGCAGTTTGGCCACTTTAACTTGCACTACACTCCTGGCAGAGGGCAAGATTCATCATTTGCAATATATACTGAAGTCACTTTTCTTATTTTTGGCTTTTGATATTAGCAGATATCAAATTCTTCCAAATGGCACTGTCGGTTAATGAATTTGGCGTAAAATAAAAAAAAAGCTCTTTTTTTGTCTTTAACCAATTTTTGTGACTTTTTCAGCAGCAAAAGTTGCAAATCCTTTAAAAAGTTGCACAAATGCATCAAATTCATAAATGAATAATGAATGAAAAAAGACTTAAAAAAGATAAAGAGAACTTAAAAATTGGCATAAATCGCATAGAGAATAAGTTTCAAATACTAAAGCTGCTAAAAAGGATCAAATTACTCCAGAAAAGTGGAGAAATGGCAATAATGAATCAGGGCCTAAATCTTTCAATCGTATGTTAGACAATTTCATAAACAGTTAAATCTGTATTATGCATTTCCATATTGCCTGTATTCTGTGAATGAAGGAAGATGTGTAGTTGGGTTTTCTATCACTGAACTCCAACCCTTCTACTCCAGTTACAAAATATGGCTGCCATGCAATTGAAGGAACCCGGCATTATATGCGGGGAGCCATTGACTGGGCAACAAAAGGGGAGAGTGGGGGTTTTTTCCTTCCAATTTCCCCAGGGCAAAAAGCAGAAGGAGTTAACAGTTTTCTTACCTTTGAAGTTCGGTGTTTTCTTTGGCTGGTAATCTCCTTCTGATTCTGGGGGAGGGCCCAGAGCGATTATAAATTGAGGGGTTGGAGGGTTTTCAGCCTCTTTGACCCAGGACTCCAAGAGCGGCCCACCCTCCCTCCCTTGGTTTGGTAATGGAATTTCGTTGAAGATGAAAGTCGCAGCAGTGGCGGAAGAGCAAGACTGGGTACATGTGCCGGGAGTCCCGTGACATAACCCCAAAATCTTCCGATGGTTAAATTTTGAGAGCTGCGACCATACCCCTACAACAATGGGTGTTATAATAGAAGAGAGCGGTTGTTAAATGGTTATGCTCCAATAAAAAAGTTTTTCTTTCGCAAATTTTGTGTAAAAGACTGTTTTCTTTGCAATGGGAAAATGGGAAGGAAAGTGTTATAAGGTTTGGACAGTCACATCTGCGTGACAAGGTACGAGGAGGGCATCCATGGGTACATCTCTCTATTTTCTTATACATAGACTAACTCATGAAAAGAGCTAATGCACTTCCATAATAAGTTTAATGTGAAGCTTTACTTTTCCAGATGTGCCATTATTATGAAATACTTACAAGCTTTCAGTCCTATTACACATGAATTATCTTGTGCAATCCAGTACTTTATGGATAAAAAGGAACTCCATGAAATGTATGTACACAGAACTGTGTACCGGAGGTATGATGGCCGGGATTGAAATGCTTTCTTCTACTGTATTTTTACTAATCAAATCACTGAAGGTTTACAGTCAGATTGTGAGAAGCAGAATAATGCCAGATAGGTGGGAAGCAGATCTGCCGTCTCCATAGTATTGTGATGAATCACTGTTTTATGAATGAAAACACATAAGTACCATGTCATTAAACATACCCCAGTGCTCCAACGCTAGGAAAAATTGAATGAATCAGATTTCACGCAGCACATACAACAAAAAGAACAATTGTTGTCATAGTAGTGGGATAGAATGTGATAGGAATGAATGCAGTTATGTGTGTGCATATATACAGTAAATGTATATATATTGTATATATATACATACATATATTACGGCATATTGATATTGGTGATTTTTATATAATTAATTATGGATATAGAAATATTTATAGCATGATTGCACTTTGATAAGTTTTATTATATTTAATAGTATCACTGTTATTATAAATATATAATACTGTTTTATATAAAGTTATGAATAATATGTATGTAATTTATTTACCGTATATACTTGTGTATAAGCCAAGATTTTCAGCCCATTTTTTTGGGCTGAAAGTCCCCCTCTCGGCTTATACATGGGTCATATACCTGGGGGTCGGTGGGGGAGGGGGAGCGGGGGTGTCAGAGATCATACTTACCCGTCTTGGCTCGTTCTCTGCAGCCCCCCGCTTCTCCACTGTCTCCCTTCCTGTCTTCAGCGGTCACGTGGTACCGCTCATTACACTCATGAATATGCGTAAATATTCCTGAAGAGAGGAAGGGAGACAGTGGAGAAGCGGGGCTGCAGAGACTGCGGCAGGATGGGTGAGTATAGCGATATTCACCTGTCCCCCGGTCCATCACTGCTCACCGCTGTCTCTGCTGCATCCTGTGTCAGTGACGTTTAGACAGCAGGGGGCGCGGTGACGTGGTTAGTGTGCACCGCTCCTCTGCTGGCTGAACAGTCACTGACACAAGAAGCGGCAGACAGTGGCGATGGACCCAGGAGAGGTGAGTATGGCTTTTTTTTGCAGCATATGGGGGCATATTCTATGGAACAGCATATGGGGCATATTCTATGGGTCAGCATATGGGGGCATAGTCTATGGAGCAGCATATGGGGGCATAGTCTATGGAGCAGCATATGGGGCATATTCTATGGGGCAGCATATGGGGGCATATTCTATGGAGCAGCATATGGGGGCATAAACTATGGAGCAGCATATGGGGGCATAAACTATGGAGCAGCATATGGGGGCATATTCTATGGAGCAGCATATGGGTGCATATTCTATGGAGCAGCATATGGGGGCATAGTCTATGGATTCCACCCTAGGCTTATACACGAGTCAATAAGTTTTCCCAGTTTTTTGTTGCAAAATTAGCGGGGTCAGCTTATACACGGGTTGGCTTATACACGAGTATATACGGTATTTAATTTTATTTTGCATAATAATCACTTTGTATTATAATAATTATGAATGATATTGCACATAGTTATTGCATTTACCTGTACTATTTCCCCCCCCTTTTTGCACTAAGCACTTTAATAAATTTATGTATAAATTGCTCCAATATTGGTAATATTTGCTCTACCTATTTAATGAGTGCGTTTAAAGGAGCCAGTAACGATTTGTGTCCCTCAGTACTTTGAGGTTACTATTGATTGTAATTAATAGTTTTGTGTCAAATAAATTTTGTCTGATTGATATTTAAGATTTGTTTGGAATTTTTTCTTTTGTGTTCATTCTGTTCACTTCCACCTTTTCAGTGGAGTCTAAGTGGGGCATCTGTTTAATATGAAGAGCTATTTGTAGAAAATATTCTGAGTCTGAGCAGAGGTCTTAACTATTTTTTGTTCACTGCCCTACACTGTATCAAAATATATTGGGCAAGCCAATCTGGTTTCTTGACATCCAACGCCAAGTGCTCACGTCCTGGTTGCTCCCCTTTAGATGAGGTATCAGTCTGAGGCAATGGCACTGTTGGGGAAACATTGTACACTTAGAGAAGATCAGGTTCTTATGGGTCAATGGCATTAAAAAAAACTATGTGGCACCTCACCTCTTGGTAACTGGATCTGATCAATTTATTTAAGTCATCCATCCCAATTTGTGTGGATGGCTGCACTCCAGTGTAAGCTTGACTTGATGGAGCATAACACTAAATTATAATGTTACCATTTAGCATCCATTAAAGGCAAATGAATGTAGTTATTCATAAACATTGCAGCCTAATAGTTCTAATTGCAGCATCAGTTACGTCTTTTTCTAGTGTCTTTAGGCTACAGAAAACATACTGTAGCAGTAAACAAAGAGACTGCTTATCCCATTGCACCATTTTACATTTATTATGTAAAGATTCTGCTGGATTAGAACCTGTCACTTATAAAGCAGCCATGGATTTCCAACCCTGAATGTAAAATCTGTATTTATGAGATTACTATTTGCATACAAATGTTTTAAGGTATACCACCCCAGTGTTTTATGGCTTGCTAAAACTTGTTCACTTTCTATATGAATGCCAACTAACATCATTTATCATAGTATCAAACAAGGTGGTTAACACGCTATTTAAAGCCCGTGTTTCCCAAAAGTGGAACAGACATAGAAAAAAAGAACATTTAGCTAATATATTAAAATCGATACAAGACTAACTGTGCCAAATGGTGTGGTAATGTGATACATAGCAAACATGCACGTAACTACTTTCATAGCTCAGCACACCTACACTGAATGGGGTTTTGCCATTGTTGCCTAATCGCTATCTCTGCATTTCAAAATCAATTTTTTGTTTTTCATCACAACATGAAAGATGAAATGTATTTTTCAAAAACACCATTTTGGGGTACAAATAAATAATGTGATAATTTTTGGATGCAGAGATGGGGTGAATAATCACAGCAACCATGTTTACAAGGATTTCCTCCGGGTTCTCTGGTTTCTTCCCCAACTCCACACATATATAGAATAAAAATTTAGATTGTGAATCCCCATGGGGACAGTGAAAACTATGGCTATAAAGGCCTGTGGAAATTAATGGTGCTATATAATTAAAGCATAATGAATACAGTAATAAATAAATAATTGGGATGTGGTTGTTTTGATTTTTATTTTTACAGCAAGTTATTGCTCTTATTGGTTTTGTCACTGCATTCAGAGAGCTCTTTTGTATAGTTTTCTTGGTGATGTGTAAGCTCTTTTTTACTGTTGGGTGGGTTGTTTGTGATGCAATTTTGGGGAAGTAATGACTTTTTTAATATTTTGTTTTATGATTTGTTTTATGTTAGATATCTAAGCATTACAACACAAGAGGCCTTGGACTGCCATGGGAAACCAATGGCACCCTGCCATTACATTAGAGGGTGGCCTATGACATGATAGAGGGAGCCCCATACCTTTTGTTTAACCATCACAAGCTCTGATCCTGGCTATTAGATCAGGGTGTCAGGATTATATGGGTAGGTGCACACAACCGTCTTCTCCACATCCGAGAAGAACAGTCTGATTATTCTGATCTGAAACTAATCAAAGTGCCATTAGTTCTGCACGCTTGTCGAGAGAAAAATAAAGTTTCCCCATTCTGTCAGTCCAAGAAAATAGGTCTCAAGTTGGATCTCAACCGAGTCCAGTCCCATTTTTTTCCAAAGACCCATAGACTTGCAATGACGATTTTGATCTGATCTGACACTCGGATCAAACTCAGATATGTCACTGATTCTCTCTGCAAACCACTCAGTCAGAGGAAAAAATTGGACATGTACACAGCCCTATAGATTGTTGTAGGGGGGAGGCTGGGATGATGTAGATGTTGTGGCAACATGGAGCGTTGTTATGATGTTTGTAGTTTTATGTATTAATGTTTATATGTGTGTGATAAAAGTAATGTTATCTTTCATCTCTATGGCTGGTGTTGTGTGTTCATTTTTCCTATAGGCTATGCCAAAAACAGCCGTCCCTGGGAATGCAGGAGGTCTGTCTACTAAGGGAACCATACAGTAGATAGAGATACAGTTTGCACTATGGTAGGGATTAGATCGTTAATAGAGTTGAAATTAGCCCACAGATTGGGAGAGGTTAGACCAGCTTTTATAAGAAAATGTTTTTCCCAGTTAGAGTGAGTTCAGAGTTAGTCAGAGTCCAGGTCCAGGACTCAGTCAAGTGCAAATTCAGAGAGAGAGTGGAGTGGAGAATAAAGCTGGACAAGACAGTGTCAGCAGGAGTAAGAAGAGGCAGAGCTTAATGGGTGCTGTTAGGTCAAGTTTCCACACAGCATGAGGACAAATTCTGAGGTTCGTCTGAATACTGGGGCAGTCTTTGGCTTGAGATCCAGAAAGGGTATTGAGAGCCATACCCCTAACCTCTCTGTGAGGAAGATGTCAGTCAGGTCACAGAGAAAGGAAAGGGTGGTGATCTGCAAGGAAGCTGTTGTTCCAGGAGGAGATTACCTAGGACTGGCTAGCACAGTTGAGCTAGGGCCAAGTGGGGCAGAAAGTAGACAAAGCCTGACAGGCCAGTAAACAAAGGAAACATTACTAAAATGGGACTATGTCTTATTCTGTATGCTGCAGCCTAGTGTAACCGAATTGCCAGTAAAATTGAACCTTTCAATCTTGACCCAAGCACTCCTGTCTTGTCTGAAGTCAAGGTCAGATCTGATCCCATGGATGGGGAGGTAGAAGGTACTCCTAAAGGAACAGTGAGTAAAGAGCCAACTCCACCAACCATGCACTCATGACTGACTCCTGTTTAGAAGAGGGGTCTCAGGGCCACGAGAAACTCAGTTCTGGCCTAAAACAAACCAGCTCTATCTCCCCTTGAATATCATATGTACGAGTGCTATCCATGAAAACCACAGATTGCACTCATAGGAAAATGGGATATGTGCACGAGCCCTAAGACAAATGGCCCCCACTAGTATTAGTATAAGCATGATTCCTGTGGTCATGCCTTCACTACAATATAGTAATACAGCTTGATATAAATGCATATTTCACATAACATGCTATTATTTTGCATGGCGGGAAGGTAAATGATAACATGAAAGAGAACAAACCTTTGCTGGGATTTTAAATTTCGCCATATGTTATGCTTTTGATCTGTTTTTAGCAATATAGCATTCAGGATAATTGGTAAAAGAACAATATCAGCATCTACTTCCCATTACAAGTAAAAAGTACCATCAGGCAGAACTTTCTGAAGCTTACTTTGGCATATGCTGAGCTTGAGCTATAACGTTGTTCCCCATTGAACGATGTGAATTTTTCACACAATCCTTTGGTTAACTCTTAAGGTCCCATAATCAATTCAAGAATAGGTACAATATTCTTTATTAGAGTCCTTCCCTGTAACCCTTTGATTTTGAAATTACATATCATTATTTGGTCATCATTTTATTGATCACCATGTGTCTGATGAAACATATGTGACAAGCATGGTGATGAGGGAAAAATTGTTTTGTAGCAGTAGTGTCTTGCTTACAAGGTGTGTCTGTACTCTGAGGATATATTACTGAGACGCACACACACCGTTTCTATGACTAAATGGATACACGCTAATAACATGCCCCGGGCAGCACATATTCCCATAATGAAGTTAAGTAATTGCATTTATAATAGTACATGCTTATAGAGAGTTGCTTTCATGCAACCCTAAATACTAATGATAGACCCCCTCTTTCAGGCACCAAGTGCAATTGGTAATTAACTCTACAATAACCAATGCTATTTGTCTGAAGAAGTCAGAAAACAATTAAGCTTATTGTTAACATTTTTCCCCTTTTAAAAAGGAACCTGTGACTCTTGTTTCAAACCATTTTATGACTTTTGATTATAACAAAAACATTTTTTTATTATTTATTTTAATATTTCCAAAATATAAGCGAGTTGATCCCATTATGACCTCAGCAGAAAGAATTTCCCCTTTCAAGTTAGTCTGGAAGTGAATTGGGGTGTGAAGATGCACTTACAGTTCCTCAGCCTCCAATGCATTCCCTAACTAGTGACACCTTCCCCTGACTGATTGACAAGATGTTTGTTCTGGTTCACTGGCTACTTACCTGTTAATTAGTAAGGGGAGGGTACTGAGACACAGGAAATACAGCGTAAGGCAAAGTAGTTGTAAGTGCATCGTCACGCCCCAATGCATTACAGACAGAACTTCAAAATGAGATTTCTGGCTGTTAAAGCGGCACTTTGGTGTCAAAGAGGGATTGACATTTAAAGGGCTACACAGTTATATGAATGTTATGGAGGTGTAAAAGTTGCTGACGGGTATCCTATTCATAAATCATGTTTAAAGCTCTGTTCACGGTGGTGGTCTTTTCTTATTTTCCGGGTAATATTGAAAGTAATAATAGAGCAGTTTATTGGTGCTTTTCTTATGAGCAAACATACCATTTAGATACTATTTTACATGTTCTTGCCTGTTTTCTTTTTCCTCTTTGTGGGATGAGTCTAGCAATTTCATATATTTTCAGCTAATTCATCAGTTGCGAGTTTTTAAAAAGTCACAAAATTTGGCGCAATTTAACTCCAGTTTCCTCCTGGTATATTTTTGCATACACCAGTATTTTGATGCAATTTTTGCCACAGTATTTTTTTTGTGTCAACTTGTGACTTGTGGCACCAAAAGTCTCAAAACCAGTTCAAGAAAGGAAGGCAGCCTTTGATTTTGCACTAAATTCATAAATGGCTTGGGCCATTTTGATGAATTTGGTGTCAAAAATGGCAACTGATACAATACAAAAAGGAAAATGACTTAAAAAAAAGATGAATCAGGGCCTAAATCTCACTCTTTCAATATTGCTTGTACTTAAAGACGTGCAGAGAGCAGTAAGGTGTACTATGAAAAACTCACTTTTCTGTTCTGCAAATGCCAAAGTAGCAGAGATGAGCAAATATATTCAAGTAGAATTTAATTTTACTCGAATATTACAAAAATAGTAAACTTGCTCTTTACCTACGAAGGTGGTTTGCACGTTAATGACCAGGCCAATTTTTACAATTCTGCCCACTGTCACTTTATGAGTGAATAACTCTGGAACGTTTCAACATATCCAAGTGATTCTGATATTGTTTTTTCGTGATATATGGTACTTCATGATAGCAGTAAAATTCCTTCACTATGACTTGTGTTTATTTGTGAAAAAAAAGGAAATTTGGGGAAAATTTTGAAAATTTCTAAATTTTAAAACTTTGAATTTTCATGCCCTTAAATAACAGAGATATGTCACACAACAAAAGTTAATAAATAACATAATCCCCATGTCTACTGTACATCAGCACCATTTTAGAACCAACATTTTTTTTGATAGTAAGTTATAAGGGTTAAAATTGACCAGAAATTTTTCTATATGATAGAAAATACTGAAAAAGTGACACCATTCTAATAACTGCACCCCTCAAGGTGCTCAAAACCACAGCCAAGAAGTTTATTAACCCTTCAGGTGCTTCACAGGAATGTTTGGAATGTGGGGGAAAAAATTAACATTTAACATAATTTCACAAAAATGTAGTTCAGATCCAATTTTTTTATTTTGACAAGGGTGACAGGAAAAAATGGACCTCAAAATTTGTTGGGTAATTTCTCCTGAGCATGCAGATACCCCATATGAGGAATAAAACCACTGTTTGGGCACCTGACAAAGCTCAAAAGGGAAGGTGCGCCATATGACATTTTGAATGCAAAATTTGCTAGAACAATTGGCGGATACCATGTCACGTTTGGAGAGCCTCTGATGATCCTAAACAATGGAAAACCCTCACAAGTGACCCCATTTTGGAAACTCAAGGAATGTATTTAGATGTATGGTGAGCACCTCGAATCCCCAAGTGCTTCACAGAAGTTTATAACGTTGTGCCATGAAAATAATTAAATTACATTTTCCACACAAAATTTTTATTTTAGCCCCAAATTTTGCATTTTCATAAGGGTAACAGGAGATATTGCACCATACAATTTGTAGTGCAATTTTTCCTGAGTAAGCCGATACCCCATATGAGGGAGAAAACTACTGTTTGGGCTCACGGCAGGGCTCAGAAGAGAAGTAGCGTTTGACTTTTTGAACGTAAAATTTCCTGTAATCATTAGCGGACGTCATGTCCCGTTTTGAGAGCCCCTGATGTGCCTAAACAATGGAAACCACCCACAAGTGACCTCATTTTTGAAACTAGACCCCACAAGGAATGTATGTAGATGTGTGGTGAGTACCTTGAATCCCCAAGTGCTTCACAGAAGTTTTTAACGTTCAGCCGGGAAAATAATATAATCACATTCTCCCCACAAAAGTGCTACTTTAGCCCTAAATTTTGCATTTTCGTAAAGGTAGCAGGAGAAATTTCACCATACAATTTGTTGTGCAGTTTTTCCTGAATATGCCAATACCCCATATGTGGGGGAATACTACTTTTGAGGCACAGTAGAAAAGAGGCTCCATATTGGAGTTCAGATTTTGCTGGAATGGTTTGAGGGAGCCATGTCACATTGGCAGAGCCCCTGAGATACCAGAATAACAGAAACCTCCTATATGTGAACTCATTTTGCAAACTATACTCACCAATGAATTCATCTAGGGGTGCAGTGATCATATTGACACCAAATGTGCCTCACAGAATTTTATACCATTGAGTGGTGAAGAGAATAAATTACACTTTTACCTCTAAAATGTTATTTTAGCTCCAAGTTATTAAATTTTCTAAGGGCTAATATGAATTTTTTCTACAACAAACTGAGGTCCATTTTTTCCTCAGTGCGCCATTACCCTACATGTTATCGGGAAATATTTTTAAGGCACAGTGCAAAGCTTAGAGGGCAAGGAGCGCCAGATTTTACTGTTATGGTTTGCAGATGCCATGACCCACGAGGTGCGAGAACAGCAGAACTCCCCCATAAGTGACCCTATTTTACAAATTACAGCTCTCAATTAATTAATCTAGGGGTGTAAAGATCATATTGACACCATGAGTGTGTCAAAGAATTTTATGCCATTGGGCAGTGAAGACAAAATAACTACATTTTACCATTACAATTTTGTTTCAGCCCCAGATTTTACATTTTCACACAAGAAGTAGATAAAAATGGCACCATAATTTGTCCCACAATTTCTACTGAATGTGGCAATACCCCATAAGTGGCTGTACAGTACTTCTTAGCCATACGGAGAGATTCGGGAGGAATGGAGCACTATTTGCCTCCTGAAGCACAGATTTTTTGCAGCCTCCATATACAGAGCCCCTAATTGCTAGAAGAGCAGATTCCACCCTCAAGTGACCCCATTTTGGAAATTATACCCCTTTGGGAATTTGTCTACAGGTGTAGTGATGATTTTGACTCCATAGGTATTTTCCAGAAACAAGCAGCAATGAATGTTGCAGAGTGAAAATTGCAAACTGCCATTTTTTTGACCAGTATGCTGTAGTGACCAATATGTTGCAGTCACCAGTACGTTAGGCTCAGCCCATGCTTCTGGAGATATGCACCTGTAAGTTAGCCGAGCTCTCATCATTTCAGGAATACCAAACATGTGGACGCTATATGTGGTTTAGGTACACCGTGGGGCTCAGAAGGGAAGGGGGCATTTGGATTTGATAGCGCAGAATTTGTTGAATTTCTTTTGGAGGGCAAGGAGTCATTTCGTTTTTCAAGAGCCTTTGTACTACCAGTAACGTGGAAGCCCCCTATATTTCTGTTAACAGATGACGGACTTGAGTGGGGACTTGCTTTTTTTGTGGATTTAATTATAGCTTTAATTGGAAACATTTTACATAAAGTTTGGGATTACATTTATCCAGCACTCTACGCTGAGCACTTACTTTATAGTTTCGATCTAAGGCTAGTTTCACACTAGCGTTTCCTGGAGCTGCGGAGGGATGCGCATGGCTGCCGCGAAGCTCCGCCCACGGCCGCACGTCCTCCGGTCAGTTCCGCCTATGGGCACATGACGCCCATCTTTAGCATTGGGTAAGCAGGCCATGCGCAGGTATGCATTTGCCAGCGCATGCATCCTTTTGACGGTGCACCAAACGCACCAAAATGCAACATGGTGCGTTTGGTGCAGGTCGGTGCACCGTCAAAAGGACACATGCACCGGCAAATGCATACCTGCGCACGGCCTGCATACCCAATGCTAAAGATAGGGTACGCGGGTCGAATGCAGCGTCATATGCCCATAGGTGGAGCTGACCGGAGGAGGTGCGGCTGTGGGTGGAGCTTCACGGCGGCCGTGTGCATCCCTCCGCAGCTCCAGGAAACGCTAGTGTGAAACTAGCCAAAGTCACAGAGTGATGTGATTCAGATGAAACCCCTGAGGGATCCATTCACTATAATGAGGCAGAAGAGTTACTCTGAACGCCGTCTGGTCTCTGTTCAGCTGTGTCCTTCTTTTCAGAAGTGCACAAAACTGTGGCCAACGGCACTTTTATGCAATCCTAAAAAGATGGACACTGCCGGATCACAGGTCAGACAGCGCCCACAGTGCCTCCATTTGCCTCATTATAGGGAATCTATCGCCAGCAGTTCTTTCTGAATCATGTATTTCAGAGATTTACTCAGAAAGTCCTGTGTAATCGCGCAACGCAGATCACGGGATAAGTGTGCATAGAGCCTTACTGCGATCTTGGGGAGGCAGAATGAAAAAATCAACAGCAGGTGAAGAATTGGTTTTATTTATTTTTTATTCCATTCCTCGTGTGGTATAAGTGATTAGGGGACTTTATTTTTTGGGTTTGTGCATTTACAGCAATACCAGATTTATATTTTTTGTATGTTTGGCTGCTGTCACACACTAAAAATGCTTTATATTGAAAGAAATTGTTTTTGCATCACCATATTTTTCCATATTTTGGCCCACAGTGTCATGTGAGTGTTTGTTTTTTCGGGACGAGAATTGATATAATTTCATTACACAATAAAAACTATTTTATAGAAAAAAATCATTATTTTTGCATTGCTTTACTCTGAGAGCTATAACTTTTTTATTTTTCTGCTAATGGAGCTGTGTGGAAGCTTTTTTTTTGTGGGACATGATGACATTTTCAGCGGTAGGCCGAGGTCACACTACCATAGAATACGGACGAATGCTATGCGAGAAAACATCGGATAACACTCGGACTAGAGTTAATCTATGGGGCATCTCACATCACCGCTTTTTTTCTCAGGTGTATTCTACATTTGTGTAAAATCACAGAATGCTGCGATTGAACGCATATATCGTCCGAGACTCACCAATTCAAGCCTATGGGTGCGAGAAAAAATTGCACAGCACTCAGACCATGCGAGTGCTGTACGATTTTTATGCACCAATGTACTTTCAAAAGCCCGCAATTCATGTGCCGCATACAGTAAAATCACACTGACAAGTTAGAATAGAATAGATAGAATAGATATATGCATATAGAATACATAGGTATATAGATGTCAGTGACACACACACACGTGTGTGTATATATATATATATATATATATATATATATATATATACAGTATATATATGTATTTATAATGCATAGATAGATAGATGAAAAGCTGGCAATTCATCTGCCATGTTCTGTAAAATCACTGTAGTGGCCGACAGGATGGAAGAGATGGATAACAAACAGTAAATACAAATAGAATAGGTAGATATATAGATGTCAGTGACAAATACAATTAGTACAGTGTGTGTGAAAATTACATGTATTTAATAAAAGGTTATACTTAGGGAAAAAATGAAGTAACCAGCAGAGCGAAAGCCGACAGCTGGGGGCAGATGTTTATACGGAAAGGACGGTCCAGCTCAAAAGGGTCAAATCCAAAACATTTTATTTAGATATCCATAAAATAGGTATGCAGAATACAAAAATGCATGAACCCAACCAGAAAACCAGAGGGAAGGTTGAGGAGACACTGTACGCGTTTCGAACGGAAAGTTCTTAAACTCAGTATAGCTCCAAGGGAAGGGGTGTGGGAATATAACTAGCACACACAGGTGGCACCAATAAACATATGCTGCACATTTAAAACCACCAAATACACAATCAATAATGCAACATGAGTTCTTTCCATAAATTCAATCCAGTGGGAACATATGCATCTAGAAGAATAATCCATAAAGCTTCTTTGTCCCGTAGTTGTCTTTCTCTATTTCCTCCACAAATGTGTCTCTTTACCTGTTCAATAGCAAAAACATTGAAAAATGACAAATGTCTATTGTGTGACATAATAAAGTGTTTGGAAGCATGTGATATGCTGCGCACCGTAGGGTTAATAACATCATGGATGTGTTCTCAGACATGTTCCTTTAATTTTCTGATGGTGGAAACTACATATTTTAAATTGCATTGTTTGCATTCTATAATATACACTACATGATCTGTGTTACAATTCAAGTAATCATTAATAAAAAAAACCTTATTGGTTAAACAATTAGAAAAAGACAGCATTTTAGTCGAATGTGAAGAGGTTTTACATAGAAAATGACCGCATCTGAAAAAACCCTTGGTTGCCAGCCAATTTGTTTTAGTGCACTTATTGGATCTAAGAAGACTAGGTGACAGAAAATTACCGAGTGTAGGAGCCCTTTTGGAAACAATTTGAATCCCATTTTCTAGAATTTTGTCCATAGTGTCATCACTTCTGAGTAAATTTAGATTGCGAGATACTATAACTGAGATGGACTTAAAAAAAGTGCTATAAGTAAGCACTAAAGTGGGGCTATTATTTTTAGACCTAGAATTAGATCCAGAATTAGATCTATTTCCTTCATTAAACAAAGATGCATCATGTGAACCTGATTCAACATTTATAAGGGAATCAATGGATTATTTAAAATCTAATCCTTTTAATTTAAAATTTACATTTTTGTTTGCCAGCAAAACTATGTGTTTTTTGGATCTGTGTTTAGTTGGAACACCTTCTTGTAGCATTGCCAGTTCCACTTTCCGAAAAAAAACTGCAGGAAACACCATTCTGCATGCAGACAGTTTCCACCTTAGGCTGGTTTCACATTAGCGCTTTTTAAGCGCACGCACGGCCGGGGGTAGCTCCGCCCCCGAGCCGGCTCTCTGCCCGGCGTGCCCGCCCCTTGCTTGTAGCGCCGCCTCCTAGCGGACAGCGGCGCCTGCGATCGGCGCACCCTATCTTTAGCATAGGGTGCGCAGATCGTGCGCAGGCCATGCGCTAGTTGCGCTTTGACCTGCGCTGCGCACTTTCGACGGTGCGCCGTGCGCGCCAAAATCGAACTTTTCGGATTTTGGCGTGCACGGCGCACCGTCAAAAGTGCGCAGCGCAGGTCAAAGCGCAACTAGCGCACGGCCTGCGCACGATCTGCGCACCCTATGCTAAAGATAGGGTGCGCCGATCGCAGGCGCCGCTGTCCGCTAGGAGGCGGCGCTACAAGCAAGGGGCGGGCACGCCGGGCAGAGAGCCGGCTCGGGGGCGGAGCTACCCCCGGCCGTGCGTGCGCTTAAAAAGCGCTAATGTGAAACCAGCCTAATTCACACTAGCAAATCAATTCCTGTTGGTGAGTTTATTCGAGCAAAACGCAATTGCAGCAATTCTCTCTCCCATGAACAGGAAAGTGTCTGCATTCAGAATAGATTGAGGAATAGCAATTATCCCAAATGGTCTCTTCAAAGAGCGCATAAAATTCTGGAAAACAAACGCATGATTCCCTTATAAATGTTGAACCTGGTTCACATGATGCGTCTTTGTCTAATGAAGAAAATAGATCTAATTCTGGATCTAATTCTAGGTCTAAAAATAATAGCCCTACTTTAGCGCTATTAGGGACGGCGGAACGCACTAAATATAAATAATATGAAGTGCTTTCGCCGCCCGGGGTCCACCGTGCAGTAGGTGTAACAACCGCTGCTGAGTATTGGCAGACTTGCTATATGGCGGTATACTGCGCTTGGGTTAAACGTCACCCGAGGTGCACAGAGCGGACTCTGTTAAACTCACAGAGGTGCTTTAGTATAAATAAAGCATAAATGCCGAGCCTGTTATCTTCACAGGTCTCAGCTGGCGTGCACACATGGCATATGGTCACAGGACACGGCCCAAGGCAGAGGTCGGTGTCCGTCTTGACCTATCGTGCGTGCGGCGTCGCTACCGCGGACGCCAGTAAGTGCTGCTAACTGCAGCGTGGCAGTAACTACTGCCGCTGTACGACAGTGCCGTGAGGCAACACACTATCGTACGCTAGTGTAGCGGTGCGGTATGCACTGTGGCGTATGGCTTACCACTGACTGGAGCTGACTATAACTCTAATTCCCTATCCACATGTGTAATATCAGAGGGAAGGGGTTTCATAATGAGTCAGTCACCAGAATCATACATCTGTCACCATTCACACATAGCAAGTATAGTCTATACTATCACATGGCCGAGCGGCCATACGGGCCTTTTATAACCATGCGCTTCCGGGACCTTCCAGACCTCTGAGATAGGCCAATCAGATCAGGACAAGGACCTGAGCACGTGACCCCGATCTCCACTGGGAGATCGTCTCGTGGGTATGCCCAGTAGCGCAGCGAGAGGACTTAGCCTCTGGAGTGGTTTCCTGCAAAGCAGGTTGCGCTACCATTGCTGGCCCAGAGACGGCAGCCACATCCAGACTCAGAGAGCTGGTCTGAGCAGGGCGCCTGGATTGCTGAGATTGCTGTGCAGGCCCCTGAGTGGTCAGAAAGGAATGGGAGACCGCTGGATGTATGGCTCTGGATTCCTTCTGTGCAGCTGCAGGTATCCGACACCTAACATGAACCTCACTTCGCTCAAAGGCCGCGATGAGGAGCAGAGCGTGGATGTTCTCCACTGGCTCCCAGATCTGAGTCTCTGGACCATGCCCCTTCCAGTCCACCAAATAAAACTTTTTGCCGTGCACAATCCTGCGTCCCACAATGGCGTTATCCTCAAACTCGTCCGAAGACAAGTCTGATGACCCGGCAGATGACTCAGAGAACTGGGCCATGTGAACAGGTTTGAGGAGGGACACATGGAAAACGTCAGAAATGGCTAAATGTGGAGGAAGAGCCAGGCGGTAGACCACCAAGCTGATTCACTCGAGAACCTTAAAAGGTCCGATGTATTGCGGTGCGAACTTGGTGGACTCGGCCCGCAGCTTGATGTTTCGAGCAGAGAGCCACACCAAGTCGCCGGGGGAAAAGGTTGGAGCGGGTCGCCGATGTGTGTCGGCGGATGCCCTCATTCTTTCTTTAGAGGCACGAATAGCATCCTGAGTGCGATCCCAAATGTCGTGAGCCTCCACTGCCCAGTCTGCCACCCTGGAGTCAGTGGAGGACACTGGCATCGGAACAGGGACGCGCGGATGTTGGCCGTAATTTAGAAGGAACGGCGTCTGACCAGTGGAATCAGCCACTGCATTATTCAGGGCAAATTCAGCCCATGGTAGCAAGGATGCCCAGTCATCCTGCCTGGCAGAGACGAAATGCCGCAGGTACGTGACCAAGGCTTGGTTGGCTCTCTCAACCAAGCCGTTCGTCTCGGGATGGTAAGCGGAGGACAGGTTTAGCTCAATGCTAAGTAGGCTGCAGAGCTCCCTCCAAAACTGGGACGCGAACTTTGGGACCTCGATCACTAACAATTTTGTCTGGCATGCCATGCATACGGAATACATGTTTTTTGAACAGTGTGGCAACACCACGAGCGGAAGGCAACCGTGTGAGTGGCACCAGATGAACCATTTTAGAAAAATGGTCGGTGACCACCCAGATCACCGTACTGCCACCAGACTTGGGCAGGCCAACCACAAAATCCATGCCAACCATCTCCCAAGGTCTATACGCCACTGGCAGAGGGTACAATAACCCAGCCGGCCTCTGTCTAGAGGACCTGTTCCGTGCACACGAGACGCATGTATGTATGTATTCCTTAGTGTCTCGAGCCATGTGTGGCCACCAATACGACCTTGCCAGGAGTTCTGTGGTCCGCTTATTGCCAAAGTGACCACCCACCCTGGACACGTGTGCCCAGGCGAGAACCTCCGGCCGTAGCTGAGGCGAGGCACAAAGGTCTTGCCTGGTGGCACTGACTCGAGAGCAACTGGAGCCACGGTCGTAAAGCTCTCCGAAGGGAGAATTAGCTGTGGCACAGCCTCCCCTTCCTCCGCTGAGACCACCGAGCACGAGAGAGCATCCGCACGGACCTTCGTCTCTCCAGAGAGATAGTGCAAGGTGAAGCGAAAGCGGGAGAAGAAGAGCGACCACCTAGCTTGACGAGAGTTCAAGAGCTGGGCCGTTTGTAAATATACCAGATTTTTATGGTCCGTATACACCTGGAAGGGAAACCGGGCTCCCTCCAGGAGATGTCTCCACTCGGAAAAGGCCAACTTCATTGCTAGCAGCTCCCTGTCCCTGATGGAGTAATTCTTCTCCGCCGGTGAGAAGGTCTTAGAGAAGGAGCAGGGATGCTTCTGACCTTGAGCATCCTTCTGGAAAAAGACTGCTCCTGCACTGAAGGAAGAGGCATCTACCTCCAGGATAAACGGTTTATCCACAGTGGGACGGTGTAAGATGGGAGCGCCAGCAAAATAGGATTTTATAGACGAGAAGGCCTTGGAGACCTGTTCAGACCAAGCGTTAGGATTAGACCCTTTTTTGTGAGAGCAACCAAAGGAGCTACCAGTGTGGAGAAGTGAGGTATGAACTGGCGGTAATAGTTGATGAACCCTAGGAAGTGCTGCACCGCTTTGAGTGAGTGTGGTTCCTGCTAGTCCATTACCGCTAGCAGTTTGGCCGGATCCATAGCCAATCCCTGGGCCGAGATGATGTAGCCCAGGAAAGGCAAGGACTCCTGCTCAAACTGGCACTTCTCCAGCTTGGCAAAAAGAGAGTTCGCCCGCAGACGGTCGAAGACCCTCCAGACGTCTCTCCGGTGGGAGGTGAAATCTGGCGAGAAGATGAGGATGTCATCCAGATAGACCACCACCGAGGTGGAGAGCATATCGCGGAAGACGTCGTTGACGAAATCCTGGAAGACAGCAGGCGCATTACAAAGGTCGAAGGGCATGGCCAGATATTTGTAGTGGCCATCCCTGGTATTAAAGGATGTCTTCCACTCGTCTCCTTCGCGAATGCAGATCAGGTTGTACGCCCCCCGTAGATCTAGTTTCGTAAAGATCCGGGCCCCTCGCAACCTGTCAAATAGCTCAGAGATCATAGAATCATAGAATCATAGAATCGTAGAGTTGGAAGGGACCTCCTGGGCCATCTGGTCCAACCCCCTGCTCAAATCAGGATTCGCTAAATCATCCCAGTCAGATGTCTGTCCAGCCTCTGCTTGAAGACTTCCATTGAAGGAGAACTCACCACTTCTCGTGGCAGCCTGTTCCACTCATTAATCACTCTAACTGTCAAAAAGTTTTTTCTAATATCTAATCTGTGTCTCCTCCCATTCAGTTTCATCCCATTGCTTCTAGTCTTTCCTTGTGCAAATGAGAATAAAGTTGATCCTTCTACAATGTGACAGCCCTTTAGATATTTGTAGACAGCTATTAAGTCTCCTCTCAGTCTTCTCTTTTGCAAACTAAACATTCCCAAATCCTGCAACCTTTCCTCATAAGACAGGGTTTGCAGACTGGTCACCATTCTGGTCGCTCTTTTCTGAACTTGCTCCAGTTTGTTGATGTGTTTTTTAAAATGTGGTGCCCAAAACTGGACACAATATTCCAGATGAGGTCTGACCAAAGAGGAGTAAAGAGAAATAATGACTTCACGTGATCTAGACTGTATGCTTCTGTTAATACATCCTAGAACTGCATTTGCCTTTTTTGCTGCTGCATCACACTGTTGACTCATATTCAGTCTGTGATCTATTAGTATACCCAAGTCTTTTTCACATGTGCTGTCACTTAGCCCTATTCCTCCCATTCTGTATATGATTTTTTTCATTTTTATTGCCCAGATGTAGTACTTTGCATTTCTCCCTGTTAAAAACCATTCTGTTAGCTGCTGCCCACTTCTCCAGTTTATTTATATCATTTTGAATCCTCTCTCTCTCTTCTCTAGTGTTAGCTATCCCTCCTAGCTTTGTGTCATCAGCAAATTTAATCAGTTTACCCTCAATTCCTTCATCTAAGTCGTTGATAAAGATGTTCAACAATACAGGGCCCAGGACAGAGCCCTGTGGTACCCCACTTGAGACATTCTTCCAACTGGATGTGCAGCCATTTACGACCACTCTTTGGGTCCGATCACTAAGCCAGTTATGAATCCACCTAACAGTTGCCTTGTCCATTCCATACTTAGTCATTTTTTCAATAAGGATTGTATGAGAGACTTTGTCAAATGCTTTGCTGAAGTCAAGATATACTATATCTACAGCATTTCCTTGATCCACCCAATCAGTGATTCCATCATAGAAGGAAATTAAGTTAGTCTGACATGACTTATTAGTTACAAACCCATGCTGACTCTGTTTAATCACTTCATTCTTATCCAGGTACTGACATACATGTTGTTTAATAATTTGTTCAAAGATCTTTCCTGGTATAGAAGTCAGACTCACCGGCCTATAGTTGCCTGGGTCCACCTTCTTCCCCTTTTTGAAGATAGGAACAACATTTGCTCTTCTCGAGTCTTCTGGGACTTCTCCTGTTCTCCAAGAATTTTCAAAGATTATGGAGAGGGGTTCAAAAATTTCTTCTGCTATCTCCTTCAGTACTCTGGGGTGTAATTCATCTGGACCTGGAGACTTGAATTCATTTAGGTTAGCTAAGTGTTTCCTCACTATCTTTCTGTTTATAGATATCCTGGATTCTTCTATTCCCTTAATAGGACAGTGAAGAACAGTTGATGTTACATTTCCTTTCTGAGAGAAAACAGATGCAAAATAGGAATTTAAAAGTTCAGCCTTCTCAACATCCTGTCTTACCATTTCAGCATTTTCATCCTGTGAAAATCCTATAGCATCTTTGACTTTTGTTTTACTTTTGACATATCCCCAAAATCCTTTATTATTGCTTTTGACATCTCTTGCAAGCCTCAATTCATTTTCAGCTTTAGATAATCTGATTTGTGCCCTGCAGGTTCTGCAGACAGCATTATATTCTTCTTTAGATATGCCTCCTTCTTTCCATTTTATAAACATTTTTTTCTTCCTTTTTAGCATGTGCTTAAGTTCTGTGTTCATCCATCCTGGTTTCCTTAAATGCTTCCTATTCTTCCCTCTTTTCGGAATTGTTAACAACTGTGCTTTGAGAATTTCATTTTTCAAGATTTCCCATCCTTCCTGGACATTTTTGTCTTTAAGGATATCCAACCATTGGATCCCTCCAATTCTCTTTCTGAATCCCTTAAAATCTGCCTTTCTGAAATCTAACCTTGACGTCTGAGTCTTCACAGGTCTTCCGCCTCTAGTTATCCAAAATTCTAAAATAGCATGGTCGCTACCTCCTAGGGTCCCAGCCACTTTTACCTCCTCAACCATTTCCTTCCTGTTTATAAGGATTAGATCCAAGGTAGCAGATCCCCTTGTTTTCTCCCCTACCTTTTGGAAGATAAAGTTGTCAGCAAGAGAGGATAAGAATTTCCTTGACCTGTTAGTTTTGCCTGAGAGAGATTCCCAACAAATGTCTGGATAGTTGAAATCTCCCATGACAACTATGTCATATTTTTTGGAGAACTTGGCCATTTGATGCATAAAGAGTTCATCAATATCTTCAGCTTGCACAGGCGGCCTGTAGTAAATGCCTACAATGGTGTCCTTTCCATTGTTCTGTCCTTGTATTCTTACCCAAACAGTTTCCACAGAACTCCTAGTCTCTGAAGCTTCAATCTCTGTGCAGATATACGCGTTTCTAACATACAATGCGACACCTCCTCCTCGTTTATCAAGTCTGTTTCTTGCAAATAAGTTGTATCCTTCTAGTCTTGTATTCCAATCATGTGTATTGTCCCACCAAGTTTCAGTGATTCCAATGACATCATATTTCTTTTCCTGTGTTAGTAGTTCCAATTCTCCTTGTTTGTTGCCCATGCTTTGTGCATTAGTATAGAAACATTTTAGTTTGTGATAGGTTTCTCTTTCTCCAATATTTTTATTAATTAGATTCATTTGTCTTTGTTCTTCCTTTCCACTTCTAATAGCAGAGTTCTCAATAGCATTCGTCAGGTGTATGGCTTTTTCTGGTCTTTTGCTTCCCTTCCCATGTTGTTCTAGTTTAAAGCTCTTCTTACAAGTGTAGCAAGGCGACTTCCAAATACATGCTTTCCAGTCTTCGTAAGGTGCACCCCATCTCTAGAAAGTAGTCCGTCGTATAAGTAATTCACTCCGTGATCCAGAAATCCAAATCTTTGCTGACGGCACCATCGACGAAGCCAGTTGTTCACTTGCAGAATCTTATTCCACCTCCTTGTTCCATGGCCATCCACTGGGAGGATGGAAGAGAAGACCACCTGCGCTCCCAGTTCTTTCACTTTCTTGCCTAAGTCTTCAACGGGAGAGGGTATTTGTTTTTAACTGTTATGGCGTTGAGATCTCTGTAGTCAATGCAGGGATGTAACTCTCCACTCTTCTTCTGCACGAAGAACCCTGCACCAGCTGGTGCCACCGACTTTCTGATAAAACCTCTAGCCAGGTTCTCCCGGATATATTGAGACATACTCCCTGAGACAGAGGCTGACAGAGGATAAACACAGCCTCTAGGAGGTTCCGTGCCTGGCAGAAGATCTATCGGGCAATCGTAAGGGTGGTGCGTCGGGAGCATCTCCGCAGATATTTTAGAGAGGACGTCCGCGTACTGTTGGTAAGGTTTAGGAAGCGCAGAGAGATCCGCGGGCACTTCAGTGGAAGCTACCTGAACACTGCCCCTCAGGCACCTTCCCTCACAGTCCTTGCTCCAACCCAGTATATTCCATGAAGCCCAATCAATATGAGGGGAGTGACAACGGAGCCAGGGAACTCCGAGAAGCACCTGGTTGATGCCATCTGGCAAAATGAACAAGGACAGAATCTCACGATGAGAGGGTGAGATTGAGAGCCCAACTGGGGCTGTCTGGTGGGTCACCTGAGATGGTAAAGGTGCACCATTAACCACCCTGATGGTCAGAGGTCGGGGCAATAACACCAGTGGAATAGCCTGTTTCTGGGCGAAGGTCGAGGACATAAAGTTCCCCTCAGCCCTGGAATCCATGGTAACCTCTACCTCCCAAGTGGAGGCCCCGCTATCTAAGGTTCCTTGGAATACCGGTTTGGGAGAAAAGGGTATCATATGTGTCTGACCACCACCTACAACCACTGGACGTGATCGTTTTTCCGACCGCAGCGGACACGTGCTAGCCGAGTGACCAAACTGCTGCCACTGGTAACAACGTGCGGAGCTTCGAACCGGACGTGGCTTGGGGCCGGCGAGACACCTCCATAGGTTCGGAGGATGTAAGCTCCTGGGTGGGAGATCTTAGTGGCTCAGTGAAGGTGGGAGCCAAGTTAACCCTTCGTCTGGATTGCGCACGTTCCAGCAGGCGCTCCGTAAACCGGAGATCAATGTGGGTGGAGATGGCAATCACTTCCTCCAGACTTGTGGGGACCTCTCTGGTTGCTAGAGCATCTTTGACATGCTCTGCTAACCCTCTCCAAAACACAGGGATGAGTGCTTTATCAGGCCTCTCTAGTTCGGAAGCCAATGTCCGGAATCGGACTGCATAATGGCTGACCGAGAGAGACCCCTGTGTTAGGGCCAATAATTGGAGAGAGGTGTCGTGCGTGTTCCATGGTCCCAAAAATACCTGCTTCAGAGCCGTGAGGAACTGAGCAGCACCCTGAACCACGGGATCATCACGCTCCCACAATGGCGTAGCCCACTCTAATGCCCTGCCAGATAAAAGAGAAACAATAAACCCCACCTTAGCCTGCTCTGTAGGGAACCATGCAGTAACTCAAGCTGGATAGAGCACTGACTCACGAATCCCCTACAGGTGGCGCTGTCACCCGAAAACTTGTCGGGGAGCGGGAGGCGAGTTATTGTCGGCATAGGCGTGAGTGCGGGCACGTGTGAGACAGCCTCTGTGACAGCCTGAGCAGTGGCTACCGTAGAATTCGCAGCTGAGGTGGAGCTCTCGATAGCCGCCAACCTGCTCTCCAGCTACCAAATGTACCGCTGCAGCTGCTGCAGGTCCGCCATTACTAGCCAGACCCTGGCGATAGTATAATGTTAAGGACGGCGGAACGCACTAAATATAAATAATAGGAAGTGCGTTCGCCGCCCGGGGTCCACCGTGCAGTAGGTGTAACAACCGCTGCTGAGTACTGGCTGACTCACAATATGGCGGTATATTGCGCTCGGGTTAAACGTCACCCGAGGTGCGAGAGAGGACTCTGTTAAACTCACAGAGGCGCTTTAGTATAAATAAAGCATAAACGCCAAGCCTG
The DNA here is from genome assembly GCF_039654945.1 of Dendrobates tinctorius. Taxonomy (NCBI): domain Eukaryota; kingdom Metazoa; phylum Chordata; class Amphibia; order Anura; family Dendrobatidae; genus Dendrobates; species Dendrobates tinctorius. The sequence continues at coordinate 75,522,876 of NW_027361679.1, forward strand.
TTAGCTTCACAGGTCTCAGCTGGCATGCACACATGGTATATGGTCACAGGACACGGCCCAAGGCAGAGGTCGGTGTCCGTCTTGACCTACCATGCGTGCAGCATCGCTACCACGGACGCCAGTAAGTGCTGCTAACTGCAGCGCGGCGGTAACTACTGCCGCTGTACGACAGTGCCGTGAGGCAACACACTATCGGACGCTAGTGTAGCGGTGCGGTATGCACTGTGGCGTATGGCTTGCCACTGACTGGCGCTGACTATAACTCTAATTCCCTATCCACATGCGTAATATCAGAGGGCAGGGGTTTCATAATGAGTCAGTCACCAGAATCATACATCAGTCACCATTCACACATAGCAAGTATAGTCTATACTAGTGCATGGCCGAGCGGCCATGTGGGTCTTTTATAGCCATGCGCTTCCGGGACCTTCCAGACCTCTGAGATGGGCCAATCAGATCAGGACAAGAACCTGAGCACGTGACCACGATCTCCACTGGGAGATCGTCTCGTGGGTATGCCCAGTAGCGCGGCGAGAGGACTTAGCCTCTGGAGTGGTTTCCTGCAAAGCAGGTTGCGCTACCATTGCTGGTCCAGAGATGGCAGCAACATAGAGAGCTGGTCTGAGCAGGGCACCTGGATTGCTGAGATTGCTGTGCAGGCCCCTGAACGGTCAGAAAGGAATGGGAGACTGCTGGATGTATGTCTCTGGATTTCTGCAGTGCAGCTGCTGGAGTCTGATGCCTAACAAGTGCTCACCCTTAGCACTTTTTAAGTCCATCTCAGATATAGTATCCCGCAATCTAAATTTACTGAGAAGTGATGACACTATGGACAAAATTCTAGAAAATGGGATTCAAATTCTTTCCAGAAGGGCTCCTACACTTGGCAATTTTCTGTCACCTAGTCTTCTTAGATCCAATAAGCGTACTAAAACGAATTGGCTGGAAACCAAGTGTTTTTTCAGATGCGGTCATTTTCCATGTAAAACCACTTCACATTTGACTAAAATGCTGTCTTTTTCTAATTGTTTAACCAATAAGGTTTTTTTTATTAATGATTATTTGAATTGTAACAGATCATGTAGTGTATATTATAGAATGCAAACAATGCAATTTAAAATATGTAGGTTCCACCATTAGAAAATTAAAGGAACGTGTCCGAGAACACATCTATGATGTTATTAGCCCTACGGTGCGCAGCATATCCAATGCTTCCAAACATTTTATTATGTCACACAATAGACATTTGTCGTTTTTCAATGTTTTTGCTATTGAACAGGCAAAGAGACACATTCGTGAAGGAAATAGAGAAAGACAACTACGGGACAAAAAAGCTTTATGGATTCTTCTTCTACTGTAGATGCATGTTTTCCCGCTGGATTGAATTTACGGAAAGAACTCATGTTGCGTTATTGATTGTGTTAGTTTTATTTGGTGGTTTTAAATGTGCATCACATGTTAATTGGTGCCACTTGTGTGTACTAGTTATATTCCAACACCCCTTCCCTTGGAGCTATACTGAGTTTAAGAACTTTTCGTTCGAAACGAGTACAGTGTCTCCTCAACCTTCCCTCCGGTTTTCCGGTCGGGTTCATGCCTTTTTGTATTCTGCATACCTATTTTATGGATATCTAAATAAAATGTTTCGGATTTTACCCTTTTGAGCTGGACCGTCCTTTCCATATTTTGTCTACTGCCTGACAGAGCTGTGGCCCATGCTTGAAAGCAACATGGAAGTATAAAGGGTGAGCTGAACACTTTTTTTTCTTGCAGATGTTTATAGCCTGGGAAGGGAGTAATACTCATGGAGCTTCCCAGACTAATAATATCAGCTCGCAACTATATACTTAGCCTTTACTGGCTATTAAAATTGGGAACCCCCAAAAAAAATTATGTGGGTCCCCCTATAATTAATAACCAGCAAAAACTATGCAGACAGCTGCGGGTGAACATTAATGGCCTAGGAAGGGGCCATGGATGCTGCCACACCACTAAAAACATTAGCTCTCAGCCACCCCACAAAAGGCACATCTCTAATATGCGCAATTTGTGGCATTTAGCCTTGCTCTTCTCACTTGCCCTGTAGTGGTGGCAAGTGGGGTAATAGTTGGGGAGGTTGATGTCACCTTTGTATTGTCTGGTGACATCAAGCCCTGAGGTTAGTAATGGAGAAGCATCTACAAGACGCACCCATTACTAACCCCATAGTCACAGAAAACACAGACACCCAGAAAAAGTCCTTTAATTGAAAGAAAGACACAGACTCCTTTAATATTCTAAATTAAACCATACATATGGTCTCGCCCATTCCCTCAATGCCTTTGTCATCTGCAAAAGAGGTAAAAAAACAAACAACAAAATTCCTGACCTTTCCACAGAGATGCTTTTAATCCATTAGTCCCACGACGGGTTCAGCTCTCCTACGTCAAGATGGCAGGCTGCATGGTGCGAACATGCAGCTTATCATCCAGCGGATATACTGAGCACCGTGTGCTCAGTGTCTCTTTGTGAACTGCTATTCCCTGTCTGATGGCACCGCAAGCATGAGAAAGTTCTCCTGCTCATGGTGCCATCTGACAGGTCCTGCGATTTCACACCAACTCACTTCACCTTTCTGATGTCAGCGCTGGCGCTGACATCTCTTAAATTCTCAATTCACAGGCAAAAATCTGTCTTCAATGAATATAGCCTTTCCCATTCCTGAGATAGAAGATTACTGTTGGTGCTATTGAAGTTCTATGGAGACTTAAAACTTATGTCATTTCAGGAAAATTTTCAGCAGAATGTCTGTGTCTGTGTCTGCCTCTACATTCTCTCTCCTCCTCACCACTTCTTTCTCCATAGAATTTTATAAACACCAACAGTTATCTCCTATCTCAGTAAAGGGGAAATCTGTCTTTATTGGATACATTACATTTTGCAGATTTTAGTCATGAATCGACAGTGAAAGATCAATTCAGAAGGAGAGAAAAGATTTCTCTAATGGGATATATCACAAAGTTTCTTATTTCTATCAATACTATTGATTTGTGAAATTTGTGAAATAAAAATTTTAACGATTACTTTTGACGCATACTTAAAAATAATTGAAATGGCATTTTTCTTGTATTTTGGATGTTTGGCAGCCTGTTTACATTGGCTGATATTCGAGAGCAAGAATTCATTTGAACATTCATTTCCCAATTGTCATCTAAATTGGCTTTTACAACTGAAGTATGTCAATCAAGACTGAAGGATGGAGACAGAATGGAGATAGATATCATACATTAAGATTTATCTATACAAGTCCCACTTGTCTCTTCAGAGATAATTATCAGATATGAGCAGCTATTCTCCAGACCCTAGGGCACGATAAATGTAAGATGTAAAAAATAAAAAAAAAACCTTCTACCTTACTGCTGACCTCTCCAGCCTTTCTGTTCCTCATCATCACCCATCCAGTACTCGCCAATATCTTCATATCATTGCCGCGACCAGGACTTCTGGCTCTGAGGCCCAGGATGGTTCTGCGCAAGCGTCTGAAAGGTCATGGCGCTATGATATCACGACATATGCCATGACCATGTGCGCGCATGCGCATAACCATTCTGGGCTTCATCCCTCCTGGTCCTAGTGTCAGATACCTCGAATAAGGTGAATATAAGTATTTACATTATTTTTAACCTTCTGGTGGTTATTTGGCAAATGTTAATCTTTGTAATATTGGAACAGAATTCAATTCCACTCTAATATATTTGCTCATCTCATATAACATTAAAGTGATTTTGTCATTCTTTTCTGCAATTAAAAACAGGTAGGGGTTAGTGATGAGCGAGTATACTCGTTGCTCGGGTCTCTCTGAGCATGCTCGGTTGGTCTCCGAGTATTTTGGCGCTCGGAAATTTAGTTTTGTCGTCTCAGCTGCATGATTTGCGACTGCTAGACAGCTTGAATACATGTGCCTGTTTGTTAGGGAATTCCCACATGCATTCAGCCTGTCTACAAGTCACAAATCATGCAGCTGAGATGATGAAAACTAAATCTCCGAGCACGCCAAAATACTCGGAGGTCACCCGAGCAACGATGCTACTCGCCCATCACTGGTAGGGGTATGTTTGCGAAAAATTATCAAGTCACATATTACGGCATGGTGGCGTATTTAGGATGGTAAAATTTCCTGACATGTTCCCTTTAATTAAAAAGTGAAAAAAGCTTTTATGATTCATCTGTAACCAAGCAGACTCAATGCGGTCTGCATGGGCATTGTAGCTAATAAATATTAGTAGACTCTGCTGTCTAATATTACAATAACAGACTAAAATACATTACTTAGGATATAATTAAAATTAATGAGGAAGCAGAGAGTAGGCAATAAAACCTGCCTAAGAGCGATACCATGCAGAATACTATTGCTCATACACATTAATGTCTACCTTGAAAAAAATAAAATTGTTTTGATCACAATGTCACATCATTTTCCCAGAGGATTAGAAGAATGATGGGCTAGACAGATGATATGACTAATATGAGAATGTTACATCTTTCAACATGAATAAAACTACATGTGTAGGGCAGAGTGGTGTGCACAGATCCTACACTGCGGCACATGGTGACTCTACGGCTGAGTATTATTATGGTAGGACTAGAAAACTGCATAGATTGTTATGTAAAAAATGCTGTCTACCCTTTGCTTTATGGCTTTTATACACAGCAGTCTTATAGTTATGCACAACCTTCAAGTCGCACAAAGTCATAATGCAGCAAGCAGCAGTGTATGGGGTTTCCATGTACCCCAAATTTCACATGGAGACATGCAAAATATCTGTTTTTTGGATTATGAGTGAATGTAATGTAACAAACTGTGCTATGTACCAGAATCCATCTTCAGAAGAAAACAAGACCTCTTCAAAGGTGGAATACCATTTCGTTCCAGCTTGTAGAGCTTGTAGAGCGCCGCTGCAGAGACAGGTAGTGAGGTAGTGATTGAATAGGATTGACGTGAACAGTGAAATCATCTGCTCAAAAGAAGGTGAAGGATGGATCAGATATAAGGGGCCAAACATTGCTATCTTATAGGGCATGTCTCTATAAAGTAGCTGTGTCAGGATGCGGATTGGTATCCTGCACATCTGACCTTGGGAAACTTGTGGAGGAGGCAGCAATGAACAACTACCAGTCAATAAGAGGGAGCTGAACTGTGGAGGTGCATTTTAGAAAGTGGAGGACTAACAGGTGGGAGATGAAGGCTCCTGAACTAGAGCCACAGAGACTGTCAAGTAAAGTTCTACCTGGTGAACATGTCCTCAGTTACTGTATATAATAGGGAACACATTTCCTTAAAGAGGTTGTCTACTACTAGGGCAACTCCTTCTCAATCTGAATGTTTGCCTCCATTAAAATAAAAACGCTTATATTCACTTCCCATGCCAGCGCCGATCCAGTGGTGTTGGTACTCGCATTCTTGGGGCTCACATGCGGTTGTTACAGTATGTTATGAGATCACTGTGACCAATCTGTGCTGGTGTCACTGTCACTGCCTTCAGATGCATAAGTAATCAACAGGAAGTGAAAGCTGCAGCTGGCAGCTCATTTCCTCTTGATTACATATACGTTCAAAGGCGGGGCAGTGACGTCAGCACACAACATCACATGAGTTCCGGGAATGCAAGTGCCAACACCACTGGAATGGTGCCAGCACGGGGGGTAAGTATAAGTATTTTTATTTTACAGGGCACAAACAGGGGGTGACAATGCTATTAAGACTTGCACCAATTAGTAACTCTTACAGACTCCCAGTATGAGTATGTAAAATCTTTTGTGCAGTTTCAGAATACAAAAAATATGTTGTTTTGCATGTAGAAGCAATCCTTTATTGGCTTGATGCAATCTTCTGCAATTTGTAAAATAAAGGTGGACATTTTAGGCAAATTGCAAATTGTTCAAATTCTCAAGTTCAGCAAATTACTAAAAGTTCAGTTTGCGTTGAATTGTTTAAGACATCTCTAGTTGTTACCTACTGTATTCTGTTTCTGTTACAGTCAATTGAATCCTGAATCAGTAATAACCCTCAACTAGAGTTGAACGAATCTCGGGGTCCATACCGTTCAATGCTGAACTCCGAAGACACAAACTTCTTATGGAAGTCCGTTTTACAGTTCAGGAGTCTGGGATAGAGAGACAGTGAGTCAGAGAGATTTTTTTCCAGGTCCAAAGTCAATGGGGTTCAGGTTCAAGTTCAGTTACAGTTCTGGTACCTGAACTGAACTTTGGACTACTGTTTGGTCTGGTACCAGAACTTGAACATTCATAGGTCCGCTCATTCCCACCCTCAACTAATGGTAATAATACTTCCTAATTCATATGTAAAGTTTTTTTAAGCATACACTTTACAGATTTCATCTCATAACTAAATTATGAGGTTGCATGAAACAACACTAAAATCACCATCTAAAGCTTCAATCTGTCTCTAGTGCTGTTAAAATCATATTCATACATTACATTTATTTTGAAGTCACTTTAACCCCTTCCCGATCTGTGACACAGTGTATGCGTCATGAAAGTCAGTGCCAATCCGACCCATGACGCATATGCTGTGTTATGACTTCAAAGCCCCTTGTGGGTCGGGTGACTGGGGTCAATGAACGGTCACCTGACCTGCAGATACAGGGGGCTTTGTACTTCACCACAGGGGACGTGGCTTCACCCCCACGTGGCTATGATCACTCCGATTGGCTGTTAAAATTGAAACAGCCAATCAGAGTGATAGTAATATTACATCAATGAAATTTGATGAAATATTACAAACCAGCCATGGCCGATGCTGCAGTAGCATCGGACATGGCTGGAGACACTGATCCGACCCCCTCACCGGCAATCGGCCCCCCCGCCACTGAATGACAGCGGCGATCTGCCGCCGCTGTCATCATCTGCTCCCACTCCCCTTCCCTTTCCTCCCCGCCAGCTTCCGATCCCCCCTCACCCCCTGGTACCTTCTGAGTGCTCCCAGTGTCCAGCGGTCCTGGATCATGGGTGCCGCCATCTTGGAAAATGGTGGGTGCATGCGCAGTGCGCCCGCTCGAATCTGCGGCTGCAGATTCCATTCATTCATTTTGATCACTCTCACAGTGATCAAAATACAATAAAAAATAAATAAACCCCCTATTTATCACCCCCATAAGTAGACACAGCTAATAAAATAAAAAAATATATATATTTTTATTTTACCATTAGGGTTAGGGTTAGGGTTGGGGTTAGGGTTGGAATTAGGGTTAGGGTGGAATTAGGGTTAGGGTTGCAATTAGGGTTAGGGTGGAATTAGGGTTAGGGCTAGAATTAGGGTAAGGGTTGGAATTAGGGTTAGGGTTGGAATTAGGGTTAGGGGTGGAATTAGGGTTAGGGTTGGGATTAGGGTTAGGGTTGGGATTAGGGTTAAGATTAGGGTTATGGGTGTGTTGGGGTTAGGGTTGCGATTAGGGTTAGACTTGTGGTTAGGGTTGGGATTAGGGTTAGGGGTGTGTTGGGGTTAGGGTCATGGTTAGGGTTGGGATTAGGGTTAGGGATGTGTTGGGGTTAGCGTTGTGGTAAGGGATGTGTTGGGGTTAGGGTTGGAGATAGAATTGAGGGGCTTCCACTGTTTAGGCACATCAGGGGGTCTCCAAACGTGACATGGTGCCACCATTGATACCAGCCAAATGTGCGTTCAAAAAGTCAAATGGTGCTCCCTCTCTTCCAAGCCCCGACATGTGCCCAAACAGTGGTTTACCCCCACATATGGGGTATCAGCGTACTCAGGAAAAATTGCACAACATTTGGGTACTAATTTCTCTTGTTACCCTTGGGAAAATAAAAAATTGGGGGCTAAAAAATTATTTTTGTGGAAAAAAATGATTTTTTTCATTTTCACATCTCTGCGTTATAAACTTCTGTGAAGCACTTGGGGGTTCAAAGTGCTCACCAGACATCTACATAAGTTCCTTGGAAGATCTAGTTTCCAAAATGGGGTCACTTGTGGGGGGTTTCCACTGTTTAGGCACATCAGGGGCTCTGCAAACGTAACGAAGACCGCAGACCATTCCATCAAAGTCTGCATTTCAAAACGTCACTACTTCCATTCCGAGCACTGATGTGTGCCCAAACAATTGTTCCCCCCACATATGGGTTACCTGCGTACTCAGGACAAACTGGACAACAACTTTTGGGGTCCAATTTCTCATTTTACCCTTGTGAAAATAAAAAATTGCGAGCTAAAAAATCATTTTTTAAGGAAAAAAATGATTTTTCATTATCACGGCTCTGCGTTATAATCTTCTGTGAAGCACTTGGTGGTTCCAAGTGCTCACCACACATCTAGGTAAGTTCCTTGGGGGGTCTAGTTTCCAAAATGGGGTCACTTGTGGGGGGTTTCCACAGTTTAGGTACATCAGGGGCTCTGCAAATGTAACATGATGCCCGCAGACCATTCCATCCAAGTCATCATTTCAAAATGGCACTACTTCCCTTCCGAGCCCCGACGTGTGCCCACACAGTGGTCATCCCCCACATATGTGATACCAGCGTACTCAGGACAAACTGGACAACTTTTGGGGTCCAATTTATCCTGTTACCCTTGTGAAAAAAAAATTGTGAGCTAAAAATCATTTTTTTTGAGGAAAAAAATATTTTTTTTGTTTTCACGGCTCTGCGTTATAAACTTCTGTGAAGCACTTGGGGGTTCAAGGTGCTCACCACACATCTAGATAAGTTCCTTGGGTGGTCTAGTTTCCAAAATGAGGTCACATGTTGGGGGTTTCTACTGTTTAGGCACATCAGAGGCTCTGCAAATGTAACATGACACCCGCAGACCATGCCATCAAAGTCAGCATTTCAAAATGTCATTACTTCTCTTCCGAGCCCCGACGCGTGCCCATACAGTGGTTCCCCCCACATATTGGGTACCAGCGTACTCAGGACAAACTGGACAACTTTTGGGGTCCAATTTATCCTGTTACCCTTGTGAAAAAAAAATTGTGAGCTAAAAATCATTTTTTTTGAGGAAAAAAATATTTTTTTTGTTTTCACGGCTCTGCGTTATAAACTTCTGTGAAGCACTTGGGGGTTCAAGGTGCTCACCACACATCTAGATAAGTTCCTTGGGTGGTCTAGTTTCCAAAATGAGGTCACATGTTGGGGGTTTCTACTGTTTAGGCACATCAGAGGCTCTGCAAATGTAACATGACACCCGCAGACCATGCCATCAAAGTCAGCATTTCAAAATGTCATTACTTCTCTTCCGAGCCCCGACGCGTGCCCATACAGTGGTTCCCCCCACATATTGGGTACCAGCGTACTCAGGACAAACTGGACAACTTTTGGGGTCCAATTTATCCTGTTACCCTTGTGAAAAAAAAATTGTGAGCTAAAAATCATTTTTTTTGAGGAAAAAAATATTTTTTTTGTTTTCACGGCTCTGCGTTATAAACTTCTGTGAAGCACTTGGGGGTTCAAGGTGCTCACCACACATCTAGATAAGTTCCTTGGGTGGTCTAGTTTCCAAAATGAGGTCACATGTTGGGGGTTTCTACTGTTTAGGCACATCAGAGGCTCTGCAAATGTAACATGACACCCGCAGACCATGCCATCAAAGTCAGCATTTCAAAATGTCATTACTTCTCTTCCGAGCCCCGACGCGTGCCCATACAGTGGTTCCCCCCACATATTGGGTACCAGCGTACTCAGGACAAACTGTGCAACAACCTTTGTGGTCCTATTTCTCCTTTTACCCTTGTGAAAATAAAAAATTGCAGACTAAATAATATTTTTTCAGGAAAAAAATATTTTTTATTTTCACGGCTCTGAGTTATAAACTTCTGTGAAGCACCTGGGGGTTCCAAGTGCTCAATATGCATCTAGATAAGTTCCTTAGGGGGTCTAGTTTCCAAAATGGGGTCATTTGTTGGGGAGCTCCAAAGTTTAGGCACACAGGGGCTCTCCAAACACGACATGGTGTCCACTAACGATTGGAGCTTATTTTCGTTTCAAAAAGTCAAATGGCGCTCCTTCCCTTCTGAGCCCTACCATGCGCCCAAACAGTGGTTCCCCCCCACATATGGGGTACCAGCATACTCAGGACAAACTGGACAACAGCTTTTGTGGTCCAATTCTCCTGTTAGCCATGTGAAAATAAAAAATAGCGTGCTAAAAATCATTTTTGAGGAAAAAAAATGATTTTTTTATTTTCACTGCTCTGCGTTATAAACTTTTGTGAAGCACTTGAGGGTTCAAAGTGCTCACTACACATCTAGATAAGTTCCTTAAGGGGTCTAGTTTCCATAATGATGTCACTTATAGGGGGCTTTCACTGCTCTCCAAACATGACATGGTGTTCGATAACGATTTGAGGTAATTTTTCTTTCAAAAAGTCAAATGGCGCTCCTTCCCTTCCGCACCCTGCCGTGTTCCCAAACAGTGGTTTATGACCACATATGAGGTATCGGTGTACTCAGGAGAAATTGCCCAACAATTTTTAGGATCGATTTTATCCTGTTGCCCATATCAAAATAAAAAAACTGAGGCTAAAAGAACATTTTTGTGAAAAAAAGTACTTTTTTTACGGATCAATTTGTGAAGCACCTGGGGGTTCAAAGTGATCACTTTGCATCTAGATAAGTTCCTTGGGGGGTCTAGTTTCCAAAATGGGGTCACTTGTGGGGGAGCACCAATGCTTAGGCACACAGGGACTCTCCAAAAGTGACATGGCAACCGCTAAATATTACAGCATATTTTCCATTTAAAAAGTCAAATGGCGCTCCTTCCCTTCTGAGCCCTGCCGTGCGCTCAAACAGCGGTTTATGACCACATATGAGGTATCGTTGTACTCAGGAGAAATTGCCCAACAAATTTTAGGATCCATTTTATCCTGTTGCCCATGTGAAAATGAAAAAAATGATGCTAAAAGAAAATTTTTGTGGGAAAAATTAAAATGTTCATTTTTTCCTTCCACGTTGCTTTTGTTCCTGTGAAGCACCTGAAGAGTTAATAATCTTCTAGAATGTAGTTTTGAGTAGCTTGAGGGGTGCAGTTTTTAGAATGGTGTCACTTTTGGGTATTTTCTGCCATATAGACCCCTCAAAGTGACTTCAAATGTCAGGTGGGCCCTAAAAAAATGGTTTTGTAAATTTTGTTGTAAAAATGAGAAATCGCTGGTCAACTTTTAACCCTTATTATAACTTCCTTCCAAAAAAATGTGTTTCCAAAATTGTGCTGTTGTAAAGTAGACATGTGGGAAATGTTATTTAGTAACTATTTTGTGTCACATAACTCTCTGGTTTAACAGAATAAAAATTCAAAATTTAAAAATTGCAAAATTTTCAAAATTTTCACCAAATTTCTGATTTTTTCACAAATAAATGCAAAAATTATCGGCCTAAATTTACCTCTAACATGAAGCCCAATATGTCACGAAAAAAAATCTCAGAATCGCTAGGATGCGTTGAAGTGTTCCAGAGTTATTACCTCATAAAGGGACACTGGTCAGAATTGCAAAAAATGGCCAGGTCATTAAGGTCAAAATAGGCTGGGTCATGAAGGGGTTAAAATTGATACCTTTGGTTCCTATGTATATGTAACATGGCACGGGGTGGTAGCCATGGGCGAGGTACATGTTACATGAAGGTTGGGGACCTGGCTGGGTGTGTGGAGTTGTGCTGTGAAGGCGCTACACCTGTGCAGGCTACATGTAACCAATTACACTAGTCTGCCAAGACCTGATGTTAACCAGTTCATGAAAGGAAACCACCAGTTTTTAACAAACAAAACTTTACTAAATAGCCATTGCATGGCAACTACAATCCCTGGCAAAAAATTATGTAATCACCGGCCTTGGAGGATGTTCATTCAGTTGTTTCATTTTGTAGAAAAAAAGCAGATCACAGACATGGCACACAACTAAAGTCATTTCAAATTGCAACTTTGTGGCTTTAAAAAACTCTAAGGCTTTGTGCACACGTAGCGTTTTTGCGGGGTTTTTTATGCTCGGAATTGCCGTGAAAATGCAAAAAAAAAGGATCCCATGAAATCCTATGGGCTTCCGCAATGCTGTGCTAATGCTGCGCATTTTTCCGATGAGAAATCGCATAGCGGAAAAATCCGCAGCATGCTCATTCTTTTCGCGGAATTGCGGCGATTCCGCACCCATAGGATTGCATTGCAACCAGGGGAAGAGTCTTGAGGAGATCATTTGCATATTCCCAGTGCCTTCTGGGATAAGTGAAGAGTCTCCGCGAGCTCAACGATCACTGGGTTTTGGCCGTTGCAGCTGAAAAGAGGAAATCGGAAAACCAGGGGAAGAGTCTTGAGGAGATCAGTTGCATATTCCCAGTGCCTTCTGGGATAAGTGAAGAGTCTCCGCGAGCTCAACGATCACTGGGTTTTGGCCGTTGCAGCTGAAAAGAGGAAATCGGAAAAACCGGCTCATCTTTCATCGTTTTTAAGAAATCTCAAGATGGAAGAGGCCAGGAGCCATTTGGTGAGCTGCATTTCTTGCTACATGTTCACAGATTTACCAGTGGAAAAGCCAAACTTCACATGCCACAAATGCAAGCTTGTGTCCCTGTTGGAGGAAAAGTTGCAAAATCTCGAAGAGAGGTTAGCTATGTTGAAGATCATTAAGGAAGGTGAAGAGTTCTTGGACAGAGCAGAATTATCTCTTCATGTTACAGAAAGAGAAGAAATTCGAAGTGCACCTGAAGAAACAGAGGAATGGAGACATGTGACCCAGAGAAGCAGGAGGATCAGGAGGCAGTCAGCACCCATACTGCTCAGAAACCAGTACCAGGCTCTCACGCAGGAAAACGATGAAGAAATACATCAGGATAAGACTTTGCCAACAAACAGCAACCTTGTACGCCTTCAGAGTCCTCCTGGATGGAGAAAGAAAAGAAGAAGAAACAGAGAGTGGTGGTCATGGGGGATTCCCTGTTGAGAGGAACAGAGGCTGCTATCTGCAGACCGGATATAACTTCAAGAGAAATGTGCTGTCTTCCAGGTGCAAAAATTAAAGATGTGTCTGACAGGATATCAGGACTCTTCAGACCTACAGATGACAACCCATTCCTGCTACTACATGTGGGGACAAATGACACCGCAAGAAACGACCTGGAAACCATCTGCAGAGACTTTGAAGACTTAGGCAAGAAAGTGAAAGAACTGGGAGCGCAGGTGGTCTTCTCTTCCATCCTCCCAGTGGATGGCCATGGAACAAGGAGGGGGAATAAGATTCTGCAGGTGAACAACTGGCTACGTCGATGGTGCCGTCAGCAACGATTTGGATTTCTGGATCACGGAGTGAACTACTTATACGATGGACTACTTGCTAGAGATGGGGTGCACCTTATGAAGACTGGAAAGCATATATTTGGAAGTCGCCTTGCTACACTTGTAAGGAGAGCTTTAAACTAGAACAACATGGGAAGGGAAGCAAAAGACCAGAAAAAGCCATACACCTGACAAATGCTATTGAGAACTCTGCTATTAGAAGTGGAAAGGAAGAACAAAGACGAAAGAATCTAATCAATAAAAATATTGGAGAAAGAGAAACCAATCACAAACGAAAATGTTTCTATACTAATGCACAAGGCATGGGCAACAAACAAGGAGAATTGGAACTACTAACACAGGAAAAGAAATATGATGTCATTGGAATCACTGAAACTTGGTGGGACAATACACATGATTGGAATACAAGACTAGAAGGATACAACTTATTTGCAAGAAACAGACTTGATAAACGAGGAGGGGGTGTTGCATTGTATGTTAGAAACGCGTATATCTGCACAGAGATTGAAGCTTCAGAGACTGGGAGTTCTGTGGAAACTGTTTGGGTAAGAATACAAGGACAGAACAATGGAAAGGACACCATTGTAGGCATTTACTACAGGCCGCCTGTGCAAGCTGAAGATATGGATGAACTCTTTATGCATCAAATGGCCAAATTCTCCAAAAAATATGACATAGTTGTCATGGGAGATTTCAACTATCCAGACATTTGTTGGGAATCTCTCTCAGGCAAAACTAACAGGTCAAGGAAATTCTTATCCTCTCTTGTTGACAACTTTATCTTCCAAAAGGTAGGGGAGAAAACAAGGGGAACTGCTACCTTGGATCTAATCCTTATAAACAGGGAGGAAATGGTTGAGGAGGTAAAAGTGGCTGGAACCCTAGGAGGTAGTGACCATGCTATTTTAGAATTTTGGATAACTAGAGGCGGAAGACCTGTGAAGACTCAGACGTCAAGGTTAGATTTCAGAAAGGCAGATTTTAAGGGATTCAGAAAGAGAATTGGAGGGATCCAATGGCTGGATATCCTTAAAGACAAAAATGTCCAGGAAGGATGGGAAATCTTGAAAAATGAAATTCTCAAAGCACAGTTGTTAACAATTCTGAAAAGAGGGAAGAATAGGAAGCATTTAAGGAAACCAGGATGGATGAACACAGAACTTAAGCACATGCTAAAAAGGAAGAAAAAAATGTTTATAAAATGGAAAGAGGGAGGCATATCTAAAGAAGAATATAATGCTGTCTGCAGAACCTGCAGGGCACAAATCAGATTATCTAAAGCTGAAAATGAATTGAGGCTTGCAAGAGATGTCAAAAGCAATAATAAAGGATTTTGGGGATATGTCAAAAGTAAAAGAAAAGTCAAAGATGCTATAGGATTTTTACAGGATGAAAATGATGAAATGGTAAGACAGGATGTTGAGAAGGCTGAACTTTTAAATTCCTATTTTGCATCTGTTTTCTCTCAGAAAGGAAATGTAACACCAACTGTTATTCACTGTCCTATTAAGGGAATAGAAGAATCCAGGATATCTATAAACAGAAAGATAGTGAGGAAACACTTAGCTAACCTAAATGAATTCAAGTCTCCAGGTCCAGATGAATTACACCCCAGAGTACTGAAGGAGATAGCAGAAGAAATTTTTGAACCCCTCTCCATAATCTTTGAAAATTCTTGGAGAACAGGAGAAGTGCCAGAAGACTGGAGAAGAGCAAATGTTGTTCCTATCTTCAAAAAGGGGAAGAAGGTGGACCCAGGCAACTATAGGCCGGTGAGTCTGACTTCTATACTAGGAAAGATCTTTGAACAAATTATTAAACAACATGTATGTCAATACCTGGATAAGAATGAAGTGATCAAACAGAGTCAGCATGGGTTTGTAACTAATAAGTCATGTCAGACTAACTTAATTTCCTTCTATGACGGTATCACTGATTGGGTGGATCAAGGAAATGCTGTAGATATAGTATATCTTGACTTCAGCAAAGCATTTGACAAAGTCTCTCATACAATCCTTATTGAAAAAATGACTAAGTATGGAATGGACAAGGCAACTGTTAGGTGGATTCATAACTGGCTTAGTGATCGGACCCAAAGAGTGGTCGTAAATGGCTGCACATCCAGTTGGAAGAATGTCTCAAGTGGGGTACCACAGGGCTCTGTCCTGTGCCCTGTATTGTTCAACATCTTTATCAACGATTTAGATGAAGGAATTGAGGGTAAACTGATTAAATTTGCTGACGACACAAAGCTAGGAGGGATAGCTAATACTAGAGAAGAGAGAGAGGATTCAAAAAGATTTAAATAAACTGGAGAAGTGGGCAGCAACTAACAGAATGGTTTTTAACAGGGAGAAATGCAAAGTACTACATCTGGGCAATAAAAATGAAAAAAGCATATATAGAATGGGAGGAATAGGGCTAAGTGACAGCACATGTGAAAAAGACTTGGGTATACTAATAGATCACAGATTGAATATGAGTCAACAGTGTGATGCAGCAGCAAAAAAGGCAAATGCAATTCTAGGATGTATTAACAGAAGCATACAGTCTAGATCACGTGAAGTCATTATTTCCCTCTACTCCTCTTTGGTCAGACCTCATCTGGAATATTGTGTCCAGTTTTGGGCACCACATTTTAAAAAAGACATCAACAAACTGGAGCAAGTTCAGAAAAGAGCGACCAGAATGGTGACCGGTCTGCAAACCCTGTCTTATGAGGAAAGGTTGCAGGATTTGGGAATGTTTAGTTTGCAAAAGAGAAGACCGAGAGGAGACTTAATACCTGTCTACAAATATCTAAAGGGCTGTCACATTGTAGAAGGATCAACTTTATTCTCATTTGCACAAGGAAAGACTAGAAGCAATGGGATGAAACTGAATGGGAGGAGACACAGATTAGATATTAGAAAAAACTTTTTGACAGTTAGAGTGATTAATGAGTGGAACAGGCTGCCACGAGAAGTGGTGAGTTCTCCTTCAATGGAAGTCTTCAAACAGAGGCTGGACAGACATCTGACTGGGATGATTTAGCGAATCCTGCTTTGAGCAGGGGGTTGGACCAGATGGCCCAGGAGGTCGCTTCCAACTCTACGATTCTATGATTCTATGATTCTATGATTCATTGAAACGCTCATTTTTCACATGTGGCTATGCCCATCATGCGTAAAGTGAGCCCTTAATGTGCGGATGGTACCCAGGGTCTGGAGGAGGGGAGACTCTCCTCCAGGCTCTGGGTACCATAATCCTGTAAAAAATAGAATAAAAATAAAAAATATTGTTATTCTCACCTTCCGATGGCCACCAAAGTCCTTCCCGCCTCTCACCACACTCCCGGGATCTTCGGTCCCAGCAATACTTTGCGTGAATGACCGCTGATGATGTCGCGCTCTTGCCCCCAATTTTTTATTTTCTCAAAGGTAACAGGAGAAATTGGACCCCAAAACTTGTTGTGCAATTTGTCCTGAGTATGCTGATACCCCATATGTTTGGGCACATGGCAGAACTCGGATGGGAAAGAGCGCCATTTAACTTTTTCAACGTAAAATTGGCTGGAATTAAGATTGGACGCCATATCGCATTTGGAGAACCACTGATGTGCATAAATAGTGGAAACACCCCACAAGTGATCCCATTTTGGAAACTAGACCCCCCCAAGGAACTTATCTGGATGTGTGGTGAGAACTTTGAACCCACAGGTGTTTCACTAAAGTTTATAACGCCTGGGTGTGGAAATAAAAAATAATATTTTTTTCCAACAGTGGAAATGGGACCCCAAAAGTTGTTGTCCAATTTGTACTGAGTACGCTAATACTTCATATGTGGGAGGGACCACTATTTGGGTACACGGTAGAGCTCGGAAGGTAAGGAGGGGCATTTACACCATTCCGCGTGTGGTAAAATCGACAAGGCAGTTTTATTCTTTGGGTCAGTACTTACAGCGATACCTTTTTTTATGTTTTGGCACCTTTATATAATAAAAACTATTTTATAGAAAAAATAATTGCTTTTGCATCACTTTATTCTGCGAGCTATAACTTTTTTATTTTTTCCCTGACGACGCTGTGTGGTGGCTCATTTTTTGTGGGACAAGATGATGTTTTCAGCGGTACCATGATTATGTATATTCGTCTTTTTGATCACGTGTTATTCCACTTTTTGTTCAGCAGTATGTTGTTAAAGCATTGTTTTTTGCCTTGTTTTTTTTATTGGTGTGCGCTAAAGGGGTTAACCAGTTGGACAGTTTTATAGGTCGGGTCATTACAGACGCGGCGATACCAAATATGTGTACTTTTATTGTTTAGACTTTTTTAATTCAAATATTTATTTAGTGATAGAATAAATATTGATTTGGATTTTTTAATTATTTTTTTAAAATATTTTTATAATTATTGGAAAAAAAACTTTTTGTTACTTAATTCTAATTTTTACACTTTGTCCCACTATGGGACACTCATTTTTTGTAGTCTGATCGATTCTATAGCATGCAGATGAAGCAGGATCTGCATGTTACAGAAGCTGTCAGCGCTGCACTTTCTGTACACTGACCTGAGCTACTTCCTGATCGTGTACTGTGCATGACAGGAAGTTTCTCAGCTCTGGTAACCCAGATGTCGACATGATGACATCGGGTTCTCATAGCAGCGATTGGGACCCTGTGTCACACCACGGGGTCTCCGATCCAAAGGCAGAGGGGCTGTCAGCCCTCTGCCTGCTCCCGGAATGCTGTGATTGTGTATGATCACAGTATTCCAGGGGTTAAAGTGCCGTGAGCAGTCTGTGACATACTATTCTGTCCATGCATGGTCAGACAGGCCCAGGGCACATGGATGGAATAGTATGTCTGATGTCAGAGAGGGGTTATGGAGAGCTCAGGCCAAATGTCTGCTTTAGCTGCAAAATATGCCTTGTCTGCGTTACTACCAAGAAGTCCTCTCTGCCTATTTGTGGCTATTATTGATCTATCTGTCATCGTAATTCATTTGTAGGTCCTATTTGGATCACATTACTATGCACTATTGCACTTTTATGAATATTGATAAAAAAATTATGCCTTTTTAAGGAATAAATACATATATAATTCCTTTGGCACCTCTTACCCACCGCAAGTGTGGTGGGTAATAAAATCTGAGTACCATCTATATCCTTCAGTGCATTCTACTGGATTATAACCATTATATGCATTTGTTTACATACTGCCACTTTTTACCTTCTCTTAGGCCGGTTTCACATTTGCATTAAAGGCTGCAGCGTTGGCCTGCACACAGCCGCCGCTAAGCCCCCCCCTGCCGCGCCTCCGCCGGTAGCTCCACCTCCGGGCGCCGCTGCATGCGTCATGCGTCTCCTATCTTTATCACTGAGGACGCAGGCCGTGCGCAGTATGCGTTTGGCGGCGCCTGCATCCTTTTGACGGTGCGCCGAGTGCAACCAAATTGCAACAGGTTGCGTTTGGCGATGGTCGGCGCACCGTCAAAAAGACACAGGCGCCGCCAAAATGCATACTGCGCACGGCCTGCGTCCTCAGTGATAAAGATAGGGGACGCATGACGCATGCAGCGTTATGCGCCCGGAGGCGGAGCTACCGGCGGAGGTGCAGCAGGGGCGGGGCTTAACGGCGGCCGTGCGCAGGCCGACGCTGCGGCCTTTAACGCAAATGTGAAACCGGCCTTATCTGTGTGTGGTAACTGAGTGTTGCTGATTCCCTTATCTCATTCTGTGACTGATTCATTATAAACTTGTATTTTATTAATTTTTGGATAATAATAAATACTGATAATTTATCTAATTGCTCTTGGCTCCATTTTTTCTTTTTTGGTATGCATATATTGTTTTAATGGATGAGCCTTAATAATTGTAGCCTCTTTTGGTATCATTCTCCTTATATATAGTATACAGTATCCTGTGGGGACCGTGAGGAAGGCACATAGTGCTGAAACATGTAGTCCCTTGCTGGAATGCTACTAATTGATTGGAGTTCCTCATATTTTTTATGATATAATGGATTAATAAAGAAGAAGTTTTTACAAATCTGGTGAACTTTCATCCTTTTGCTGGATCCCAATTTTCTCATATTTCTATTTGTTGGGGCATACTCCCTGCCTGGATCCGTGCAAAGCACAGGGTGAACACCGATTACTGCATCAAGAGGAACTCCTTCATGGTGAGCTGGCTATATGTTTTTCACATTGTTTGAATATATATATATATATATATATAAGTGAATATAGACTTTACCATTACTGAAATAAGAGATGGCAGTTGGTGCTATTAAAGTTTGATGGAGAACTGTAACTTGTGGCAGAATGTCTGTATCTACCTCTCACCCTTACAGCCATAGATTAAAAGCACAAAAAGTCATCTTTAATCTCAGTTATGTCAAAGTCTATCTTCACTGAATACAAATTTTACCAATGAATGGAGAGTTTAAGATGAGTCCAAGAGGAGAAAGAAGTGGATTTCTCTAATAAGATATATTACAAAGTTTCTTATTTTCATGTGTACAATTGATTCATGAAATACATTTGAATATGACGGATATACGGTACATTAAAACTAAACAAGAGACAGAGATGGCACAAGTAGCTCTTTTTAAATGTCAAAAATCATAGGTTATTTTCCTCTTACTTAAATGTACAGTATCATATCTTCTGTCACAGCAATTAAGTTATGACTAACACAGCTAGTAAACCCGCGTTACGATATACGTCTTTCATGACAAATCATCACATTGGCTATGCTCCAGTTGAGTCATGGTCAATGATGAAACCATACAAACTCCCCCACAGTGGTGTAATGAAACTTACTCACCAGCCTGATATCAGTGTTATATCATTATCACAGTGATGACACAAACTGATACATACTGTATTTGTCTGCAAATCTCATGCTGGAATTACACCTTAGTGGGTGTTTTGTCACTAGCATTAGCTACACATCTATTCAGACTGATCTTAGGTTATTGTGAAACCTGGTCACTAGAGGAGAAAAGGGGAAGGGCACATTTTTTAAGAGCAGAAAATGCCATTATTACTGTATAATTAGTAAAAATGTGTGAAAGAAATAAAGATCACTGATCTGATCTCATATTCTGGTTTTCTGTGTCTCAAAGGAGGGAATACCAGAGAGACCACACAGAATCCAACCAAATTGTTAAAGATCGCAGCCAGGGGAGCACGCAGATCCACTCGCTGTTATCGTTGGATCAAACAGCTCTCTGTCCTATTGATTGGAGAATTACGCAATTGACAGATGATTAACAGAGGAGATCACAGGCTGTTTACACTAATAGGCTTGTGAGCATGAACGTTGTCATGTTGGAACGTCCAAGTACGTCCCATACGCAGTTTCCGGGCTGATGATTGCAAATTTGCCTCCAGTATATGCTGATAACGTGCTGCTTTCATCTTTCCTTCAACTTTGACCAAATTTCCAGTGCCTTTATAGCTCACACGTCTCCAAAACATCAGTGATCCACCTACGTTCTTTACAGTAGGAATGGTGTTCCTTTCATCATAGCCCTTCTTGAACTCTCTCCAAATGTAGCGTTTATGGTTGTGGCCAAAAGTTTAATTTTGGTCTCATCACTGCAAATTACATTGTTGCAGAAGTTTTGAGGCTTGTCTCTGTGCTGTTTTGCGTATTGTAGGCTAGATACTTTGAGGCATTTGCACAGTAATGGCTTTCTTCTGGCAACTCGATCAGACCATGCAGCCCATTTTTCTTCAAGTGCCTCCTTATTGTGCATCTTGAAACAGCCACACTGTTAGTTTTCAGAGTCCAGTAATTTCAGCTGATGTTATTTGTGGGGTTTTCTTTGCATCCCGAACAATTTTCTTGGCATTTGTCACAGGTGAGGTTGTTACCTTTCGTAGCCATTCAAACCCATTTATGTCAACTTCATTCCATGTTATCAGGCCAAAATCACCAGGGTATGTAAACTATTGATCAGGGTCATTTGGATATTTTTGGTTGTTATTATGATTTAAAAAGAGAAAATGCAGTAGCTTGTCAATAAATTGCTTCACCTAACCACTAACCATGAGTGGAGAAAAGTTTTGGTGCTATCATTATACAGGGTGGGCCATTTATATGGATACACCTAAATAAAATGGGAATGGTGACAGTTTTCTTGTGTAGGGTGTTTTGCATTGAAATCTGCTGCAATGACCCAGGTACTGCGTTCACCAGACATCAACACAATTTCTATCCGCTCCTCACGTGTTAACCTCTGTGACATGTCAACGGCTGTAAACAAAGAAAAACTTGTAAATTACTCATGAAAGAATAAAGTTAAATTAATACCAAGCACACCATTGTTTTTCTTGTGAAATTCTCAATAAGTTTGATGTGTCACATGACCCTCTTCCCATTGAAAAAAATAAAGTTGTATTCAAAATGGCCACCATGGTCACCACCCATCTTGAATAGTTTTCCCCCTCCCATATACTAATGTGCCACAAACAGGAAGTTGATATCACCAACCATTCCCATTTTATTTAGGTGTAACCATATAAAAGGCCCACCCTGCATTCTCTGAAAAAAGGCCAAGAAAGCAAAAATTCTGCCAGGGTATGTAAACTTTTGAGCACAACTGTAAAAAGTATACAAAATATTTTTCAAAAGGACAAAACAATACAGTATATACAGTTACATAAAATAAAATGGATAAAACAAAAGAAACTTACTGCACTGACACAGATATGATTTGGCCTAGCGAAGGAGATTGATTTGATTGAAAAATGTCCAGTGAACGGAAATCATACATACACTGAAATGTATCCTCTACATGAATCCAGATCATAATTTGTCTTGATCTTTTATCAGCACCTGAGTTACACCCCGCCCTCCCTTTGATGACCTCACATGGGCCAGGTTATGGGATGTTCTCAGCCCTTCAGGATTTTATGAAATTCCCACGTACGCGATAACTTCACTCCCGATGATCGCATAAGTTTGAGCTTGCCACCATATTTTTTACCTTTATTTTATGGTTACGCAGAGACTAAATATTACATGGCTGTTGTCAGTTATCTGTACACTATTGATTTGTGGCTTATAGACATGCATCTTCTTTACTGATTCGTCCTGAAGCTGAAAATGTAAGTCCCATCACTATTGAATCAATACAAGTCCCAATATTCATAATTTTATTTCGGAGCCCTCAAGTCATGGAGGAACAATAGCTTCTTGCACTTCTCCATCTATATGTATTTTTAATGAGTAAAAGGGGGTGATTTTAACTTTTGTGCTTATTTTTTCATATTTTTACTTTTTACTCTACTTAATACTTGAAGTTGCAATTATCTGATTGCTTGTGTCTATATAGCAGTGCTTTTGCACTCTTCTGTATAGTGAAAATCATGTTTGAGCAAGGATACTGGCTCGGCATGCAAGCCTGCATCAAAGGCAGGTACATGACATATAATGTAAGTTTACGTCATATGTTGTAAAGGGGTTAATAAACTCTGCCAATCACCTTTTAACGCATGTAAATGGAGTTCTTATAACTCCTGTAAATCCTCAGAGGTGCCCTGCATACATAAGAAAAAGTATTTTATGTCCAGAAAAATTGCACCACCTGGTCCTAATCGTATCTTTAGACTGCACTCGGCAGCTCCTCAGTCCCATAGATGTGAACGACGTCTCTTATGTCATCCACCCAGTGCTCAAAGTCTTATACCTGCACAGTTGAACTTGCGTAGCGGTCTCTCACTCTGCCCTGGAACAGAGTAAATTCATGTAGTTCGAAAGAGCCCGCTTCCCTTCCATATCATCAGCTCCTTGATGCATTGCTGGCAGCTCAGCAGAGTAGAGCCAGGCACCTGCTCAGGTCTCTGAATCAACTATCAACTTTGGAGGCGCAAGACTTTGAGCACTATGCAGATAACCTGGAAGACGTCATCTACTTTCATCAAGATATAAGAATTGGTGTTTGCCAGGACTGAGAAGCCTCCAAGCACACACCAGATACACCCGTCAGAAATGAAAGTGCAATCTACACGCAGCGTGGGACATTAACCCCTTCACCCCCAAGGGTGGTTTGCACGTTCATGACCGGGCCAATTTTTACAATTCTGACCACTGTACCTTTATGAGGTCATAACTCTGGAACGCTTCCATGGATCCCGGTGAATCTGACATTGTTTTCTCGTGACATATTGTACTTCATGTTAGTGGTAAAATTTCATTCAAATAACTTGTGTTTATTTGTGAGAAAAACGGAAATTTGGCGACAATTTTGAAAATTTCGCGATTTTCCAACTTTGAATTTTTATGCCCTTAAATCACAGAGATACGGCACACAAAAAACTTGATAACTAACATTTCCCACATGTTTACTTTACATCAGCACAATTTTGGAACCAAAATTTTTTTTTGTTAGGAAGTTATAAGGGTTAAAAGTTGACCAGCGATTTCTCATTTTTACAACACCATTTTATTTTTAGGACCACATCACATTTGAAGCCACTTTGAGGGGTCTATATGATAGAAAATACCCAAAAGTGACACCATTCTAAAAACTGCACCCCTTAAGGTGCTCAAAACCACATTCAAGAAGTTTATTAACCCTTTAGGTGCGTCACAGGAATTTTTTTGAATATTTAAAAAAAAATGAACATCTAACTTTTTTTCATAAAAAAAATACTTCAGGTTCAATTTTTTTTATTTTACCAAGGGTAACAGGAGAAATTGAAATAACTGCAAAAGTTATTGTTCAATTTGTCCTGAGTATGCAGATACCTGATATGTGGGGGGGAACGACTGTTTGGAATGGAAGGAGCGCCGTTTGACTTTTTCAATGCAAAATTGGCTGGAATTCAGATTGGACGCCATGTCACGTTTGGAGAGTCCCTGATGTACCTAAACAGTGGAAACCCCCTACAAGTGACCCCATTTTGGAAACTAGACCCCCCAAGGAACTTATCTAGATATGTGGTGAGAACTTTGAACCCACAAGGGCTTTACAGAAGTTTATAACGTACAGCGGTACAATTAAAAAATCATATTTTTTCCACAAAAATGATCTTTTCACCCCAATTTTTATTTTCCCAAGGGTAATAGGACCCTAAAAGTTATTGTGCAATTTGTCCTGAGTACGCTGATACCCCACATGTGGGGGTAAACCACTATTTGGGCGCATGGCAGAGCTCGGAAGGGAAGCAGCGCCATTTGACGTTTTTGGCTGGAATTGAGATCGGACACGATGTCGCGTTTGGAAAACCCCTGATGTACCAAAACAGTGGAAACCCCCCACAAATGACACCATTTTGGAAACTAGACCCCCTAAGGAACTTATCTAGATGTGTGGTGAGAACTTTGAACCCCCATGGGCTTCACAGAAGTTTATAACATAAAGCCATACAATTAAAAAATCATATTTTTTCCACAAAAATGATCTTTTCACCCTCAATTCTTATTTTTCCAAGGGTAACAGGACCCTAAAAGTTATTGTGCAATTTGTCCTGAGTACGCTGATACCCCACATGTGGGGGTAAACCACTATTTGGGCGCATGGCAGAGCTCGGAAGGGAAGCAGCGCCATTTGACGTTTTGGGCTGGAATTGAGATCGGACACCATGTCGCGTTTGGAAAACTCCTGATGTACCAAAACAGTGGAACCCCCCCCACAAATGACACCATTTTGGAAACTAGACCCCCTAAGGAACTTATCTAGATGTGTGGTGAGCACTTTGACCCCCCCAGTGCTTCACAAAAGTTTATAACACCCGGGCGTGAAAATAAAAAATTCGTATTTTTTCTACAAACATGATCTTTTAATCACCATTTTTTTATTTTCCCAAGGGTACCAGGAGAAATTGGACCCCAAAAGTTGTTGTCCAATTTGTCCTGAGTATGCTGATACCCCATATGTGGGAGAAAACTACTGTATGGGCACACATCGGGACTCGGAAGGGAAGTAGTGACGTTTTGGAATGCAGACTTTGATGGATTGGTCTGCGGGTGTCATGTTGCCTTTGGAGAGCCCCTAATGTACCTAAACAGTGGAAACCCCCCACAAATGACACCATTTTGTATACTAGACCCCCCCAAGGAACTTATCTAGATGTGTGGTGAGCACTTTGAACCCCCCAGTGCTTCACAGAAGTTTACAACGCCCGGGCATGAAAATAAAAAAATTTGTATTTTTTCCACAAACATGATCTTTTAGTCACCATTTTTTTATTTTCCCAAGGGTACCAGGAGAAATTGGACCCCAAAAGTTGTTGTCCAATTTGTCCTGAGTATGCTGATACCCCATATGTGGGAGAAAACTACTGTATGGGCACACGTCGGGGCTCGGAAGGGAAGTAGTGACGTTTTGGAATGCAGACTTTGATGGAATGGTCTGCGGGTGTCATGTTGCCTTTGGAGAGCCCCTAATGTACCTAAACAGTGGAAACCCCCCACAAATGACACCGTTTTGTATACTAGACCCCCCAAGGAACTTATCTAGATGTGTGGTGAGCACTTTGAACCCCCCAGTGCTTCACAGAAGTTTACAACGCCCGGGCGTGAAAATAAAAAAATTGTATTTTTTCCACAAACATGATCTTTTAGTCACCATTTTTTTATTTTCCCAAGGGTACCAGGAGAAATTGGACCCAAAAGTTGTTGTCCAATTTGTCCTGAGTATGCTGATACCCCATATGTGGGAGAAAACTACTGTATGGGCACACGTCGGGGCTCGGAAGGGAAGTAGTGACGTTTTGGAATGCAGACTTTGATGGAATGGTCTGCGGGTGTCATGTTGCCTTCGGAGAGCCCCTAATGTACCTAAACAGTGGAAACCCCCCACAAATGACCCCATTTTGAAAACTAGACCCACTAAGGAACGTATCTAGATGTGAGGTGAGCACTTTGAACCCCCAAGGGCTTCACAGAAGTTTATAATGCCAGGGCATGAAAATAAAAAAATCGTATTTTTTCCACAAACATGATCAATTAGTCCCCAATTTTTTCATTTTCCCAAGGGTAACAGGAGAAATTGGACCCCAAAAGTTGTTGTCCAATTTGTCCTGAGTACGCTGACACAAAAATATGTGGGAGAAAACTACTGTATGGACACACGTCAGGGCTCGGAAGGGAAGCAGTGACGTTTTGGAATGCAGACTTTGATGGAATGGTCTGCGGGTGTCATGTGCGTTTGGAGAGCCCCTGATGTACCTAAACTATTGAAACTCCCCACAAGTGACCCCATTTTGGACACTAGACCCCCCACGGAACTTATCTAGATGTGTGGTGAGCACTTTGAACCCCCAAGTGCTTCACAGAAGTTTATGACACTCGGACGTGAAAATAAAAAAATCATTTTTTTCCACAAAAATGATATTTTTGCCCCCAATTTTTTATTTTCCTAAGGGTAACAGGAGAAATTGGACCCCAAAAATTGTTTTGCAATTTGTCCTGAGTAGGCTGATACCCTACATGTGGGGGTAAAACACTGTTTGGGCGCATAGCAGAGCTTGGAAGGGAAGGAGCACCATTTGACTTTTTCAACTCAGAATTGGCTGGAATTGAGATCAGACGCCATGTTGCATTTGGAGAGCACCTGATGTGCCCAAACAGTGGAAACCCCCAATTCTAACTCCAACCCGAACCCCAACACGCCACTAACCCTAACCCTAACCCTAGTCCTAACCCTAACCCTAGCCCTAACCCTAACCCTAGCCCTAGCCCTAACCCTAACCCTAACCCTACCCTAACCCTAACCCTACCCCAACACACCCCTAGCCCTAACCCTAGCCCTAACCCTAATGGAAAAATGGAAATAAATACATTTTTTTAATTTTATTATTTTTCCCTAACTAAGGGGGTGATAACGGGGGGTTTGATTTACTATTTATGGCGGTTTTTATGTTTGGCGGCTGTCGCACGCTAAAAGACGCTTTTTATTGTAAAAATAGTTTTTGCATCACCACATATTGAGAGCTATAATTTTTCCGTATTTTGACCCACCGAGTCATGTGAGGTCTTATTTTTTGCGGGACAAGTTGACGTTTTTATTGGTACCATTTTCGGGCACGTGAAATTTTTTGATCGCTTTTTATTCCGATTTTTGGGACGCAGAATGAACAAAAACCAGCGTTTCATGAATTTCTTTTGGGGGGGGTGCGTTTACACCGTTCCGCATGCGGTAAAATTGATAAAGCGGTTTTATTCTTCGGGTCAGTACGGTTACAGCGATACCTCATTTAGGTCGTTTTTTATGATTTTGTCGGTTTTATGCAATGAAAACTATTTTATATAAAAAATAATTATTTTTGCATCGCTTTATTCAGCGAGCTATAACTTTTTTATTTTTTCGCTGATGATGCTGTGTGGCAGCTCGTTTTTTGCGGGACAAGATGACGTTTTCAGCGGTACCATGGCTATTTATATGCGTCTTTTTGATCGCGCGTTATTACACTTTTTGTTTGGCGGTATGATAATAAATCATTATTTTTTGCTTCGTTTTTTATTTTTATTTTTTAAGGGGTTCACTAAAGGGGTTAACTAATGGGACAGTTTTATAGGGCGGGTCGTTACGGACGCGGCGATACCTAATATGTGTACTTTTATTGTTTTTTTTTTTATTATTTCCAAAAAATGGATTTATTGGGGGAATATTTTTTTTTTTTTTCTAATTTATTTGGCGATTTTTTAAAAATTATTTTTACACTTTTTTTTATTTTTTTTTTTACTTTATTAAATAGTCCCAGGTGGGACATCACTGTCCTGTGACAGATCGCTGATCTGTCACATCACAGATCACTGTGACAGATCAGCGATCTGACACAGGCACTGCAGAAGGCTTCCTCATGCCTGCGCTTTGCAGGCACTGAGGAAGCCAGCTTCCGCAGGCCCCCAAAGGCCCCCGTCACCATCTTGGATTTGGGGTCCTGGAGGAAGGGAGTCCCCCGCAGCAGCGCTGCACATTGCGCTGCCGTGGGGGGCTCAGGGAAGCACGGAGGGAGCCCCCTCCCTGCCGATGCTTCCCTTTAACCCCCGGTACACTGCGATCGTGTTTGATCGCTGTGTGCAAGGGGTTAACGTGTCGGGGGCGGTCCGTGACCGCCCCTGACACATTGTGCCGGGTGTCAGCTGTGATAATCAGCTGACACCCGGCCGCGATCAGCGGCGCTCACCACGTGGGCGCCGCTGATCGCGCCGACGTACTATCCCGTCCCCGGTCATACGGGCCCGGGTACCGTGGACGGGATAGTACGTCGGATGGCAGGAAGGGGTTAATACATAGCTTTTTTGCAAATATGAGGGGCACCTATATGTTGCCGGAACTTCATTTGCATGCTTTAAAAGGTGATGGCTAGGATTTATAAGGTGTAAAACTCATGACAGGTTCCCTTTAAAGAAAATTTAACCTTCCAATTATAATGATTACAATTTTATATAACAATCGGGAGAGCTGTAATCTTTGCGGTTTACGAAGAAAAGAAATCATTTTATTTATAGAAATATTATTCCTTTAAATTACCTCTCGTCATTTCACACTTAAGGAAACATAATAGTACGCGAAACCCTTTTATGATTTATAATCTAATTATACTGGAGTTCCCATAATAGCGGATAATCTAACAATAGCCATCAAGCATGTAGTGATTCTCTCCCGCATTGCAACTTTCATTTTGCCTGCAGAAATGAGCTTGGCAGAACCTATATATATCTCTTCTTGCGGTGCAAATTTACTTCTGTTAACATTGATGCTAGTCACACGTCGGTTCTACCTGTGATACTCCCTTTTAAATGAAGGCAAGCATACAAGGGCTATACAAACTGTGAATGTGTAGCAAGAAACTCTTCATCTCAGCAAGTTCAGACAGACGAAAGAAACACACCTTGATTGGAAGAACAAAAGCATGACAATGGTGCTGTAGTATCACTCATTCGGTCAAGTCGGGGCAGAGCGCGGCAGATCGGTATGACCTGTCTGTTATAACATGCCTCGGCCCTTTTAAACTGCTACAATTAGACTGTTGAGCCGATATATTGCGGCTCCGATAAACACCTCATTTTCTGTAAAAAAGACAGTAAATGGAAAAATGGGACCCTTACATAAATCATCTTTACAAGTTAAGAGAAAACGTATGTTTCCTTCCCCTACAGCAGGAATAACCCTTTCAGACACTACGTCTCAGTTATGTTTCTGCTACAAGAAGGAGCTGCTTGATTAGCGTCGGCTACAAGTCATTGACTTGAAAATCTCGGCAGAAGTACTTTGGCAGATTTAGAGTATATAAAGTTAAGTATTATTAATTTTACTGGGAAAAATTCATCTCTACTGACACGCACTACAAGAGAGTAGTTTTAGGAGCTAGCTTTTGAAGCAGAAAAATCCGGGGGAATTAAGGTAATTTGCTGATAAGTTTTATTTTACCTACGTGAGATTTTCTAGGGTTTCAGGAACACTGAAATTAGTTTCTGAAAATAGTTCAGATATTTATGGCATAGGTAATATTAGACCAGTAACATAAATCTTAAAGGAAACCCTGGTAAAAGTTGGAATTATTTATTGGCGTGCCTTAAATATGTTTGTACAATTGCAAAGCTCTAAATAGTCCAACAGGGGATGTTATCCAGCAGCAAAAGAAAGTACTTAAAACTCAGCCTTTAATCATATAAGATAGAAAAAATAGCAGAATGTGCCCATATTAAAAATCACATAATGTGTGCACTTTTCACACAGAAACAGCGTTAATCATGAGCTATATTTAAGGGTTTTTTCACGCAAAACGTGTAAGCATTGTTTTCTTTAATAAGGGCAAATTCGGCAATTTTTTACATTAAACGATTAAACTCTAAGTTTTACCTGCTTTCTTTGGTGCAGGAGAACATTCCCTTTTGGACCATTTAGAGCTATTTGACCTGGAAGCCAGACCAGTGCAAACTCCGTGCACCACACCCAGACCACAGACTGCCTACCATGGAAGTCTCCTGAGATACTTATCTGCAACATAGGAGTGGTGAGCTGAATTGACACTTGTTTCTATGTTTTACATACAATTGCTTTGCTTTACATGTCACAGTGAGCAGTGCAATTTAACTCCATAAAGAGACCCTTCAGTCCAGAGAGAATATTTGAAGATGCAAGTCAACATATCTGGTTCGCTCCTCATGAATGTTTCTGTCTCCAATCATGACTTCAGGATCCCGTTTTGATGTAGACAAAAATTGCTGCAGGCTGTGATTTATTTATTGAAAATGTTCTTGCAAGTCATACACCCTCCACCATATTTTGACAGACAAGTGTCAATGATGTTGGTTTCTTATTCATCCTCTCCTTGAGGGAAAGAGGGGAGAGGGGGTTGATGGGGAGAAATACTGATGTACATCATAGGCTTTTGGTGGGTACACTACAGATGTCTATATTCTGCAATGGCCATTCTTAAGCTGCCAAAGATCCAGGTATAATCTGATCAGTAAATGGACCGCAATCGATTTCCTAATATCTGATATTGATGACCTATCTTAAGGGGAGGCAATCCATATCATAAAATCTATTTACACGGACCAACCAGCAGCATGATACGACCGCTGATTGGTAAACTTTCAACGATTGGCGGTCGTTTGACTGTCTCTTTACACAGGCAGACCAAAGCAATTGGTGCCCACTGAGCAGTGTATAGTATAAATCGAAAGATGCACATAGGCTGTTATAGTTATTGGCAGTGCGAGTCCTGTTTATACAGCAAGATGTTCCACCGAGAATGATGATCTTTTAGGCTGCATAAAAAATAATTTCACCCAATGAGTGTTTTGCTCGTTCATCCAGTGATCGACAGTTAATTCACACCGCAAAATAATCGTGAAACGAGCATTGCTAGCAACGCTCGTTCATGACTATCTTGCAGTGTAACTACCCCTTTAGTCCTCCTAATGCATCCAGGGCATTAGTCAGATGTCACAGAGCTGTTGGCATAACCCATGTCACATTTTACAAATGAATTGAATTGAAAATTTATCGTCAAACAGTTTTTTTTTTCACTTTTGGGTGGAGAAACTTGTTAAAACTGTGTTGTACAACAACGTGGCTTGTCTGCTCATTGCATAATAGTAATAATAATTATAATGATATTGTAAGATTAATTTTACAAGCATATTACACAGGTATTGGAATTAGTTTGTTTTGCATACTCGGTTGGTTAAGAGCCCTACAATACAAATTGCAGATAAATGTTTATCTCTGCCAATTATAATTCTTTTTATCCTTTAGTTGAATATTGAAAAATAAAAGCTTTCTACGTTGAGGACATATGGTTTCAATCTTGGTCAATCAAGATAAGTTTGCGGTACTTGAGGTTACAGCATTTAGACTTAGCACTTCATCAATACAGTGACTCATTGTACCTTCAGATTTCTCAATAGAAAACCAAGTAAACATGTGTAAATGTACAGTATTAGTGAATGTATATTCTTTTATGGATAACCTATGCTTTTATGTCCACTGACAAAAAAAGTAACAGTCATTTGACGCTGCATGCACATATAAAGAAAAAGTTGTACCAGATTAACCACTGAACTACCTAATCCCACAAGGTAGGCAAACCATCACAGTTCAATTTTAGTTTAATAAGACCACAGGACATGTCTACAAAAATTAAGGTATTTGTTCCAGTGTGCAAATGCAAACATTAATCTGGCTTTGTTATGTTTCTTTTGGCATTATCGCTTCTTCCTGGCAGAGTGGCCTTTCAGCCCATGTTGATGCAGTACTCGTTTCACTGTGGATATTGACACACTCTTACCAGCTTCTGCCATCATCTTCACAAAGTCTTTCGCTTTTGTCTTTGGGTTGATATGCACATGTCAGACTAAAGCAAATTTATCTCTGGGACACAGAACCCATCTCCTTCCTGAGCGGCATGATGGCTGGATATTCCCATCTTGTTTGTACATGCGTATCATTGTTTGTAAAGATGAATGAGGCACCTTCAGGTATCTTGAAATTGTACCCAAGGATGAGCCAGACTTGTGCAAGTCTATACTTCTCTTCCTGATATCTTGGCTGATTTCTTTAAACTTTCCCATGATTCTACACAAAGAAGTAGTGTGTTTCAGGTGTGCATTTAAATACATCCACAAATGTGTCTCTAATTAACTAACATGTTGCCGAAAAAAACAGAAGCTTCAAAATACATGACATCAACATATGGGCAGACCAGAATTGTTTAAAGGCATAGTAATTTTAGTGTATGTGAACTTTTGACTTTGCAATAAGTAACAAAAATGCCTTAAAACATTCTCTCTCATTGTTCTGGCATTTGGCAAATATTAATAACTAGCATTGCCCAGGCATAGTAACTAACTATGGTTAGTTATAACAAATTATAATGATTATATATATATATATATATATATACAGTATATAAAGCTGAGTGCTTGCCCCGTCCACTCCGCATAGCCACATTCACTATAATATCCCACATCATCCCATCAGCCAGAGCCACCGGACTACTACCCCTAATATCCCACATCATCTCGTCAGAGCCACCGGACTACTACCACTAATATCCCACATCATCTCGTCAGAGCCACCGGACTACTACCTCTAAAATCCCACATCATCCCGTCAGCCAGAGCCACTCGAGTACTACCCCTAATATCCCACATCATCCTGTCTGAGCCACCAGTCAACTACCCCTAATATCCCACATCATCCTGTCAGCCAGAGCTACCAGACTACTACCAGTAATATCCCACATCATCCCGTCAGAACAACAGGACTACTACCCCTAATATGCCACAGCATCCCGTCAGCCAGGGGTCAGAACCAGAGCGGAATGGTCCTAGCTTCCATACCAGGGATTCCTTTAAGAGAGGCCTGGCATCAGAACCAGAGCACTGAATGGATTTGCCCTCACTTCCATACCGGGGATCCCTTAAAGAGGGGCCTGGGGTCAGAACCATAGTGCAGAGTGGATTTGCCCTAACTTCCATACCGGAGATCCCTTTAAGAGGGAAGATGTGCCTATGGGACTATGGGATGGAGGATGTGTGATGGGTATATGGGCAGGAAGGGGGTGATTCATTTCTGTCATGTGCTCTCTGTTCCTTTCTGGGGGCAGACAATGGCTGGGAGCTTATGTTCCCGGGGATGCTAGATTTCTCCCACCCGGTCAGTGTCTGCTGAGGTGTTATGGAGTGGGAAACCTGTTGCTCATAGCAACCAATCACAGCTCAGCTTCTTTTTAAACAGCTCTGGTGAAATGAAAGATGTTTATTGATTGGGTGAGGCTATGTGGAGTGGGTGTGGCCGATACAAACACACATACAGTCATTTTTATATATACATAGGTGTCTTTTTATATAGTGTATTTAAACTTCTAGTTCAATTGTATATACATTAAAAAAATGCTTATACAGCAAGTGATCTTTTATTGCTTCATAGTTTTTAGATTGAAAGATTCCATCAAGTTCAACCTAACACCTAACATGTTTGAAAGAAAAATTGGCCATTACATGTAAAAACAAGTATGACTTAATAAAAAAAATACCAAAAATCCATACCATAAACAGAAATACTTTTTGCTTGGAATACCAAGCACACACATCTGCTGCAAATGGGCAGATCCAGAACATGGAATTTTTAACCTCTTTTTGCCTCAGCCCTTTTTCATTTTTTGCGTTTCTGATTTTCGCTCTTCTTCTTCCCAGAGCCATAAGTTTTTTATTTTATTTTTTATCAATATGGCCATGTGAGGGCTTGTTTTTTGTGGGAGGAGTTTTACTTTTGTGCAACAGCATTGGTTTTTATGCATGTCATGCACTAGAAAACAGGAAAAAAAATTCCATGTGCGGTGAAATTGCAAAAAAAAAGTGCAATTCTTCAACAATTTTTTGGATTTTTATTTTACCATGTTCACCAAATACTAAAACTGACCCGCCATTATGATTTTCCAGATCATTATGAGTACATAGACACCAAACATGTCTAGGTTCTTTTTTATTTAAGTGTTGAAAAAAAATTCCAAAGTTTGTTAAAAGAAAAAATTGCATCATATTCCAAGACCCATAGCGTCTCCATGTTTTGTGATCTTGGGTTGGGTGAGGGCTTATTTTTTGCATGCCGAGCTGATGTTTTTAAAGGTACCATTTTGGTGCAGATACGATCTTTTGATCGCCCATTATTGCAATTTAATGCAATGTTGCGGCGACCAAAAAAACCTAATTCTGGTATTATGACTTTTTTCTTGTTACACCGTTTAGCGATAAGGTTAATTCTTTTTATATATTGATAGATCGGGCGACTCTGAATGTGGCGATATCAAATATTTGTATGTTTAACATTTTTTATTGTTTTATTTTGAATGGGTTGAAAGGGGGAGATTTGAACTTTTCTATTTTTTTCATTTTTAAAAAACTTTTTTTTTACTTTTTTCATGCTTCAATTTTCTCCATAGTAGAAACTGAAAGAAAAAGAGCGCAATAGGGTCTTACCCGAGAAAACACAGATATAAGTCAATGGTTTATACTCACCCTCTGCAGGAGAGTAACAGGCATAAAGGAACAAGGTCAGCTTGCTGCACATCCAAATGACCACGCCGTGGCCATAAATCTTCAGATTCAAGGAAGGAATTTTTATGTATTAAACGTGCGCTACCAGACCATCACTCCTCACAAGTTGTGTAGTTAATACATTTATTTCCCTACGCATTTCAAAGTTAAGAACTTCTTCCTCAGGGGATGATATGTACATATCATCCCCTGAGGAAGAAGTTCTTAACTTTGAAACGCGTAGGGAAATAAATGTATTAACTACACAACTTGTGAGGAGTGATGGTCTGGTAGCGCACGTTTAATCCATAAAAATTCCTTCCTTCAATTTTCTCCATGGGAGACTAGAAGCTGCCATAACCTGATCGGCTCTGCTACATATAGGCAATGATCAGATCACCTGTGTGTAGCAGAACTGCTGACTTGCTTGCTGTTTGACAGCGGCATTTAACGTGTTAACAGCCGTGGGTGGATCGCGATTCCATCCACAGCTGTTCCGGGCACATGTCAGCTGTTAAGAACAACTGACATGCTCCGGAAAAGATGTGGGCTCAACACCCTTATCACAGGACATGCACTGTACTAGTAAGGCGCTTGTCGTGAAGGGGTTAATTAGTGTGAATTGAGCCTGTGTAACTGGACCCAAGGTGGTAGTCGTGTGAGTGCGCCAC
The DNA here is from genome assembly GCF_039654945.1 of Dendrobates tinctorius. Lineage (NCBI taxonomy): Eukaryota > Metazoa > Chordata > Amphibia > Anura > Dendrobatidae > Dendrobates > Dendrobates tinctorius. Next base: position 75,558,326 of record NW_027361679.1, read on the forward strand.
CTCTTCCACACATTGGCCAGTTACAGAAAATTCAGCATTTTAATTGTGAATGTGTGATGGTACTTCGGAGTCTGAGATTTCCATAGTCCCTTCTGATGCACTTCATGCAGTACCATCCCATTTAACTCTTTCAATCCATAGCTAAACTAGTGAACGAGAGTAACAGGTTACGGATTCTCATTCACCTTCAATATAATACACCAGCTCCTTTCCCAAAGTTACAGTTAGCAATTTGTTCCTGACAACAGGTATGGGGAGACGTTAGAAATGCCTGCATTTTCCGAGGTGTAGGGTGACATGGATCCAGGTGTGTCACTATGACCCTCTTACCCTATTTATTTGCTTAGTGTAGTCCCAGGGGCCGCTCATAGAGTCATTGCTCCCCGTAGCAGTACCCACAGTCCCCATTTCAACTGAACAGTATGATTTCTGGACTTGTAAGCCTTTTTCTTGCTGAGATCCCCACTTACCTGTGATGTCCTGCTGCCTCTGTAACTATTCCCTCTTCATGCTGAGCCATGTATATTCTACCACTCATCCACCTGTGCTCCCTATTTCACCTCTTCTCCAAAACGAACTCTCTTACTTCCTATATCACAAAACAATACCCACTGGTACACCGTATGAATAGGCCTCTCATTAGGGGCTGGCCTTGCCATTAACCCTGCAGGAACCTGACACAGACCACAGCCATGGGGATAAATACTTTTTATAATAAATTACAATATAACAAAGGATATTTTTAATGTTACCTTCAATGATGTCTTCTTGGGACATAACAGATTTTCCACCCCCTTACAACGGTATGTATATTCAACTTAACAACCTAAGTTCTATATTGATTCATATTCCGCCGCACCAAAGTAACCCAAGGCAACTTGGAATAAATGGATAGAGAGCGGCAATGTCACATGTTCACTAACTGTATTTCTCCTTCCACTCAAGCTATTGCATGGACTCAAGCAGATGTTTAGTTTCATGTACGGAACTGTGAGTAGGTTGAAGGTAATTGGACACATATGCTTCTTGTTGTTCTCCCCAAGAACCTATTCTGGCTACAATGTTTATCAGTAGAGGAGGGAATTATTCCTTATCTTGTGTATTTTTGTCAATAGAATATTGTTATTACTGATTTGTTAACGTAGAGATATTCAACCACTTTATTATTTAGTATCTCTAGTGCAACTCCCTCATGTAACAATTTACATAATGCAAACTGAACTTCCTTTGTTGGATGAATAGAAGATTCTCTATATGTAGCCATATTATACATCAGTGTTCCCCAACTCCAGTCCTCAAGAGCCACCAACACATCATATTTCCCAGCATTCATTAATATTGACCAAGTGATGGAATTATCACCTGCACAATACTAAGGAAAATCTGAAAATATGATCTGTTGGTGACTCCTGAGGACTGGAGTTGGGGAAATTATCATTAAGCATATTAAGATTGAGATTTTATACAATCTTGCATCAGGAACATGTTAGCTAGACTATGCACATGGGCTACATGTGGATTTTAATATGGTTGGAATGTTTTTATGATGCTGGATTATCTGCTGTCGTCCTGTCTGGAGGCTTCTGGGCACAGGAGGGACCTCTATCATAGTGAGTGGTGAACTAACAATATTTATTTTGTTTAATTTGCTTTAAGAGTTAAATAATTTTGATTGCAATTATATATTCCTTGAGAATAAAAGAATGGGGTCTTTACATTCAATACGCTTAATTCTTCTTGCATCTAAAATCATGTATATAGGCTCCTTAAATTCAGCACTCGAGACCTCTGTCAGTCCCATTGACCATAAATAGAGTGGCAGCATGCATGTCGGACCATGCAGTACTATTCAATCTTGGAAAGCAATGAAGAAAAACAAGTGATCACTGGTGGTCTCAGCTTTGGGACCATCAGTCGATTAGTGTCTTTTGTATGTAAACCCTCTAAAGCTTTCTTCTGGAGAATCGCTCTTGTGACAAATTGTTACAACATTTCTAGACTGATTAGGTTTGCTCTAATCGAACGGTCATTCCAGTTTTTCTTTTCTGTATATTTAATTCTGAAAAATTTTAAGTGTTACAAGACTAACATCCATCTGCTTAAGGAGTCCCACTAACCCTTTCGAACTGCAAATAGTTATGGCTACACGTGTTCCTCAAAGTACTGCAGCAGAATAAAGACACCCATCGCACACAGTGAGATCGCTAGCGAGATCGCTGCTGAGTCACAAGTTTTGTGATGCAACAGCGATTTCACCAGCAATCTCGCTGTGTGTGTGTGACACTTATCAGTGACCGGCCCCCCTGCCGGGTATCGCTGATCGTGCTCGAAAGCCCTGGACATTTTTTTGATCGTTGGTCTCCCGCTGGCCAGCACGCATCGTTGCGTGTGGCAGGCGGGAGACCATCGATCAGCGAGCTAGAGCTGGTATCCAAGGTAAACCGCGGGTAACTAAGCGCACGTGGCACTGGGAGCTGGTATCCAAGGTAAACATCAACGCGGCGCTTAGAAACACACTGTTTACCTTGGATGGTATCTAAGGTACACAGCGGGTAACTAAGCGATGCGCGTGCTTGTTACCCGCGTCGTCGCTGGTCCTGATCAATGGTGAGATCTGCCTGTTTGGCAGCTCACCAGTGATCATGTAGTGACACACCAGCGATCCTCACAAGATGATATCGTTGTCGGGATTGCTGGTGCATCACTATGTGTGACGGGGGCTTAAAGGAGCCCATAGTTTTTATCACAGACATAGAAATCCCAGATTTATTAATTCTTGCTTGAAATGCCATGGCTAGAACGGCATCCCAAGGGGTTAGTACTGTAACTTTGCAGAATTGGGGTTTGGGGTTAATATCTTGCCAAGGACAACATATGCAAGGATTTTGCATTTTCTCCCCAAGTTTGGATGGGTTTCCTCTCAAGAGACACTCCATGGGGATTTATATTGTGAGCCCCAATTTGGAAAGTGATGATGTCTGTAAAGCGCTGTGGGAATTATGGGCGCTATATAAGCAAGTAAAATAAATAACTAAAAATACTAAATCCACAAATATGATGCACATGGACAAAACCTAGAAAATTGAATTTTTATTTAATGTGAACCTGTACGAATGCTCAAGTAATGACCCTGCTCTACAACACAGTAACCAAGGAACATGCAATATTTCATCTGATAAATTTTTATAGAATCTGTAAGAAAATATCTTTGTATGAAAATAGAGGTAATAATACACAATACAAGCACTATAGAGGATGCATGGAACCGTAATATTTTTTTGCTCTGCCTGTTTTAGTTGTAGCATAACAGTCAAAGAAAGTAGAGAAAAATGTCTCAACCTGCCCAGTAATATCTGATATTCCTAGGAGGTATTTATTCATACAGATGACCGTGCAGATAAAAAAATGCCACTCCTTGTAGGTGCTTAGCACAGGCAGCAATGACCTCCAACACTACCATGTCAAGAAGTCCCTGGTAAGTAGATATTTGGGAGTTTGCTACTCACTAACACAAATCATGCACTTTCCGTTTTGTTTTTTGCCTGGAGATACAATTTGATTCTAAATCATAAGTGATTAATGCATGTGAAATGTTTCATGATTTATTAATCCACTATTAACATTTGTCTTACTCAGCATTAGCCAGAGCTATCATTATGAAGCATTAAATTCCAATATAATCACATCTATGGTTTATATCCCGGAAAGGGTAGGGGCAATCAAGTGTAAAGATGTTATAAAATCTCGGGGTCTCTTTAAACAATACTGGGAATTTCGCAGGAATATGGAATAGATCCCTCCGATATGGATTTACAGCAGTTCTGCGTTCCCCCTCAATGACGCACTATCGACATACCTTCTTTAGCTAACCGATTCGATCTTGAATAAATAAAGACAACAGGATGCGAACAAGCAGAGTTCTTACACACCTTGGAAAAGATTGTACTTTTTGCCTGTGGCAGAGAAAGCAAATGTTTTTTCTTAGTTACCGCGCAGTTGTAGTTACCAGATTGTGTTGTGCAATGGCACAGCTTATCAGTGCCAGACCATGGAGAGCTTGTATCAGCCTGGGTAAAGATTTGCATGTGCTGTCATACTGTGCTTCCATTTTTTTTTTCTTTTTTTTCTTCTTGTTCACAGAGTTAAAAAAAAAATGAGGGAAAAAAACTGAAGCTTATATTCACAAAAAAAAAATCATTATTTTTACTAATAACCATAATTGTTATGTTATTAATTATCTTTTGCTTCAAAATTTAATAATTCATTCACTGATGACATTTACATAGTTATGTAGGTTGAAAAAAGACCCAAGTCCTCAAGTTCAACCTTCCTCCCCTCGTTGCACATCCTCTATAGAGCTTGACACATATTGTTATCCCCAGAGCAGCACAATATATAGTGCTAATTCAACCCATGCCTGGAAGATAATTAGCAAGTGCCATTCATGGAGCTTGATAATTGTCAATAACAATCATTGCAATATATTTTGTCAGAATCCAAAGTGGTACACTGAGTAATGAACAAAACTATGATGTAATAACATCCATTGTCCATGTAAGTGTAATTTGTTTCCTATACCATTACAATTTCCTATTTCTTTCTGTATGTATATTTCTTTAAAAGGGAATCTGTCAGCAGGCTTCAGGTTTTTGCTACCTCATCTCAGAGCAGCATGATGTAGGAAAAGAGACCCTAAATCCAACCACATATCACATAGTTGACTGGGTGCTGTCATTGTGATACAAATAGAGTTCTTAGATGTAGCATATAACAGAGCTCAGAAAGCTGAACCTGCCTGCACCAGGCTCTCCATGTATATTGTCTATGGACAGTAAGCTGCTTATCACAGGAGGGGGCGTGGTCGGACAACTGCTCACAAGACTGCTAGGAATAAAAAGGGAAGACAGATTTTTTTCAGCACCGCCTAAGACCCCACTATGAGGAAAAAAATGATCCAGGAGGTGATGTGTACAGGACAGATCCAGGAGTCACAGCAGCTGACCCCCAAAGGGGCAGAGGATCATAGTTAAATTCAGAGAGTAAGACCGGCCAGGAATTGATTCACAGAATGGATAAATACTGCTGGTTGACATGAAGGATACCGGGACTGGTACAGGCAGGGCAGGTTCAGGAACACAGGGCTGACTTTAGGTACAGGATCTCAGGTGCTAGTTCTGACCGGACAGGAGTGAAACGAGGTGCAAATGAGAACAAGGCAGATCAGGATAAGGATAAGGTACAGACAGGATGGATACAAAGTCAGGTTCAGACAGGATCAGTTTTAGGTAGGACGGACACAGAGACATTGCTAAGATGTGTACACACTAAGTACTAACATTGCTCAAGCACCTCCCTACAGGAGAGGGTGCCTTAAATGGGTTTTCCCACAAAAAAAGGTAATTTTAATCAATTGATCTTGGAATAATAACTACCACAATTGGAGGTGATTAAATAAAATGTTCCTGTGCTGAAATAATCTTATAAAAGTGCCACTACTATGTACTGTATTAATGGCTATGTCGGACTGTGCAGGAACTTGGACTGGTCATACTACAGCTCTCGGGCAGGGGGAGAAAAAGATGTACAGCTATTACAGCATGGTATCACAATTATTATTTCTTTGAAGTAACACATTGTTTAAAAATAGGCAGTGAAATGCTTTACTTCACAAAAAAGAATCAGCTATGCTCCGGTGTTGTAATGTCTGTATACTCTTCTGCTTCCCCCCTGCCCAGGAGCTGTGGTATGATCAGACCATGTCACTGTATGGTCAGACACAGCCATTACAAAGGACACAGCAAGGACACATTTATAAGATTATCCAGGCACAGGAATATTTTATTTAAACACATCCAATTGTGGAAGCAATTATTATTCCAAAATTTATTGATTAGAATTACCTTTTATTTGTGGAAAAAACACTTTAAGTACTTGATGTCTCCCAGGTATTGGTTGGGAACATTTTCTGAAGTGCAGACGCTGACCCTTTAAAAAGCAGGGAGTGTATGCACTCCCTAAGCACAATTGCAGGAGACCTGCGCACCCTGCATAAGTCCTGGAACAAAGAGCTGCTTTTGGTGACTGAAACAGAGTAGCTGTGGTAGTGAGTAAGTCGTCATCCCTGTCGGGAGGAGGAAGGGGGATTGTGCAGGGATGCTGGTGCTAACATTACAATGTTTTTTACTTTGTGCAATGAAATAATAAGTTATGTAAAAGTAGAATAATTTAATAGCATTCCAGGTTAAAGGGAATCTGTCACCCCTTTTTTGAGATATCATATAAGGATATCATTCAATTGTGTGTCACATAAGGATTCTCTTAGTACTTTTGCTTCCCCCTGACCCCGCACCTTTCATGCATAAATACCTTTTTTATATCGGTTCAGATGTATGTAAACTGCCATGGTCCGGTTCAATGGGCGGGGCTTATTCAACTGCTCCCCCCCTCCCTGTCTTGCTCTACACAAGAAGAAATGCGTAGAGCAAGACAGGGGGGGCAGGTGAATAAGCCCCGCCCATCGGACCAGACCGTGGCAGTTTACATACATCTGAACTGATATAAAAAAGGTATTTATGCATGAAAGGTGCGGGGTCAGGGAGAAGCAAAAGTACTAAGAGAATCCTTATGTGACACACAATTGAATGATATCATTATATGAAATCTCAAAAAAGGGGT